>NW_028324319.1:167500-525000 GCF_058129835.1 Hydra viridissima
AATTAGAAAGTTTGTTACCTCAAAATTAGAAAGTTTGTTACGTTGCTTTAAAAAAAACAAGTAGCAAAAATCCAATTTTTCAACAGGACGGAGCATTCATAGCTTAAATCATACAAAAAAATGGTTACAAACAAACAAAAATATTTTACAATGGCCTTCAAATAACCTGGACTTAAATCCTATTCAAAACATACAATGTAGTTTGGTTTGTTTAGTTTGTTTGGTTTATGCAAATGGAAAGCAATTTGATAATGTCAATGAGTTAAAAGAAAAATAAAAGGGATGCTGGGATCACATAACCTCAGATAAATTAGAAAAACTTTATTCATTCAATGCCAAATAGACTTATTTAGCAATAAAAAAATGGTGGACAAATTCAGTATTAAGAAAAAAACTAAAATGGTCTTAAAATTTTGTCACTTAAAAGCAAAAACTTTAAGCAAAATCTTTTATTTTTTTTTATATATCTCATTATTTTCATGAGTTGTTTTTATTAACAACTGAAACGGAATGTGGTCTTAGAACTTTGTCAGGGAGTGTAGTAACAATCTTAAAGTTTCTGAAGTAATAATTTTTTAAAGTTTGAGAAAATGTTCTTGCATAAATTCTTCAATGTTTAGGTGTCAAGCTAGATATCATGAAAGAATGTATTTTCTTCATACTTACTGTATGTAGAAAATAGAGTTGTTTTCCTATTATTAAGCATTATAGAAATGATATTAAAGAGATAATATGACTTAAAAGTTGCAATATTGTCAGAAACTGACAGCAAAAATGTTTTCAAAGGTTTTCAGTTTCAATATTTACGTAATGAGTATTATTTACAGCTTCAGAGCCCACATCAGCAATGACATACTTCGGTATTGAGTTGTAAAACCATGCACCAGATGACTTCCATAACTAAATAAAAAAAAAGATAAAAAAAAAAGATTCTTAGATAAGTATTAAACAAAAATACTTTTTGAAATATTAATATTTAAAATTAGTTTTACTTGAATGAGGAAACACATTTTTTCTAAATTATTGTCAAAATAAGATTTAAAAGCCATCTTAAAGTTGTTATTATTTTCAATTTTTTTTTTTCTAATGCTATATTATGCTTTTAAATACTTTTTTCTGCTGGTAAAAAAGATGATCAAATCTTGAAGATGAGCAATCACATTAAGTCCTCTGTTTTACTAGTTATTATACCTTCATTATACATTGTACTTAAATTAAATCCCAAAAATGGTCAATTTACAGTAATCTTTAATAATAATGAAAAACAGAACTCAATATGAAGAATTTAAGAGAATTTGAACAACTTGTGGTTATGAAAATCTAACAGGATTGAGACCTTGAGAACTCTTTTTATTTTTAATTTTTTTTTCAAAACTCCTTTCAGGGAAATTATATTCACAACAAGAAATGTATGTACACACATAACCCAGATCTTGATCAGACTAATCGATCAATCAATAAACATACTGCGTAAAGGAGGCTTAGATGATAAAGAGAGAAAAATGATGGGGATGGTAAAATATAAATACTGTTAGATTTATATTATGAAGAAAAAAATTTAAATATCACAAATTGCAAGCTAGACAAAATTTAAAATGATATAAATTTTAGTTAGGCTGCTTTTACATATATATATATATATATATATATATATATATATATATATATATATATATATATATATATATATATATATATATATATATATATATATATATATATATATATATATATATATATATATATATATATATATATATATATATATACATATATATATGTATATGTGTATTTAATAAATAGCTTAACAGTCTTAAAAGTGACACAACGAAATCATTAGAAAAAAAAATCGCATAAAACAATGAACAGAAAATTATTGAGCGAAATTATGTCTTGTATAACACCATCCTCTGAATATTTTTTTAAAAACATCCTTGAAATCTTATCAATATTTATTAATAAACCTCCAGCAAGTGTAAGAATTTTAGTTTTAGCATGAAGATCAATTTTGCATAATATTAGTAAAATAATGCATAGGAAAATAAAGAATGGCATAATAAAATAAAATGTGGTATCCTAAAACTATTTATTCAAAAATATGGTCTCCAAATTTTTGAGAAACCTAAAGTAACAAACTGAAGTCCTACTGAAGCCTGCTCTTAAGAACACCATTAGTCAATAGAATCCTTGCTCACCTTTATCATCTTCAGTTGCCTCTACATAAAAATCTTTGCTATTTCTGTGTTTGTATGTAAGATTTAAGTATAATTATATCCACTATTAATTCTTTTTACTTAATATCATATTTTAATTACTAATCTCCCATTGAAGCCATCTTTCAATTTTACATACATATTTTGAAAATATAACACTGCTTTATGTACGATACATTTACATTATTACACTGTTGAAGTAGTTATCAATCTTAACCTAAGCTGATTTTTTTTTAAACTTCATTGAAATACACCTATACTTTAATATGAAATTATTTGACTATAGATATTTGTGCTGTATAATTTTGTGAAATGTAAAATAAATGCCTCTTTAGAATAACAAATTGTTAAATGTAAATATTTTTTAAAATAACCTGTCTTTCTTCATTGCAAATAACACAATAAAAGTATTTTTTTGATATTTCTGAGGTTAACTTAGAATCCACACCACACTTTGGGCAAACCATCTAAATAAGAAATTTTTATCATAATATTTTTCACATACTAATACATCATAATATTTTTCACAACTCAAAGGAAAAAGAGAAACAATTTAGAGCAATAATTTAAAAAAAGAATTATGCTGACATGGCCACAATGAAGACAGTAGTTTAGAGAGTCTTTTAATAGACCAGCTTTTGTACCACATATTAAACATGTCTGAACTCCATCTCCAAGCACATTTTTACGCATATCTTCAAGTTTTTTCACTAGTGTCCTAAAATATATGTCAATGTTAGTATAAGAAAATGATCATTTAAGTATAATCTTAGAAAAAAACATTTTTTTAAATCTGAAATCCACCCAAATTTATACATGTAATAACATCAGAACCTAACTCTTAAATATATTTTAACCTAAAAAAATAATTATATTGTTAATGAAACATTCTCTGTAGAGGGCTATGTTAAATATGAACATTAGAAATTTAAAAAATCTAGTATTTCAAACTAAATTGCTGAGGTAACTTAACTGTAGAAAGGTACTTTCTTATTATTTTACATTTTAATTACATTTTTTGTTAAAACTGAATAATACCTAAACAGTAAAAAGTCTGTTTTTTTGTTATTTAAAAGTTTTTTCTTTGAAAAAAAAAGTTATTTTTCATTTCTTTTTCATAAAATGTAAAAGAAAAATTTTATGAAACACAAGAAAGTTTTGAAGTTTTTTTAAACATTAGAAGTTTTAAATCAAATTTAAAAAGTTGATCATTAGCTCTTCTGAACTTCCATAAAGCATTTAAGTATATAGTGTACAAAACAATATCTTAACATTTGATTATCTAAACTTGACCAATCTTAAAGGTGAAAAGGTTAACACATGCAACATACCATCAAGTTGCATACTCAGTAAAGGGCTAATCATTTGGAATTGATGAAATAGCATCAAAAAGCAAGGAAAGATTTCTTTTATAAAACTAAGAATTATAAGAATGCCCATGAGCAAGATTTATTATACATCATGTAAACAAATTTTAATAAATTCTTTAATAGTTTTTACATGACATTAATCATAACTTTTAACATAAGAAACTGAAATTAACAAGTTTCCATAATTTGTTTACAAAAATCAAACAACTTCATCTAATAAATAAATCTCGTGAATTTCATCACCAAACTATTTAAAAACTTATTTGCTGAAGTGCTTATGTTAGAACTTTATTATTTTGAATTTAAACATTTAATTACTAATTAATCATTCAATAATGAACAACTTCAAAATAATTCTTAATTGATCTTAAATGATGTTATAACTAACAAAAGAGACACATAAAAACTAAAAAAATATTTACCCAATCCGTAATTCTTCTTGTTTTTGCTTGGCATCTCGTCTGCTCATAACATCTGCTAAAATATGAAATTCCTCTTCTGTTAATACTTCACCTCTCCGAGAATATCCTTTGTAACTTGACCATCCTGTATCTAACCTAGACATCAAATTTATGTAAAACAAGAAATATGTATGCATAATACACAAACAAGAAAAAACTCATTTAAAAATTTGAAAGATAAATTCAAAAAATTACCTTCCTCTTAAAGCAAGCTGGCGATCATCAGGAATGGTCCACCGATCATCTCCATCAATAGAAAGCTCAACCATTTTCAATGACATAATTCATAATTTTTTTAAATTCAAATATATGGAAGTTCTTTAACTAAACATCACAAAAGAAATTTTGCTTCAAACAAAACAACAAAAAAACAGTTTTTAATTTGTTTTAAATGCTTAAAACTTGAGTAGATATCATAATAGATAAAAAAAAAATTTTCAGGCAAATTATTTTATATAAAAACTGCAATTCATATTTTAAAACTTTCCAATCAGCTTAGCATGGTTAGAAACCAAGACACGCAAAAAAATTATTTTTCTGATTTTCCAAAATATTCAGCATAAAATAAATCATGCTTGCATTTGATGTATTTGTTCCTAAGTAATTTAGATCAAACCATAATTACTGAAAAAAAAGGAAACAAATTTACTTTATTTCAAAAGCTAGAAAAATTGAAATTAAAAAGTTGGTTTGAACAAATATTAGTCATAATACTTCTAACTTATACAAATTATCTATCATGTTAACAAGGAATAACCATAGTCTTAAGAAAAATAACTGACTTTAACATACATATATTTAAGTTAAATTTTTATATATATGTGTGTGTGTGTGTATGTGTGTGTGTGTGTGTGTGTGTGTGTCTATATATATATATATATATATATATATATATATATATATATATATATATATATATATATATATATATATATATATATATATATATATATGCATACATACTTAGACACATACAAACACACAATAAATAAAAGACAACCTTTATTTGCTCATTTGCTGAATATTATATCTTCACTTTAAACAATTATTTGTATAAAGCCTCATAAGCAAACAAAATTTTATTAATGTAAGTTTATTTGCATGAAAATTTAATTATGTACTTTCAATAATCATATTATAAAAGAAGACAAAAAAATTTGCACATTCTCTTTAGCAAAGAAAATTTTTTTTTTTTTAGTGCTTTTATTCTTTTCCTAACAATAAACTTTATAGATACAGAGAAAAATAAAACCATAGACTGGTTTACAAAACAGAGCTACTTAAGCACCAATCAAACTTTAACTTCTTTAAGTATTTATATCTTATTATATATATCTTATTTCAAATAAATGTTTAAAAGAGAACTATTGAAAAATCAATAGTGAATAAAAATATATATAATGTATACTTACATACAATCTATGTATACATTACATAAATATAAATATAAACATATATATATATATATATATATATATATATATATATATATATATATATATATATATATATATATATATATATATATATATATATATACATATATATATATATATATATATATATATATATATATATATATATATATATATATATATATATATATATAGTCTTACATATTTAATTTGTTATATGTTATACAATTGTTAATGCATATCAGTACACAAACATATTTAAAATAACCGTTAATGTATCTCAAAGAATTAGCATATTTAAAATAAACTGACACTCCATATTTCACTAAAATACAGAAAAACAAAAACATCTAACAGACAAATCATACTTAATATGAAAAGTGAAAACTGAAAAAAAGAGTTTGAAAACCAAATGTTGGTTCATAGAATATATTCAATAACTCTCAGTTCGTATATAAACATGAAACTTATATTTACATTTAGTTACACAATGCTTCGAATGCATAGAGCCATATGCTTTTCAATTTTAAGAATAATGTCTGCGGTTATTTTTAAATGCACCTGTTGTCATGGTTATAAAGATTAGTGCTTTTCTTTTTTTCTCGACTTCTTACTGAAATCAAACAAGATAATACCAAAACACAAAATAATCTCGTTTTTCTCCACAAATCAACACGTCAATAAAGTTATTAGCTTTTATGCATTATTTTTGCGGCTAAAAAAAGACATGTTTTAATCAGCGGGATACTATCAATTTCATCGAACGTATCAGACAATCAATTTGAATGTTTAAATTTGCTGAATGCGTTTTATACGTCGAAAGCAGTTTATTTTTCTATTGTTGTAGTAAGTACAGCATATGAAAAACGACCTTAAAGTTGTGACTGGAAGTTTCGTCTTGATATATAACTTTGGCATATTTAACCTCTTAGGTCTTAAAAACACGGCTGTGGGTATATCTTTTGTCGTGGATTTGTCGCATTTGTGTTAAAAAATAAACTTTGTTATTGTTTATCGAATTTTTACAATGTTTTACAAAAAATTTCAGTAGTTTTTTGTTTGTTTGTTTTTTTTAATGGGAGCATTCTCAATTTTTTCCGGAAATTTATTTATTTATTTATTTTTTATTAAGCACTGCAAATTTTTTAAAGCTACATTGAATTTTCAAACTGTTAGATTTATTCTAAAAACAATTGAAAATAATCCAATTTAATGAACCGAAATTTTCATTGATTCATAATGTTAAACATCAATTCGTTTACCTAAATATTCAGTTCAGCTATAATTAAACTTATGTATCAGAGTAACTAGTTGTAATTCGGAAGGAATTCCACCGGGAATTCCAAGTTCGACCGTAAGACAAATTAGGACATTCAAAACATAGATGTATGCAGACTTCTAATTGAAATTGTTGTATTTGAAAGCCAACTGGCATTTTCGCTCAACAAACTTTGATCAGCAATTTGATCAATACTTTTAGGCCAACACTTTTGGTCAACAACTTTGATCGACAGGTTTTTCAGATTATTGTATATTAAACTAAATTTGTAATTTTTAATTGTTTGAAAAAATATTTTGAGCTATGACATTAAAGTTATTGGATATGGCATTAGGATAAAAATATCAGGTTTCTATATATTGATTTTTATTACTTTACTTTTTTTTTTTTTTTTTCAAAAATTTACTCAAACTGGTGTCTTGACACTATCACAAGAATATTTTTAACACATAGGGGTATCAAAGGTATAATACGGTGTATCAGAAAATTGCCTGAATGTTTCGAAAAATCCAATATTTATATTATTTATATGTTTTGGTGCAATTGCACAAATTGGAGTTTAAAACAGGCGAAGTAAGAATTTTGTTGACAATTTTTGTGGTTTTTTAGCTTATGATTCAAAGTAATTATGTTTATAACAGTTGGTCAAAGGTAACAGCTATACCTTTTTAGTAAAAACCTGTTCATTCTATTTGGAGTTCTTGAACCTGACAGCAAGTTGAAGAATCACCAGAATCTTCAAAAGTTATTGATCATGAAAAGGGTTGGTAAAACAGAGGAACAAAAATTCCTCCACGACAACACTAGCTTTGTCTTTTATGCTACTTGTGTGTACATAGATTGTACCTTTTATCCATCAAATTCTTGTTTATGAGAAGAAGAGTTATGTTTTTGGGGATTATTTCCTGTCTTAAAACAACCGGGAAACACTATGTTCTATCTTACTTTATAGATTAATAGAAACAAAATAATCACTTTTTTCTTTCATTTACAGATAAAGTTTAGAATAATATCATTTGTAGGTCATTCTCCCTCATCTAACTAGCCACTAGCAGTGTTAAAAGCTGTCAAGTTGTAAAATTCTCAAAAAAATCGCAGGTGGTTAAATTTATAACAGTACTTATATCTAATGTCTCAAAATAACGGAAAACAAATTTGGATAAAAGAGAATAAAGTTCACTCTCAAGGAATTAAAAAATGCAATTTCATATTTTTTTGTTTTCATGACCATTAAGTGCATCTTTACAAGAAAGCGTGCACTGAACTTATTTTTTTTGCCGCACAGCTAGTTACTGGAGAGTTCTATTATTTCAAAACTTACGCCTGAAAATTTTCTTAAATCTTTTATGGAATAAATGATTTTATTGGCATAATTTTGTTTTGAATAAAGTACATCTCTTAAACTTCCTAAACGCTTTCTGCCACGTCTTTACCAGCACTGATTAAACCATTTTCCCAGTGAATTTAAATACGATCAATTAGCTAAACAATTGTTTGATGAGCAAGCATGCTTGTGTTTTCTTATTTTACGTTGTAGACCTAAGTACTAAAAGTACTCGAATTGCAAACCAACTAAGTTAGTAATAAATTTAGTAAACTATGATGATTTCTGATGAACGATCGGTGAAGATAAGGACCGAGGTATTTTTGATGCAACAATCGCCTGTCTTTGTTGCAAAATTAAAGCCAACCACCTGGTATAGTTAACAAAATATTAAAAATCTCTACTTACAACGTTTCAGCTTTTGTCTAAAATCATATCCAAGATACAGCGAATCATAAAATGTTATAATTTAAAATAAGTTTGCATCAAAGTAGGAAATCAATTAACGTTTATTCCGAGACCAATGGAACACTAAACAAAACTTATGTACACTACAAAACTTGTGTAAGCATTAATAGGGCGTGGAAAGACTACATAAAAACTATTATTTACTTCAATTACAAACTTAAGCTGATTGCAATTGTGTATACCAAGGGAAAAAATGTTCATGCTGTTATTTAAACTTTGACATTCTTTTAAATAAACCATTTAATAGTTTGATTGCAGAGATTTTTTAAAAAATTCAAGTGACTAATCGCTGGTCGTTCATAAACGACAAGTTTCAAAGAGTAATTGGTCCTTCTCGTTACTGTTCGTTGTGATTCGTCACGAATAGTAACCGAAAACGAACGTTTACGATTAACTGTTTACAAATCGCTAAATGATTCAAAGAATGTCTTGAGATCTCTCACTCAAATTTCTAAATAGAAAAGCAAAAGAAATAGTTTTAAAAAAACTGTTTAACTGAGCTCACAAAAATATTTATACTTGTCTAGAAATCCATAAACTATTAGTAACTTTGTTACTTAACCGTTTTATTTTCTTTCTATAAAATCAAAAAATTAACAAATAAATGCGGAAACATTTACTCTGCTTAATAATAACAAACAGGGTAAATACTTCCATAGCAGTGTTTTTGATTTTACGGAAAGAAAAACACGGTTTTCATCATAAAGTATAAAAATACATTTAATAACCTTAAACATCAATGAACTGATGTAAAAAAACAACAAAAAGGATATAAATACTTCTGTAGAATACTCAAAGATAAAATGCTTTTTGTTATGGATGAGGGAGAAAATACGGAAAAGGGGAGGGGCAGAAGAGGAACGAAGTAGCAATTTAGTGTGAGATACTATCTCAAAAAAATGTCAGTCTAATTGATTTACAAGTCAATCTTGTAACAGTGTTATTCCACCCTAACAATAAATATAATTTACAAAGATAGTATTCATTATATATAATTAGCAAAAATAAATTTAACCATTTATATTATTTGAGGAGAGTACAAACCCTAAATATTAGACACAAAATAAAACTCCAAATAATTACGCATCGTCAAAAATATTTCTTGGAACACTTGAACGTGATGGTAAACTTGAACGAGTCAGAACACTTGAGCGAGATGGAACATTTGAATGGGTAATGCCACTTATTTTTTGATACCCTTTTGACATCCTTTCATTTGTTTCTGGGGGGGCATATTCAATGTCAGACATTAATTGGACTTTATCATCACCATCATTAAATTTTGAATACAAGCATGGCTTATTCACTGTAAGTCTTGTTTTTGAACTCAGAGATGGAGTTTCAATTATAGAATCATCTGAACCATTGACAACTCCTTCATTAAATTCTTTATCATTTCCACCAGCATAGTGGTCAGCTTTTGATTTTACAGGCCAACGTTTCCCATTTATCTGTCTTTCAACTTTGCGTTTTTCACGCCTTACGATCTCTTTACCTTCCCGCACAAAATCTGAAGAGAAATCATCATCACTTAGAAATTGTTGCATTCCAAGACAATGCAGTATTCTTTTACCAATACTGAAGTAAGTACATATGCAAACAAGTAGAACAATCATTGGATAGTACAAATTAAAGCCTTTAGCAATAAATGACAGTAAATCCATATGTCCCATAAACTTTGTAAAATAAGTCTCACTAATCTCAGTGCCAGTTCTTCCTGTAACATGACCATCCATGTGTATCATTGCAAGAAAATTTAGACATATTGCATAGGTAAGACGACAAAACAACAGACCACTGAAAAGTAAACTGTTAGCATCTGTTTCATGATGAGGCTCAAAATAGTAAAAATTAAATATTTTAATTTTAAAAACAGTGTAATATGTGCAGGCACACATGTAAGCTATGGTAACACAAGATACAACCTCCATTTGCAAATACAAATAGTTTGTTTTTGTAAGTTTAATAAGATGGGTAAAAATGGATAAAACTGGATCAGTGCAGAAAAATGTTGACTCTGACCATACCAAACAGACACTTAAAATTAACAAAAGTAATGAAAACAGTCGAAACAACCATGGTTTTATGGTTAGTTCCCACACCCACTGTAAGCGCATAGTTAAGATACTATTTTGGGTATGATCAGTAAAAGACAACTTAAATTTTTTCTCATTGTTAGATTTATTTCTCTCAACATCTTCTAGATAAAAAGCCAGCTTAAGCAATGCATTCCACTGAACTTGTGTTCGATGAGCACGTTGTGTTATTACCATTACTTTTTTATGCAACTTTACAAGAGCTTTATCATTAAACTCGGTACTTCCTGTTTTATAATCTATAAAATCATCTGTACCTTTACAAAACAGTGCAATACTACTCTCAGGACATTTTTTAATAATGATATCTAAATGCTTTCTTAAGTTGCTGTTGTATTTAATTTCTTCTGATGCTTTTTTTACTTCACTTAGAGTATCTGCTAGCTCTTCTTCTGCATCTTCCTTGTAAGTACTCAACTTTGAAATTTTGAAATAGGTTTGTTCAAGTCTTAGATTATGCTGAGACATATTCCATGCATTGCGTGGCAGTTCTACTAATCCATAACCAAGTAACAAAACTAAAAGCAATAACCCCCATGTATTTGATGCAGTGATTCCAATGAGTTTTAAACTATCTGCATTTAGTGAAAGTTCTGGCTTTAGAGCCACATAAATTAGTAATGCTCCAAATATTACTAAATAGCTTCCATACCATATGGCATTTTCAAATAAAGCTGTTTTTATTTTTCCCCAAACTGTAAATGATCCTGCATAAACATATGATTGCATCATAGGTAATAGAATCCATGATAATATCTGTGAAGACCAATAAATAATACGCCATAAATAAGGTAAAAGATCACCTGAGACATAGGACCAAGGAATAAAACAAGCAGGTTTATTTTTGCTTTGCATCACACCATCAATTCCTATTGATTGATAACCAACTAAATTTTGGCTTTGCTTAAGTGTGTCATTTTGTTTCAAATAATTTATACATTCTACGTAAGTACTGTTTGAGACGTCAAGGGGTAGGATAAATATAATGAGAAACGAAAAAAACCAGGAAATAAATACTGCAAGTGTCACTAAAATATGCTGCTTGCGTAAGTTTCCATATTGATGAAGTATTAGTAATGTTCCAAAAAATACGCAAACAAACTCAAAAGCGAATGGTAGAGCTGACATGGTATTAATTCCAGTCTCTGATTAGATATTTAAATATAAAAGTATCAATTGCAAATTATATATAAAGGTTTTAAGCCTAAAATATGATGTTAACGAATTGAAAAACTGATTGGGTTAGAGTCCTCTGTCCTTCATCTTGAAATTTAAAGACCTTGGTCAATTCCGCAATATTTAGGGATTTTATTACTTCACTTCGGTTTTTAATTTATGCGTGACCTCAGCTAAACGACCCGATGTTAAAGAAACGTTTTAATCTCTAACATATTTGCTGCGTCCTGAACCGATTATTGACCTTGTCTCTGAACACCAGTTGGAGAAACTTATATCTCCAACACTTTCTTTCACCAAACCCTTCAGCTACATTTCACGAAATTTCATAAAATACTACGAAGATATTGATAAAAAAATTATTTTACTCTTGTTGTATAATCATGGAGTGCTAAAGATGAGCAACAACATTGTAAATTATAATGAAGCAACGCCTTCCTTGGCTTTAACTGAAGTAGACATTACTTGTAAATACTCAGGCAGCTCTCATTTTTGCCTTTTCTGGCTGGAGAGTTTGCTCTTTTATGATAGAAAAAATTCAAGCATAGAAAACACAAAATTCAGTTCTTTTGACTATAGTGAAGATGCATCATCCTACTGGACAAGTCCAAAATCAACCAATTCAACATGTAAATCGCTGGATTGCTGGCGCGGGCTTGGAACATGAAGCTGAAAAAGCTAAGTTTAAAGGACGAAATGCTAATGGTATGACTAATGTGATTTAGGCCTATTTTGTGTGTTTTAAAAAACTATAAGTATTGAAAAAGTTTTCTCAACTTTTTTTTATCTTAATTTTCTAAGTTAGTCAATTTGAAATATAGTAAATGTTATTGATAGATTGTTATAACAATTTTTTTTTTTAATTTTTTATTCAACATCTTAGTTGATAAACTTATTCAATATTTGTTAATTGGTTTAAAAAGAATGCTACCAAGAAAACACGGCTTTACTAAAATTTTAGGAGTTTGTATAAATTGTGTACAAGTACAGACATTTTATCACATGAATAATGTGATTCTAAACAAAGTAATCAAAAAAAATCTTTCTTCTTAAAAACAAAGATAAAATCAGAGAAAAGCTCCACTTGGAATAGATGGCTGTTGCAAATTATTGTTTCAAAATAAGATTAATCCTAATATTTTTATAGTTATGTGTTTTCTTTTAGGAGTTGTTTGTACTGCAAGTCGTAATGCTGCTAAGACAAATAAGCAGAGTTACAATCGTGGAAAAAGGGATCAATCTTTCTCCAAAAATTCTAAAATGTTGTACTCATCTGATTCCCTTTACTTTGACAAAAAAGTTAGTATGGTAAGTAAAGGGGCATTTCTTTATTAACTTAAAACTTTGAGATTAAGGATTGATAAAATTTTGAGATTAAGGATTGATAATTTAATCATGTCAAAAAAGTTTATGGATTAATGTACTTTGAAAGTAATTCAGCATATTATTTAAGTATTAACTATGTTTAGTATTCAGAGATATTGGTTATTTTGTTTTTCTTCACTTGGTGGAAATGGTTAAAATTTGAAAATTGTTGAACCAAACATAAAAAATCTAATTTCTTATTGGATTAAAATTTGAAAATTTCATTTAATTTGAAATGCTTCAAAGTTGTTATTATTAAACAAAAAGTTTCAGCTCTATAAACAAAATGCTGCTCCTAACTACAAAGATTCTTTTTTCTTTATTGAGTTTTTCTGCCCATTATATTGGGTCTGCCTGAATTATTTAAATTCAATTCATAAAAACTTGCAATTTTTATTTAGTTTTTATTATTGTTATTATTATTATTTTTATTATTATTATTATTATTATTATTATTATTATTATTATTATTATTATTATTATTATTATTATTATTATTATTATTATTATTATTACTATTATTATTATTATTATTACTGTTATTGTTATTATTATTATTATTATTATTTTTATTATTACTGTTATTGTTATTATTATTATTATTATTATTATTATTATTATTATTATTATTATTATTATTATTATTATTATTATTACTGTTATTGTTATTATTACTGTTATTGTTATTATTATTATTATTATTATTATTATTATTATTATTATTATTATTATTATTATTATTATTATTATTATTATTACTACTGTTATTGTTATTATTACTGTTATTGTTATTATTATTATTATTATTATTATTATTATTATTATTATTATTATTATTATTATTATTATTATTATTATTATTATTACTATTATTATTATTATTACTATTAAGGAAGACTATTTTATTAAAGTGTAAAATTTTAAGGTAAATCAAGTGTTTCTCTGATCTCTTCATGACAAACACTCCCTTGAAAACTCCACTGTTCATGAATAATTTTTTATCTTTCAAGAAGCACACCACTCTAGTGTACATAAGTGCAAATTGTTAACATATATTCAGCTTTATAACAGTAGCTATTATCAAATATAGGCTCAGAAATTCCATCCATGACGAGGCAAACCTTTTCAATTACACTCTGCCTTACCTTAGCACTCTCTTCACATATAGTTGCAACTTGCTGTGAGAAGTTAAAAATGTGACTGCAATTTATTTAACTTTTTCAAGTTAAATAAACCTATTATTTGCTTAAGGAAGTCAGGTTTCTTTTTTAGTTTTTAAAATGTGTATGAAATGAGATAATACTTAACCTCCCCTAAGTTATGTTAGTTCTCTAAATCAAATGCTGTTGTATTGGTATTGTTATTTGTTGTAGTTTCCTAATTTCCAAATTTTTTGAATTTAGAACAACCATTCATCATCTTCTGCAAGTTTACTGTTGAACTTCCATTATTCGTGTCCCACATCAAGTTTTATGCACAATAACCAATCAAGCAATTATAAAAGAAAAAAGATGGCAACATTCAACAAAGAAGTTTTTTTGCAATCAAAGTATGTCTTTCAATAGTTAGCTTTGTTCAGGACCTTATCAATGTCTTTTTTGAATTAAAATATTATTTTTAATTCATTTTTTAAAGAAATACATTATTTAAAAATAATCAGTATTTGCTTTTTTTCAATTTATTTTGTATCTATTTAAAATGTTTCATGGTTTTCTTACCAATATTTGTGCATACAACCTGTTGGTTGACCTTATTTTACATTAATTTAAGTTTAATGCTCAACACCCCATTTTTTTAATATTTTTGAAAAGTTGTTACTTTGTTGTGGATAATATTCCGGAAAAGTATCTCATTAATGGAGTTGACCCAGATGTTTTGGTAGCATGGGAATCCATAAGGCTTGTTGTAAGAAATTTATTCTACTTATGAAATTTTTATCTTTTCTATGCATCTGTTAACATATTTGATATATATTGGTTATAGATTTTTAACATAAATTATGCTTGAAAGGTAATCTATTATTTAGCAGTAAATCCAGTTATTTTTAGAGATTTACTTTGTACTTATGATTTTTCTAGTACTTACCCACACATGAAATACCTAGTTGTCCTATCTGTTTGTTCCCACCGGTTGCAGCAAAAATAACAAGATGTGGTCATGTATTCTGCTGGAGTTGCATTCTTCATTATTTGCAGTTGGCAAGTGTTACTTTGTTAAGAAAATATTTTTTACTTTTTTTTTTAGATTTCTTTGAATACTTCTTTTATGCCATTTCATTTTTAAGGTTGATAAAACATGGAGAAAATGCCCAATTTGTCATGAAGCAGTTCACGAAGCTGACTTAAAAAGGTTGAATTTTTAAGCGTTTGTTTTGATACAAGAAAGTATTTTTCAAAATATAATGGTATTCATAACATTAATACAGGTTTTTTGCATGTTCCAAAATAAAAATTTCACAATCCTGTTTCCCAATTCAAATCCATTTACAGAGCAGGCTTTTTCAGTTCAAAACTGAGTAATCTGTTATTGCCAAATACATGAGACTCAACAATTAAAAAGTCTTTCTACAGAGTTCAGTGGCAAAGAGGGGTTCTTGGTCCTCTCTAAAGTTTTTTACTATTTATATTTTTTATATCTTTTTATTACATGTACTATCAATCTAATAATGTTAGTATTTAATTTTTATTTCAAAAAGTCTTTTTTATCTGTGTATCTCACCCCTACTTCCCCTTCTCTCATTCCTCTAAAATCCCGTCCTAAACAAAGTCTTGAGTGCACCACTGATGTGCTGTTGGTAACTTTTCAAGGTAACAACAATTTTCTCTGTGGCGTTTAATGCATGCACTTGCTTCTAAAATTGACTAAACACTGTAGACCATTTGATTTATATCTGCCAAATAAGGCAGCCATTCCACAGATGTTGTAAAATCAGGAAATGGTTCCTTCACCCTTCTTGCATAATTTTTGCCTTGTGAGCTGGGGGTAAAATCCTGTTGAAAGATCCAATTTGTATTGCTGAAAAGCTCTTGTGATCACAGAAGTACTATGGATTAAAGAATGTCACGACTATACACTTAATTGATTTTCACATCTTGATTAATGAAAGTAATAGGTGTTTTGCAACTTGCCCAAAATCCACTTCAAACCATGATGGGTTGCAGATTATGTCAATGTTCAATAATTGCAGACATTCCAGGAGTTTCCTTTGACCAAATTTTGTTGCGGTTACATAGAAGATGTTTTGATCTTTCAAGTCGCACATGTTTATTTTCAGACTTAAGAAGCTGAACCTTTTTAGGACTCTTGGATTCCTTCTGATTTGCTCTCAGATGAGCTCAGTTTTCCTAGGAATACTTGCACTTGGTTTCTAACATTTTCTATGCAGTGGCCATCATGATCAAGTTCCTGATATCCCTTAATTGTCCTAGAGACTATTCCCAGGTCAATACTGGGTAATGATACAATCCCACAGTTATGCATATTGAGCCTGTGTAAAGCCAAAATTTCTGAATGTTAACTTGACAATTACAAAATGATAATATCAAAAGTTAAAAATATAGACCAATATAGGTTAAAACATGAACGATTCAACTATAAAAAAATAAATAAAAAATTGAAATAAAATAATCAAAGTTATTGGGACACAAACAAAGTTGATTACTGTTTTTTTGTGTCACCCTCTAAAGTAAGTTAATTTAAAGCAAATGCAACCAGGTTTATCAGTTGATTGCAAACAATAAGCTTAATACAAATCTTGATTGACTAAAAGAATCAGATCACACTATTTTCTGGTTCCTTGTTTAAGAAAACACAGTGCAATCCAGTCTGTCCATTCCTGAAATGATGATATAATAAAGCTCTGCAATAAAAAGCATCATTGCATATTTTTTGACAATGATATTGTTTTTGTATTAAACATTTTTACATTTAATATTAGTTTAGAAATTTATCTTTTTTCATTGAGATATTTTATAAAGAGAATTTTTTTCACTTAAAGTGTTGTGAATGTTGTTCGAAAGAAGTTTGCCCGACATGAAAATATCACAATGAAGTTAATGAAGCGACAAAAAGTAAGTGATGTTTGTTCAAGTTGCTTGCCAGCTTTAAGTTAAAATACTTGTAATACCATTAACATTATTTTTGATAAGTTATTTTTAAGATGTTTTACAGTTATTCTACATGTTACCTCATGTTTTTATAAACTCCTAATCTTTAACAAAGTTAACACTTATTATTCTTGTTTTAGAGTTCTCTTTTCACCTCAATTCAAAGTGATGAGTTAATGGAATCTAATGGATCTTTTTCTTTTTGGAATGGTATGTATTTTATTCATATATATTAGAAATATTAGGAATCATTTTTTGAATAAATATCTAAGATTTATCTGACAGTTTAACTTTTTTTAAATATTTTATTTCAGGAGTTTTTCTGAGGTTTGGCAGTAGGCTTATGTTGACAAACAAAAATTCTGTTGTTGAAAAAATTCTGCTGCCAGAAAAGAAAGAATTAGAGAATCAGCTTCTAGATGCAATTGCAGATGAGGTGCGTTATAAGTTTCCAAAAATATACAACAATTTTTTAATTTGTTTGTTTCTGAACATGGTAAAGCTTTTCTGTTAATCTTATAAAAGTGATCTTGTAATCTTGATGAAAACAAATGAAATTGACATGAAAATGATTTTTTCAAAAAAAAAAAAAAAAAAAAAAAAAAACATAAAAAATGAGACCTGCAAAATAATTTAACTGCATAATGCTTAGGGTTGATATTTTAAGGGTTTTTACCAATTAATAATTTATGACATCCCCCCAAAAATGTTACTTTCAAGCATGAAATTCAAGATAATTTTATTAGAAAATTTAAGAATTTTTTTTGGGCTTGGTGGAAAAACTCAGTCAAAAATTAATCTGTTTTGTAATACAGTTGTTTGTAATAATCTGTTTCGTAATATAATTGATTTAAAGTTTTTTTTTACTATCTTATATTTTTAGTTGACAAGATAATGTTATTGTTTGAATTGTATATTGATTTTTTTGCATGTTAGCTATACATTTCTGAAATGATGCTTTAATAACCATTAGTTTAGCTAACAAATACCACTTTAATTAAGTTTTTACAGACCTCATAAATAACATTTTTTTTTAACAAAACAAGAACTGGTTATTTGACTAAATGACTACATCCACATGAAAAAGCACATCAAAATCATTAGTTCTGTGTAAAAATCTTATTTTTGTACTAAAATTTACTTAATCAGTTGTTGTTTTTTTTATTACCAATCCAATGATATATTTTTGTTTAAAGTATTGTTCACTTACTGTTTAAGTTTGTATTTACAGACTGGTGAAGACTGTTTCATTCAATCTGCTTTAAGAAAGATTGAGGTAAACTGAAAGTTTATATACTTTATCTAGTTGGTTAATTTAAGAAATGAGTTTGAAATCAGTTTGCAATCTGCTTTTGTCTAGAATGAGATTGAAAAATTAAAAGTTGATCATGAACTAAATGAACCACATGAACCACTGCAAGTGACACAAACTACTCATGATAAAAGTGCATCTGTGACTTGTCAAGAAAGAAGTCTGGCTTTCATACTTTCTCAAGCTAAGGTTAGTGAAGTGATTAATGGACCTCTTTGAATTATTTTAATACACAAATCTACGTTGTTTTTTTCTCTGCTAGATTGATGATAATGATGAACTGCCTTTCCCAAACCTTGACTGTGAGAGCCAGATAAAAAAATCAAGGATAATTGAGAATAATGACTCAGTTTATGAATTGCCAATCATGAATGAAAAATGCAATGACCAAATGATTAAGTGCACTTCACTACACGATGTAAACCCTTATATTACTCATACTGATAAACAGGAATCTCAGTGTGTCAGTAATTCATACGAAAGATTCGAAGGGAATGATTTTTATTATTTTTACCAAGGTAACTATTTGTTAAAGTTATTATTTTGCTGTATTTAAGGTTGTTATTTTTGTATACAGTTTAAATGTAAAATTGTACATAAATTTTCTGTTATAGAAATTGTTCTTTATTGTGTTTTTATGTAAAAGCTGAAGTTTGGTAAAAAGGATTAGTGTGAGAATGTTTAGGTTGAGCAAGCTATTTTAGTTAGACAATCGTGTATATAATGTTCAGTTCAAAATGTTTAGCTTTATATATTTTTTTTTTAGTTTTCTAAGCTTTCTCTTTATTTTAGGATTCTACCTAAATAGTGGTTATAATTTTATAAAATACTTTTATTTCTGCTTCATAATAGTTTTTAATTCACTTATGTTATTTTCTTTTCTTTTTTTCTTTTTTTTCAAAGCTGAGGATGGTCAAAATATATATATTGATGCTCTTAATGCAAGATGCTTGATAGAGGAGTATGGGTCTTTATGTAATGCACCAACCATAATCACAGGCCAAATTTTGGACTTTGAATCATTCACTATGAGTTTGGTAAATTTTGTATATATTTTGCTCTTTTTTTTTTATAAAAATAAAAAATTTTAATTTTTTGTATATTTTTATTTTTTATTTTTGTTTTTAGGAGCATCGTAAGCGGTTTAGGTATTTAAGTCATTTGCCAGTGGCATGTGAGTTTTTCATTTGTGAGCTATTGCTTAGGCCACCGGTTTTGTCAAAAAATACAATACAAAATTTTATGCCTGAGTTCAACAAAAGAAAAACAATACGGGCAAAAAAGTTAGAAGAACAAAGAAAGTTTGATCAAAAAGCGAGCAATGCAAGAAATAAGGAATTTGGTAAAAAGTTTCAATTACGATTTATTTTAGAATTAAAAATTTCAGATCAAATGTTAGTTTCCATTTTACTGGTTTATGTTTTCTTGATGAAAGTTTCTGTTTGACTAAAAGGTTATCAAACATTTGACGAATTTCCTTCAAGCACCATTGATCTAACAGATCCAGTCGATTTTCCTTGCAGCTTTTCTCCTACAGCTGAATTGTTATCTCAGAATGCTTTTTCTAATGAAACTATTGCTGATGAAAGCAATACTTTGAGTAATACAGGCATGTCTTTTGCGCAAATGTTGAAGGTGGAACAGACGAAAGGCGGTGTAACAAAGTTCCAGCAGACAAATAATAATCCGCTGGCGACGAAAAAGAATAAAGGTACCGAATTTAATGAATGATTTTTTGATATTATTTTTATTATTATTTTGTTATTATTTTGTTATTATTGTTGTTGTTTTTGTTGCTGTTATTGTTATTATTTATTTATTTATTTATTATTAGTATTATCATTATTATTATTGTTATTATTATTATTATTATTATTATTATTATTATTATTATTATTATTATTATTATTATTATTATTATTATTATTATTATTATTATTACTATTATTATTATTATTATTATTATTATTATTATTATTATTATTATTATTATTATTATTATTATTATTATTATTATTAACTATGAATTTAAAATTTTTAGATGTATTGACGCGTAATTTACCTGCTCTACAAGAAAATGAAACAGATTGCTCAGAAGTCTTGAACCCTACTTTTAAAGAGATGTTTAATGCAGCAATTCTCGCGGCTCCTTTAAAAGGCTTGAATGTAGTTCAAGGGAAGAGCGTAAAGAAGGGAAAGCAAAAAGGTGTTTTGCTGTTTGCCACTGGTGCCCAAAGAAAATACTAGCAATGTAACTGAAATGTTTCTTTTGCTCTAAACATTTGTTGAGTTTTGGTTATAAAAAAAAGATGAATGTCTTTATTACGGAAAAAGCTCTGAACTTTTCAAATATTTTTATCTTAAATGCATGTACACAATGTTAAGAAGTTTAATGGTAGAAACGGTTTTTCCCAGTAATCTCTATTTAGAAAATTATCCCTGTAATAATGTATGTTTAGAAAGTATGCCTTTTTTTCTTTTCTTTTTTTTACGTATTGATTTTCAAAACGTTGACTTTTTCGAATTTATTGTGTCTTTATAAAAGATTGCAAATTGCAAAACCGTCGGTTTGAGTTATTGTAAAGATTATTTTGAGAAATATATTAAAGCACGCCAGTATTTTGTTGTTTGTTGTCGGTTTCAATTTGTCGTGTTGTTTTAATTTAACAGCTCATAAAATTTACCGTTTATATTTTGCAGGTGCATTTTTAGAATATTTCTTTTTTTGATGAGATAATGTCAGAAATACCTTTACGTATCGGAGTACTGTCAATACAAGGCGCATTTGAAGAACATAAGAATGCATTGTTCAAATGTTCGGATTATTTCCGCAATTATCGAATAGAAGTTAAAGAAATACGTTCAATTGATGACATCACAGAGCAGTTAAATGGAATTATTCTACCTGGAGGTATTATTCTTTGAAATAATGAACGGAATTGAATGGGGCTAAACTTCAAAATTTCGTGGTTCTCAATTTTCAAAGATATCAATCTTAAGTTTTTTTCTGGTTAAATGATTGAAAAAAATGTTGTTTGAAAAGGTCGCTAAATATTAGATTCAGTTATTTTCAATGTTCTTGACGTCCTCTTTAAATTGTCTTGTATCATAGAAACTCGATTTTAGTATATATTTTTTTAATGCTGAATTCGAGTGTGGTTTATTGCGGGTAATACTAATTACGTCAGAAACATCTTTTGTACGCTATGTTGTCAACTCAAAATAAACCGTTTAGGAGAAAGCACAACCATGGGTAAAATACTGTCGCGTGACGGTTTTGGAGATCGCTTGAAACAGTGTATTAGTTCAGGGTTATGTGGCTTGAAACCACCAGTTGTTCTAGGTACTTGCAGTGGTCTAATCATGCTCTCAAAAGACATTAGTAATCAGGAAAGTGGCGGACAGTACAACGTAAGAGCATTTAGTTGAAGTTCACTGTTTTTCTTCCAATTCGATTTTTAAATTGCGCTGAAAGGGAAATGGGGGGATGTAAAAACGTTATAGTTAAATATTTTTTTTCTAGCTCGGTGGTCTCGAAATATCTGTATCTCGTAATTTCTTTGGGAGACAAATAAATAGCTTTCAAGCCCCCCTTATCCTTAACAGTGACTTGCTCGGCCAAAAAACATGTGAAGGAGTTTTCATAAGAGCTCCAGCTGTGACATCGGTGAATAGCAACGAAGTTTTGGTTTTAGCAACCGTTTTTTTAAAAGAGAAGTCAGATGTTCCTATCATAGTAGCAGTTCAACGAGAAAATCTAATTGCAACAGCTTTCCACCCAGAGTTAACAGAAGATTTGCTGTGGCATAAATATTTTCTCAACCAAATTATAAATCAAAATTTAAAATAAATGTTGCAAGGTTTTATTTGTTAAAATGCTTATATGATGCTTTATATACAAGTTATATTTATAGAAAATTGGTTACAAACTTGTCAATTAAGTGAAAGAAAATCCTTTTATCTATATGGGGAAGCGTGACATCATAATTACTAGAAAAAACTGCTTCAGCCCAAAACAGATTCTTTTCTTTGTGTTTTGTGTTTCTAACTTATCTAAAATTGTTTCTGTAATGGTAAACATCTCATCCCCAATAAGATTTTGAAATGCATGAACTTTTCAAAACTCTTGATAAAAGATCCGAAGATGGTGCTGGAAAGTATCTTTAAAAACACAGAGATATACTTTAACTGTGTCTTAAGAGCTAGAAATCTTGAGTATTTTAAATCAAAACTGCTTTTTAATAAAGAAATAACTTGCAGGCATTTTGTTAAGATGTACTAGTTTTCCCAAAAAACTAGTACATCTTAACAAAATCTCAAGATTTGTCATCCTAATTTAAAAGTGATTTTCATTATTCCGTTTTAAGGAACATTTCCTGAAGAATAAAATTTTCAAAAATGTCGATGATGTTCGAACTCACCTAGAAGAATATTTTTCTTCAAAAGAAACTAAATTTTATGAAAGGGGAATCGAAACTCTACCAACAAGACGGCAAAAGGTCATTGATAACGATGGAAATTACATAATTGATTAAAAAGAAAATTAAATGTAATCAAATTCTTTTTTTTTTTGTTGCCACTTAAATAATTAATTAATTATGGGTATCCCTAATGTTAATAAATCGCAAGTTCTTGGAGTTTCGGCGCGTTTTTTGTGCATTCTGACGACTGTGCTTTGGTTGTAATTGAATCCGGTGTAGAGACGGTTAATCAAAGGTAAAATTGATTTGAATTATCAATTATCCGAATCCAGATCAGTTATTCCATTTTGGTTTGACATGACCATTTTTAGTTGGACTCTTCAAACAATCTCCCAGATTTATTAGAAAGCAGATAACAACTACATGCTTTCTAATTTCTTTATTTAACTGCACGCCAGTTAAACAAACGAGAAAAAGCATCGAAAAAAATAACTTTTTTTAATTTAGTAATTTTTATTTTTTGATTTTAATCATGATTTTTATTTCTGATTTAAATCATCGACTTAAACTATATCATTCAAATCAAATGGGCATTGTTACAACATAACATTTTCAATAATTACTTTAAAAGCTTCTTTTACGTCTGAGAATCACGTGCAAGAAGTCATAATTCATAGGTTTCTTGGCTTATACCCCATTCACACCAAAAATAAAACTTGTTTTAATCGTGGTTATTTAAACTAGTGACGCATTTTTTCCGTTCACACTACTTTTTTAAACCGTGTTTCAAATAAATGAGTTAAAAAAAGCGGTGGCTAAATAAAACACCGTTTTAAAAGCGAGTGTTATTAAAACTCGGTTTTGTTGGTGTGAATGGGGTATTAAAGAGTAACTTACTAGATGACGTAATATTATTGCTGTCAAATAGAAAACATTAAAGCAACGTTGAGTTTTATAAACTGTCAACAAAATTGTGTTTAAAACAAAAGCCAACCAAAGTGGAATGCCGAAAAAATAGAATCACAAAATAAATACGATAATTGAATCATTATTTTTTAAAAGGGCTGATTTGACATTTTTTTCGAAATTCACTTTTTGTGTGTTTTGTGTCCTTCTTTGATGGCTTCATCAGTTTATGTTAAAAATGTGTTTAAATTTTATCTTCTTACACAAATAAAGCCACCTGAAAGTTTTCGATTTTTTTAAAAAAGGCCCTTTTCAAATACGCCCTTTTTAAAAAAATCACTCTCCAGCTGATTCGTATTTTTAGCCGCAAAACACGGAAAATGTAAGCAGTTTCGATTTCGAAATATTCGATTTTTTTTAAAAGGCCCAAGTTTTCGAAATTTCATACATTAATTGTTAACAAACGAAATGTTATAACAATTATCAAAGTGTGCTAAGATGTTACTCTTGCATACATTTTTTAAAAATGTATTACACAAATTCTGTATATTTAATGTTAAAAGATATAAAGAGTTTTTTTTAGTTTTCTTAAAAACGGGTTTTGAGCAAATCAGCCCTTTTAAAAAACACTGATTCAATTATGAAGGTATTTGCACAAAATGCTTAAGAAGCAATAAAAAAAAAAAAGTGTTTAAACTTAACGTCAGCATATTCAGAATCTTGGTTTTTTTAATACATCGCGCCAAAAATGACAAACTTATTTACTAATTTAAAAAGTCGCTGTTTTTTTTAGTAACTTTAACCTTCCTATTTAACAAAAAAAAAAGGTCTCAAATAGAAAGATTGTCTTGGTATCACTTACAGTAGGTTATAAATGGTGAAAACCTCGCCACCACAATACAACCCTACTGAATGAAGACAATCAACATTGCAGCAAATGATTTAAGATTTAAAATTAGTAACTTTATAAACCGGATTTTCAAAGTTTTACTTCACAAACATGGGTCGGTTGTAGGCTGGAGCATGTTGAGACTTATTAAACCAGGAATAGACCGAAGCCTATAAAGATATTGTATTGGATTAAAATATATTTCATTATTGAGAAGATTTTACTTTTAAAAACGTTCGAGACATGCTGAGCATATTTTAAATAAGGCGTCAAATGCTCAAACACGGTTGTGTTAGCATGGTCATGATATATATATATATATATATATATATATATATATATATATATATATATATATATATATATATATATATATTATATATCTGACAATATTTAGCAGTTCTAGAGGCTTCATCAGGACCAAATGCCTTTAAAGCAGTGCTAACATTTGAATTAAGCACTTGCGCTACTAATCTTACATTCATTTTGGAAAATGGGTTTACACTTATGCGTTCTAAGGAGAGATTTGGGCAAGTATGAACGCCACCGTTTAGATCTTCATAAAATGATTTAGATATGTGATTCCACAAAATGTGATTTTCAGTATTCCACAAATATCTTCCTTTACATGATGTAGAACGAAAAAGGCAATTCCGAGCAGTCTTTATCAAATGTGGAGGATCAGCTACAAAATATATATAGCGATCATCATCAGTAAATTTATTTTTGGTGCGAAAGGTAAATTTAACGTTTTTTTTAACATCTTGTTCTTACGTCATGAAATTGCATGCTAAAAAATTGGCTATTACATGAGGCACCATCACTTGTAATCGTAATTACTTTAAGATTATATGAAAGCTCTAAAATACTGACCGCCTTCTAAGATAAGTAGAATAATTGAATAGCTTGGAAGTTTGTAGTAGCAAAAATTGCAAAACTATATTTAAAAGAGTTTACAATACCTCTCAAAAGAAAAACAAGGACATGTGTTGCAGTTTCATTAACTTTGCTAAGAGTTGCATAGTTAATATTAGTGTCAGCAGGTTAAACAAATCCAATAAGATCACCAGAATACTTATCCCAAATCAAATTTTCCAGAATTTTCATCAAATAAAAGAGTGATAAACTGTTCTTTCTCAGAAAAATCCTTTAAACTTACATTATTGACAATATCATGGTTAAACCCTCTTTGTGGTCAGATATAGTTTTTGTAGTCTCTTAAATGCCTTTGACTTTGTAAAATTACAAATCCAAATTTGTTTTTTTATTGAAACGAATTTCCTCATAAGCTGCAGGAGACTTTGCAACAAGACCTGAACAATAGCATAAAATTGTTGGATGATAATGAATTTCCCTGTTTTGAAGTATTTAAGTATTTTTGATGCTCATCCCAAAATAGCTTCATAAATGGAGTGACTGTACTATAAGATTTTGATATGATTGAAACCAAGTCTTTGTGTAGGTCATCAACTACAAAATGAGAGGATTTACTTTATTCCTTTTGCATTTCTCCTATGTTCTCTTTTCGCAATTTATTTTCTAAACGATAACTTTACACGTTCTGGAAAAGTTTTAGAAATTGGAGCTCTAAGTTTTTAGCTGGAATAAGTAATTTATCACTTTTTTTGAAAAGATTTTTTTTTTTGAGACTGAAGACATTGGCATGCCTAACAAATATCATTGTTAGTAGGGAGTTTTGTCACGTGACATTTTATCGCGGAAAAAAATATATCGTACGTTTTTGAAAAACTTCGTCCATAAAACGCAACAAATGATTTTATGTAGGTGTCGAAGAATGAAAACCTACCCATGAAAATAAATATTATATATGTATATATAAATGTTATTTTTTTTAGAAAAGGTTGCACTACAATAACTTTTTTGAGGACATCGTTTTGCTTTAGAATTGATAAAGTTATTTAACTTTAAATGTTTCAGTTTTGTTTATATACAAGTAAATTAAGCTAATTCTTTCGTCCCCACATAAAAATAGATTCTGCAACTATTTATTTATTATGTCAATCAGTTTTTTTTTTTTGTTTTTGGTAGTCTAATAGGGTGGGTTTTTTGTTTTCTAAGTGGAAATTTTATAAATTTCCCCCGTCTTTAGATATTTTATTGTTAACGCAACTTTTTACGCAAGAAAAAAAAAAGATAAAGTTTTTTTTTTCGGTGCCAAAAGTTTAACGAGATACTTTAAGGAAATATTTCATAAAATGTATATGAATTGAAAATATTAAAACACGAATATCTTTTGAACTAAATAAGCTACAGAAGTGGTTAAAACCATTTTGAAAATAAAATATATTAAGGAATCCAATGCATTTTAAATAAAAAAGATTTACATTGGCTATAAAAGCTCCCTATTGTTAGTAATAACAACTTCACATGAAAGCGATCGGATATTTTCTGCTTGATTTAAAGGTAAATAATGACTATCAAATAATTCAAACATTTTAGGTATAGCATGAAGAAGATATCCATAAGAACTAACTAATCTATTTGTAATATCAGGGCATACCATATAAGATAAAAAAATTGAAATAACGTTAGAAATAGTTGTAGGAAACATTGATCTTTTTAAATGCAAGTATATTTCATGATTATCTTGTAGAAGCTATAAAAAATATACGAATAGTAAATGAGAGGTAATCAGTAATGTAAATTTCGTACTTAGGAACAGTATAAGCATCATCCATCTAACTCAATTTTAAAAAAGTTTCACTAACATTTATATCCCAGTCAAGTTTTTGAAAGCTAATACGTTTAACCAATTCCTTAAAAGACTGATACGATTTAATGTTAACTGCTTCGTCTGATAAAGAAAGGAAAAGCTGATCTCTTTAGGGATATAGAAGAAGCTAATCCTTATGCTTTGGGAATAAATAAACATGAAGAAGGACATGGCAATGAAAATCTTTTAACTTGAAAGATTAATATTAATGGTTGAATCGTATTTTATGTACGTAAACTAAAAAAGTAAAAAGCGC
Organism: Hydra viridissima; assembly: GCF_058129835.1. Lineage (NCBI taxonomy): Eukaryota > Metazoa > Cnidaria > Hydrozoa > Anthoathecata > Hydridae > Hydra > Hydra viridissima. The sequence goes on from NW_028324319.1 coordinate 195,292, forward strand.
AACTTTGCGAATTTAAAAGAAAAGCGAATAATTATTGCATAATTATGCAATCATTGTTAAGACCCAAAATATGTTTTAAATCAATTTCTTTGAATACTTCTAAGTTAAAAATTTGTTATTATCATTTTTCGAATTTAATCTTTTTTTTTTTTTTTTTTTTTAAATTTATTCAAACTCGATAAGTTAATAAGACTAGTTTAAGGAATTCATTAAAAATTAAATCCTTGTTTGCCACTAAATTTCTCCAAACAAATTCATGCAAATAACTCGCAAACAAGGCTTCACTTGTGCCACTTTGTCGACGAAGCTTTTTTTTGCTCTCATCCACAGGTTCTCAATATTTTGAGTGTGAATCTCAGGATTGTTAGGGTTTACGAAATTATTTAGTTTACGTACATAAAATACGTCTCAACCAGTGAACCATCTTTATTTCTTTGAGAAATACCACAGCCGAAAATGCAACAATTAGCACCAAGCATTTGCAAAAAACAAGTATAAATCAACAATCTTTTTGTAGATATTAGGCCGGGTGAATAAAAATGAGCAATTGCTTTTCCTCAGTAATTGGTCAGCTTTACATGAATAAAAACTTCAACAACTTTCCTTCAGTTTTTATTCACGTAAAGTTAATCAGTTACTGAGTAAATTGCTTAAGTTTACGTGAATAAAAATGAGAAAAACTCCTAAAGTTTTTATTCACGTAAAGCTGACCAATTACTGAGTAAAAGCAATTGCTCATTTTTATTCACCCGGCCTAATATTCTTAAACGCGTCTTTATTCACAAACAACTTGCACAAGCTAGTAGACTGGGCTCTAAATAAAACGCTAACAGTAAGATAAACAAAAGCGCTTTTCAACTGCCCTATGCATTTTATGACAATGGTGTCAGCTAGCGACAAATAAAACAAAAAAAATTTACCTATGAGCGGATTTTTGAGTGAAAAAGAATATGGAATGAGATCATAGTAAGTGGCTTATAGCCAGCCTTTTCTGTGGGAGAGTTAAAAAATTACGTCTTGTTAGAAATAACGGACGGTATAAAAACCTAACTACAGCTTTCTTTAGTTGTAGAAAAGTGCAATTAACAGAGACAGTTGCTGCTGGCTTATCGTTTACAAATCTTCAAAGTTCTCACCCACTGGTTAGATAACAGAAATGAAGAAAACATAAAACGGAAATTTAAAATCAACTTCTAACCAGGTTAGATTTAAACGAGCGTCAGAAATATATCCAGAGGTAGAAAAAGATGCAACTTCTGAAAAATCTTTTACAAAAGAAGTTTTCAATAAACGCGTCGAAAGAAAGTAAGCAGTTTTTGTTTCAAACTATATATATTAAGAGGATATTAAATTACAATACCAAAAACAAACAAAATCTGTGCTCAGATACACGTCAAGTATGGCATCCACGCACGTGATCTTCCTTTATCTTTCATCCTAATCGGAAAAGAAACAAAATAGTTCAGAAAAAGACTTTCTTTCCGGGGCAAAGAAAGTGATCTTTATCATTTGACGCAAAAATATTTAGAAAAGATTTTTTAAAAAGTTAAAACTAAAGTTACGTCGAGTTATTTCCCATAACCACCGCCATATCGTCCTCCGCCGTAACCGCCGTATCCTCCGTATCCTCCGTAACCTCCGTATCTTCCTCCTCCGTATACTGGATCGCTCATTTTGTTCGCATTTTCCTAAATTGTAAACAAAAAAACTCCAAAACCGTTTCTATTTATGACTTCTTTTCGAAAAACACCTTTCTTCGGAAAAAGGATCGTAGTTGCTGCAAACACTCAACCATCAGAAAACGGTACAAAAATATACTTACGTCTGTATTGGATTCTGCTTCATCTCCATCTTGAAATCTAAACAAACATCATTTACCGATTAAAATGTTGAAAATGTATCCGGAAAAACGCACGAAAAGAGTCTGAACGCCTTACGTCTCTCTTTTTCCGTGGCCTCTACCGCCCCCGTAACCGCCTCCGTAGCCACCTCCGTAGCCTCCGCCATACCTTCCTCCTCCGCTTCTTGGATCACTCATTTTGTTCGTGTTGGACTCTTCAATTTCCTAAATCAAATGAAATGACTCATTCAAAACCCATTTCTAATAATGGCTTCATATTTAGCGATACTCTTCATACTGAGTAAGAATCGCAGTCGCTAAGAATGTTAGCGAATAAACGACAAACGCGCAAACATTAGGACACAAAATGCGGCATATTTACATCTGTATTGGATTTGGCTTCATCTCCACGTTCCGATCTAAACAAAGATCATTTATCGATTAAAACATTGCTTATTATGTACCCAGAAAAACGCACGAAAAGAGTATGATCGCCTTACGTCTCTTTTTTCCCTCTACCGCCCCCGTATCCACCTCCGTATCCGCCTCCGTAGCCTCCGCCATACCTTCCTCCTCCACGTTCCGATCTAAACAAAGATCATTTATCGATTAAAATATTGATTATACGTACCCAGAAAGACGAACGAAAAGAGTCTGAACGCCTTACGTCTCTTTTTTCCCTCTACCGCCCCCATAACCGCCTCCGTATCCGCCTCCGTAGCCTCCGCCGTACCTTCCTCCTCCGCTAATTGGATCACTCATCTTGTTCATCTCTGATTCTTTGTTTTCCTAAATTTAAAAAGAAATAAACCAAATCCTGTTCACTTTTTGCGTCAGTCAAGCCTCTTTCGGAAGAGAGGCCTTGAGTGGATCGAGGAAAATAAACTTCTGGTTACATCTTTAGTTGATACGTCCTCAGAATCATTGTCTTTGTTTCTAAAAGAGAAACCATTTGCAAGTAAGTTATCACGGATGTCAACTGAGTAAAAATAAAGTTAAAACAGATTGTTTTTGCCACCTCGTAATGAGCAAAAAATGACTCACTCAGGATTGTCCTTCACGAGATGGTTCGGCGCAGCTTCGTTGAGCTGAAGAAAAACACGATTTTCGAAATTTGTTTCGCGCACATGTAAAGCTTTTAAAATAAAAAGATTTTTTAAAAACAACTTACAAGGAAATGAACTGAAGCTACGAACAAAATTAGGATGCAAACTCGACTCATTTTCTTATCCAAGTCTTTCTGAATGAAGAAACTAGAACTTCTCGTCCTTTTTATATTGTGCGCTATCTCATTTTCATAATTGCCCTAAATTAGCCCAAAAGCAATTTTTGTACCGTAGAGTTGCTGCGATTGGACAGATTCAGACAGTGCGTGAAGAAACGATTAATGCGTTTTTGACAATCTTCTTTAATTGTAACCGATAAACCAACGTTGACGCGTAAACGAATGTAGTTTTACGCAGTTACATATTTGACAAGATGGTTGTTTTTTTAATTTGATCGAAAGCTTTTTGAACTTTCTATTTTATTTCTTTTTTTAAGTTTTGTTTTAAGCCCTTTTTTTTTCTTTTTTTCTCTTCTGTCATATTAACTACCAAGAAAAAAATTTGGAATTATTATTAAAACTTTTTGAAAGAGCATAAATTAACTCTTTAAACTTTGTTTTGTCTGTTTTTATCTTGTAATTTAAGAAAAAACGGAGAAATTTAGGCCTCGTTTTCAAATTTAAATATGTTCATTTTCCGCTATAACAGAGGTTTTTAGCAGGTTATTGGTTAATTTAAGCTTAAAAAGGGAAAAGAGTTTTCTTTCCCCACCCACCCCTAATGACGTCCGCCAGCAGATCTTTTTTTGGCAGCAAAATGTTTTGAAGACCGACCCCATTTGGAATACGGGGGTTACCATTAACTGTATTCGAAATCATTTTTGGAAGCAAGAATATTTAAAGGCTCACTCAAATGTGTCCGCCTCCCAACCGGGATGGCCGCCAAATAGGAGGCGAGCTTTTTGCCATCGCCGTTCGAAGAAATGAAAACAAAGAGCAAAATTTTAATAAAAAAAAAAATATTTTTGATGCTTGTTAACAATTAATATTAAAAAGAAATTCGGTGCAGATTTTAAAAATTTGGTAATAAGTTTGTATTATACATCTTTAATCCGAATTTTGATTAATTTTAAAAAAATTATGATTTTGTCAGTGGTTTTTTCTAATACGATCTAATAAACTTGAATTTTCTATATTCAGACCAAAAAAACTGAAAATTCAACTTCATGCAATTAGCATTTTTTCACCGTTTCGACGAAAATTTATATGTAAATAAAATTGTTAGTTTTGGATAAAGCTTGAAAATTCAAGCAAGTCGCTCATTCATGAAGCTAAAGTTTTCATTTTTCAATATTTATAATTCTTGAAAAATGTAAAATTTTTTTAGTAATCATTAAATGTTCTAGAAATTCAAATATTTTTTAAGAATTTTATTTTTTGATGTTGGCTTGAATTAATTTTTTTTTTTTTTTTTTCAAAAAGAACTTATTTTTGCAACAAAATTGAAAATGGAAATAGCACTTTAGTCGAACTCAACGAAAAACTGTCTCATTTCCATTAAAACTTTTAACTCTTTTTAAAAAAGTAAGAAGCTTGATGGCTTGATCAAAAGGCTGACAAGGCCCTATTGAATAACCTTTTCTTTCTTCTCCAGACTTAAGCTTCGTAATTCTTAGTTGGAACTCGAATAAGATTCAAGTAATAATAAGGAAAAGTCCACTTTTTAGGAAAATCTTAGAATTAATGTTTTGAATTTCAATGAACTGATGAACTTTTAGGAGACGACTGCCAATAGCTTTTGCCTCTAAAGAGTTAGCCATTAGGCATGTTGAATTTCCGCCGGGAGACCGTAATTCAACATGCCTAATATATTTTCATTGTCAGATTCCGTTGTTCTATTTTTTGGGTGTAATTATTGGTTCAACTGACTTTTATATTTTTTGTGCCTGTTATGGAGAAAATACTTTAAAAATTGTTTTGAAAAAATGACTTTTAATATAAGTAATATTTAATAATTAATATAAGTAATATTTAATTTTTATAAAGCATAAAAAACTTTAATCGTGTTATCTTTAAATTAACAAAATTTTATGACATTTGTTTGTCATTTGAGTTTGTCGGATTTATCTTTACATTTATTTTTACATTTTTTAAATGCACAAAATTTTCTTAAAACATATTGGAGCTGCATTTTTTGAGCGATTCAGGTTATCGGTAAACTAATAACAGAGTAGGGTCAGAGGAGGAAGATCCAGGGTGAGCTAGTTAGGGAGCCAGTATGACCAGTAACAGATTTAAAAAGAGAAATGAAGAATGAGTGCTGAAACTCGAAAAAGTTTGATTAAAATCTCAGCGCCAATCATTGATTAACATTAAGTTATAATACAGTAAAACTGCCTTCGAGGTCGTAAAAATTGATGGAATATCTTTTTTAAAAAAAGCTGAAGATCAAAATTAGAGCAAGCATACTGCAAAGAATTTTAATAATCAATATTGGATACATAAAAAAAAAGAATATCAGAAAAAAATCTATTAAACTTAGAATGCTTCTCAGCAGCAAAATGTTTTTAACTTTTCGACTCAAACATTTCCATATTTGCAGCTCAAAAAATAATTAAATTTTAATTATTTTACACAAACATTTTTTTTTAACTGACGTAAAAAATGATATTAGCCTAAACAATTCTTATTCTTACAATCAATTTTATTGCCTTTTAAAAAATGTGGTAGTTCAACTCCCCCACTAAATAATAAATATTGCTCCATTTCGTGCGTAAAAAACTAAACTGCGTTTCAATGACATTTTGAATATTTTAAACACGTCAACGTCGGTTTATCGGTTACAATTAAACGGGAGTCTGTCCAATCGCAGCAACTCTACGGTACAAAAATTGCTTTTGGGCTAATTTAGGGCAATTATGAAAATGAGATAGCGCACAATATAAAAAGGACGAGAAGTTCTAGTTTCTTCATTCAGAAAGACTTGGATAAGAAAATGAGTCGAGTTTGCATCCTAATTTTGTTCGTAGCTTCAGTTCATTTCCTTGTAAGTTGTTTTTAAAAAATCTTTTTATTTTAAAAGCTTTACATGTGCGCGAAACAAATTTCGAAAATCGTGTTTTTCTTCAGCTCAACGAAGCTGCGCCGAACCATCTCGTGAAGGACAATCCTGAGTGAGTCATTTTTTGCTCATTACGAGGTGGCAAAAACAATCTGTTTTAACTTTATTTTTACTCAGTTGACATCCGTGATAACTTACTTGCAAATGGTTTCTCTTTTAGAAACAAAGACAATGATTCTGAGGACGTATCAACTAAAGATGTAACCAGAAGTTTATTTTCCTCGATCCACTCAAGGCCTCTCTTCCGAAAGAGGCTTGACTGACGCAAAAAGTGAACAGGATTTGGTTTATTTCTTTTTAAATTTAGGAAAACAAAGAATCAGAGATGAACAAGATGAGTGATCCAATTAGCGGAGGAGGAAGGTACGGCGGAGGCTACGGAGGCGGATACGGAGGCGGTTATGGGGGCGGTAGAGGGAAAAAAGAGACGTAAGGCGTTCAGACTCTTTTCGTTCGTCTTTCTGGGTACGTATAATCAATATTTTAATCGATAAATGATCTTTGTTTAGATCGGAACGTGGAGGAGGAAGGTATGGCGGAGGCTACGGAGGCGGATACGGAGGTGGATACGGGGGCGGTAGAGGGAAAAAAGAGACGTAAGGCGATCATACTCTTTTCGTGCGTTTTTCTGGGTACATAATAAGCAATGTTTTAATCGATAAATGATCTTTGTTTAGATCGGAACGTGGAGATGAAGCCAAATCCAATACAGATGTAAATATGCCGCATTTTGTGTCCTAATGTTTGCGCGTTTGTCGTTTATTCGCTAACATTCTTAGCGACTGCGATTCTTACTCAGTATGAAGAGTATCGCTAAATATGAAGCCATTATTAGAAATGGGTTTTGAATGAGTCATTTCATTTGATTTAGGAAATTGAAGAGTCCAACACGAACAAAATGAGTGATCCAAGAAGCGGAGGAGGAAGGTATGGCGGAGGCTACGGAGGTGGCTACGGAGGCGGTTACGGGGGCGGTAGAGGCCACGGAAAAAGAGAGACGTAAGGCGTTCAGACTCTTTTCGTGCGTTTTTCCGGATACATTTTCAACATTTTAATCGGTAAATGATGTTTGTTTAGATTTCAAGATGGAGATGAAGCAGAATCCAATACAGACGTAAGTATATTTTTGTACCGTTTTCTGATGGTTGAGTGTTTGCAGCAACTACGATCCTTTTTCCGAAGAAAGGTGTTTTTCGAAAAGAAGTCATAAATAGAAACGGTTTTGGAGTTTTTTTGTTTACAATTTAGGAAAATGCGAACAAAATGAGCGATCCAGTATACGGAGGAGGAAGATACGGAGGTTACGGAGGATACGGAGGATACGGCGGTTACGGCGGAGGACGATATGGCGGTGGTTATGGGAAATAACTCGACGTAACTTTAGTTTTAACTTTTTAAAAAATCTTTTCTAAATATTTTTGCGTCAAATGATAAAGATCACTTTCTTTGCCCCGGAAAGAAAGTCTTTTTCTGAACTATTTTGTTTCTTTTCCGATTAGGATGAAAGATAAAGGAAGATCACGTGCGTGGATGCCATACTTGACGTGTATCTGAGCACAGATTTTGTTTGTTTTTGGTATTGTAATTTAATATCCTCTTAATATATATAGTTTGAAACAAAAACTGCTTACTTTCTTTCGACGTGTTTATTGAAACAAGTTTAGAGGTTTTCAAACCGGTTTTGTACTTTGTTCCAATAAATTGTAAGCCTTTAAGATAAGCAAGGCTTTCCTTTATTTTAATAACTTCATCTTTTTTCAATTTTTGATTTGACGGAACTTTCCTTTGGTTGCTAAAACTGAATACGCAGCGGCTTCATATTCACTTGTTCAGTTGTAAAATTTAGTTTCTCAATAGAATATCGTTTTTCGGTAGATTTAGTAGCTTTCTAATTGAAGCGATCAAAACCGGTTATCCTTATTTAAAAAAAAAATGCACATGGTAGGAAAGCTTTTTCAAGATCCAAATTGTTGCTAAAATAACAATTGACAAAAATCTGAAAAAATGGCAAATGAAAACTCAACATCAGAACAGTGTGAAAAAATAATTCTTAAATGTTGAATAGTTCTCTCTATTTGCCAAATTCCTTTTTTATTAACAGAGTGACGCAAAGTACATCGGCTATAAATAACTGAAAGCGATTCTAAAGTACTTCGTAGAAATGAAAGAGCAAATAACTAAATTTGAAGTTCATTCATCCGGGAATACAGAGGTTGTTTTCATTTTTTAATCCATTGTTAAAGAAATGATTTTATTTCACTACCGAACAGCTTATTAAAAAGTTTAATATTTTTTCCCTTTCCGATAGCCATTCGTTCTTACATCTCCGTCAATAGTTAACATACTTTAAAAGTTCATATATGGCCATTCGTTCTTACATCTTCCTCAATAGTAAATATACTTTAAAAGATCATAGAAGGCCATTTGTTCTTACATCTCCGTCAATAGTTAATATACTTTAAAAGTTCATATATGGCCATTCGTTCTTACATCTCCGTCAATAGTTAACATACTTTAAAAGTTCATATTTTCTATCGATGAATAAGTTTCTCATATAAAATGAAATGTTTTGATGGCCAATTAATTATACTTTAATAGCAGAGGCTGATTTAATTGTAAATAAGGTAAAGCGTGGTAATTGGCCCCATTCATATACTTTAAGTTCTTCGCTAAGAACGACAATGTGAAGTTTAATGTATATAATAACATAATTGCTAAAAAGTTAAATTGAAAAGTGATGGAAAATAAAAAAAAGGAGGAAATTAACTCCCACAAATTTGAATTATTACTGCTCGTACAGTTGGCTTGTGACAATCGTCATATCTCTAGGTATAAAGCAATCCCAATGCATTTTACATAGAACTTATCACACATCTAATATCTCTAGGCACAGCTCACTTAAGGTCTACGATGTTATTACCCAACGTAGTTATTAATTTTCACAGTCTATGATTTTCGAGATTATTTCTTTTAGTCCAGACATGTTAGACTTTCTACACACATGTACAGAATAGTGTTACAGTTGCTTAGGGAAGGTTTCAGATGGATGACCCTTCTAAAAGTGGCGCTTCTTACTAACATGTATCAGATGCGCTTCATCTAATGAAGTTATTTCACCACGAGTATTTTGCTCATCTATTGTAACTATCGGTTCTTAGATTCGAATCTCAGATAGAAACCTTTTACCAGACCCCTCTCTTGACAAACATAACCTGTCGCAACAGGTCGGCCCCGTGTTATTGCCAGCTGGTGTTTCCTAATTGAATTGTTTTATATTAACGGCTATCAAATTCATTCTGTTAGTGTTATTTTAAAACACAAAACGTTTAACATATTTTGACGCCTTTATTTAACGCACATTGGATTGATAAACATGTTCACTGTACGCGTTTAAGATCATCCTGCAGACATTTATTTGACGAAGTTCACTATTACCTCAACTTAGAAAATTTACACACAAGAAAATTTTAGTGCAGATGATTTTAAAATCTATAAAGGCAATTCTTCCGTGAATTTCAAAAAAACACACAACAAAATAAACTCAACGTCTTTTTAACCTATTGCCACTTGTAATAACGTTAGAACACGACTTTTTAGACTTAACACGTAAAAGAGTTTCTTTAAACGAATTTTTAGACACGTAAAAGAGTTTCTTTAAACGAATTTTTAGACACGTAAAAGAGTTTCTTTAAACGAATTTTTAGACACGTAAGAGTTTCTTTAAACGAATTTTTAGACACGTAAAAGAGTTTCTTTAAACGAATTTTTAGACACGTAAGAGTTTCTTTAAACGAATTTTTCAAGAGATAATACTGATCTAACTATATTCACGCGTTTAAGTCAAAAAGAAAAAGCGCGCTAAATAAAACTTAATTGCCTTAATCAGTGCATTACAAAAATCTAAACTATATGTCGTCATCGGTTCGCATGTCGAATATCATTCTTGCAGCGTCTTCTGAGAATTTCAGGAACTGCGTGTTCTTCTTCGCTTCTTCTATGGCCTTGGCGATGAGCTCATTAACAAAAGGCCAAGTAGGAAAGCATGCCTAAGAGAAAGTGCACCTTACATAATCTGCTGTTTTCATAATGAAGTTAGAAATAGTCAGACATAAATATAGCACTTTAATAAAATTCATAGCGCTGAAGCTATTTTTATCATTTTTTACTTGATGGTTCTCCTCATTACATAATCTAAGAATGATTTTATTCTTAAAATTGACATAAAATTAGGTAAAGATTGTTTTGTTATTGATGATTCACATCATCACTTTTTATCGATATTATTTGTTTCGAAATAGCATTTCACTTACCAATGTGGTCGGGCATCGCCTTTTGATCCCATCAATTAAAGTTTCTTTATTGCAGCCGGCGAATATCCGCTCTGAATTTACATCACAAGCTTGCTTTCTAACGATAATACCATTGATTCTCAATTCTAAATGATTCAGTTCACAGCTTTTTGGTATTCCGTTAAGTACAGCTCCCTTCTCAGCATTAGTTGAGTGTACTTGAAGAAATATTATGAAAGCCAGTATCATTCTCATTTTAGTCTCACTAAGTCACGTCTCTGAAGAAACGATGAAATGAAAAATGTGGCATTGCATTTCAACAGAAGCTGATTATTTTTAATGAACCAATCATATTGCACATTACTGGTGATAAACAGGTAAAACTGGGTTTAAACCTGTTTGTAAGAATCACACAGAAATGCTTCCATCCAAGGTAGCAAGAAATTACGTACTTGTTACCTGTTTTTTATTCTAAAGACCAGTCTACCGATATTTGTAAAGCAAACTAATAAAAAAGTCTGGTTTCCATGCGTTATTTTTGCTGACAAAACAACTTACGGAGCAAGTATATTCGAATTGATAAGATAAATGAAATATTCTGTTCAGATAACAGCTTTTTACTTCATTAAAGAAATCTAAGTTATTCACTATAAAAAATTTTTCAAAGAATTTTTATGCATTTCTGTTGAGGAAAGAAAAATGTTGCGCAGTTTTAACCATTTTTGTAAAACCGCGTAAGTAGAAATTTTTCGAGTAACACACTCACCAAATTGTATTCATGCAAAGCATGGAAAGTATTCTTTAAATTTTTACGCGAATAAATAAATGAATTATTTCCAAAATGCATAATTTTTAAATTATGCATTTTGTAGGAAAACTGATACAGAATAATTATTACTCTCCCTTCTTAAAAAACTCAAATGTTTTCGGTAAAAAAAAAGGAAAAATACATTTTTGATTGCCTGACTAATAGCAGTTGTAAGTATATAAAATTATTTAAATGTATTACAACTGCTGTCTTTTAACATAAAAAAAAAAAAAAAATAGAAAATAATAAAATACACGATTTAGTGGAAAAAAGTTCTCTTAACAAAAACCAGGTCATTTAAGTATAAAGCAATGAATTTAAAGACACCTGCTCAATGAAAAATAAAACCACGATGCGTTAAATTATGCGACTCCTGATTTCCCTCGGGAAATAGTTTATAAACTTTTAGATTTTAAAAAAAATTAAACTTTAGAATAAAAGTTAAAACTTTCTTAATTAAAATATTTTTATTGAGTTTAAAAGTAAAATTTTGAAACCAAAAAAAATTTTTTCTTTTTTTAGCACTTTTCAAAACTTTTCAAAACTTTTCGAACCTTTTCAAATTTGTTTTGTCTTTTCAATGCGGAAAAGGAAAACATATTTTTCCATCCAATATATACCCACCCCAATATAAAACTTAAACCATAAAAAAAAAAAAAACCTTGATTCGAATCATGGAGAGTTGAGTTAAAGATCTGACGGTGAAAAATAATCTAAAAAAATGTTCTTATTTACCTCATGGTTACCTCATGATTCCTGATTAAAAACGCAGAGCTTAAACTACTTCTTGTTTTTGTGGGAAAATGAAGTACACCCATTAAGAACTTAAGTTTTAGCTTACCATTAAACAAAATACAATCAAATTAAAGATGGTAAACTCATCGCTTTTTAGCTTTGACGTTAACACTTACTTTCATACGCCAACTTTTGAAAAAAAATTATCAAAAAAACAACAAAACCAAAAAGATTGCGTGAAAATTAGAACAAAGTTGTACCTCTCATTGTTGCATAGCTAGAAAAAAAAAGCAAGAAAAATCAAAAACGTTTAGATTTTTTGCACTTTTATTTTTGTGAGAACTTCTCTCATGTTTGGGCACTCCTCCGCCCTCCCCCGATGTACATCTCGTAAATTTTGATGTAAATATATGAGAACATATCATGAACATCTCGTAAATTTTGATGTAAATATATGAGAACATAGTATTTTAACTCCATTTAAAGTCTTATCTGAAATATAAATTTTTTGAAATTTTATTGTTAAGTAAATAACTTTTGTAGATTCGTTATTTCGTTTATTTCGTTTATTTCTTTTTATAATTGAATAATTTTTTTTAAAGAACTGTGTTTTGTAACATTCTGATTAACACAAATTTATATAAATATAAATATTTGTAAAATGCTTAGATTAGGAACCTTAACGGAGACATTTTTGGCTTTGTAAAAGCCAGGAAAAAAAAAGCACTGCAAAAATCAATTTGATGTTCAAACGCATTTCACCGTATTAAGATATTTCCTTTTTACCACCAAATGGTCGATTTTTTTTTGTGGTAAGTATTATTTAATAATATTTTGCAATAATCCCCCTCATACTCACCCTCTCGGCTCACACCTCACATTTTTTAAAAAATTCTTCAAATAAATTGTAATACTTTGTTCAAAGTGACGTCAAATTACTCGTTGTGATTTAAGTTACGTCAAATGAATTTCAAAAACATCACGTGACTATTCTTGAATCGAGCAACAGAGGTTATTTAAAAGTTGAAAGATTGAAATGGTTGGTTTATTTACCTTTAAAACCTAATTTCGATGCCGTATGATCCTCACATGATGAAAGCAATATATTGCTTTCATCATGTGAGGATCACTTACACATTGCACAATGCTTATTTTTCCTCTATAGAGGAAAAATAAGCATTGTGCAATGTGTAAGTGAATTCTCTTCAAATTGCGTATTTCATGAATCTTTTACTGCTATGAGTAATGGTTTGTCTATCTTTTAAACACACTAACACGCCCTAACGTACACATACATACAAAAAGTTAGTTTAAAAGAAGCCTTCAAAGATTACAATCCTCACGAACTTCACAAAACTTTATTTTTCACATATGTAAAGTGAACGTGTCAATGTATTGATGTGTTTAATCTTGTTTTAGATTTCAAATGAACGTTTATTTAACTATCCAGAACCTGAAAAGCGCCACCAAATGACCCAGTTACATCGGTTGCTTCAAAATAACGTGTTAGCTTATAAAACCATTTGTGAATATCTTGGAGAGCAACGCCGTGAATGCAAAAATTATTTAAAACAAGATACGAGTTCTAGAAATCGGAAACAAAATTCTTAAAAGCAAAAACATACAGTTAGAAAAAGAAAATAAAAAACAAGCGGAGCAAATATTGCAACACGAGCTGCAAAACACACTCAACTATAATCACGAGATTAAAAAAACAGCTGAGCAAATGGCATCATTTGTCATAATCAATGCAAGCCAGAAGTTATTAAAAAAAAAATTAAATGAGTCTGTTCTAAAAACAAACCGTTCGATCAAGAAAAAGAAGAAAAATACCTTAAAAAACTTAAAACCCGACAAGAGTCAAATAAGATAATTACTCTCACGGAAATGCGGATCACGGTGATGTGGATCCCAAAGATGCGGGTCTTGCTGTGCACTTAACCAATAAAAAAGATGAAGTTGTAAACCTGACAGACGAAGAAAAAGAAAAAGGTGGAAGTTTTATTCTTCAACAGTAACAACAGTAGGTTCTGCTGAAAAGGTAACAACAGACCTAAATAAGTTTCCGTCCGTAAACTCCGTGAAACTTAATCTTGAGAAAGAAATTCAAACAATAGATTACTTTTCTACAAATATATACATATAATTACAATTCTGCATTTTATAAATTTTATATTTTGTATGATTTTGTATTTTATTCGTGTATAGTTGTATATTTTGTAAAACTATTTTCTTTACATAATTATTTTTTTATAAAGTTTTACATTAATTACAAATCTTTAATATCCTCACTTCATTTGCCTTTTTCATATTTAATATTTAAAAAATGTTTGCAGTAATATTTACAGAAACAGTTCCAGTAATACTGTTTATAAAGCTTTCAATATTAAATTCTAAATCATACTCAGATGTGTGTAAGTGCGCATGCGCGTGTCTGTAAGTTAATATATACACTTAAAGAATCGGAAAGCATTTATAGACATCCGCAAAATTTTTTGAATTTTTTGAAATATCACGATTCTTGTCCCGAATTAACAAAAATAGGGCAATTTTGTTTATGTCCGTCAGTACTGGCCTAAAAAATCAGCTGAATTAATGACTCTAATTGTTCTTCCTCCGTAAGCAACGAATCCTGCTGCTTTTTCTTCATTGAAAAGACATATAAATCATCAGATTTTCTTATGGACCATGGTATTTTTTAAACTTCAAACCAAGTCTACCTTGGTAGAGGGTAATAAATAAAAAATCATGAAATATAACAGCCGTTTTTTCCCATGTGCTCTTCAAATGTAAAAGATAAATTTAAATTTTTTTTCTTTAAACCTCATCTTTTCAAATTCATGAAATGAAAACTACACCAGCAATATACACGATACACGATAATACACGATATACACGATAAGCTTATGAATAAAATCCAAGCAGCTTGATAATGACTAACCTTGCTAATTATACGGCAATGAAAAATAAATGGGAAGTACTCTTCAAAATGCAATATATGAAAATGAGATCGTAATATCAAGCAGATTGTTGAACTGAAAAATTAAGAAATTATTTAATTTATTTTATATACAATGTTAAATACTAATTTTCAATAATTTATGTTAATATATTTATAATTATAATATTACTAATTGTGTTTATATATATATATATATATATAAACACATTACGATAATAACAGATATAAGTTGTAAAGTTAATGCTTTATACAGATTTTTTAAAAATAACATTTGACATGTTTACACCGCACTTCAGTGTTACATCTGCAAAGCAAGTAAACGTTTATCAACCAAGACAAGCTAATGTAAAAGTTGTGTCTGACCTCTTAATACGAAAGAATTAGTGGTTGAAAAAAATATGTATTATCAAAGTTATTGGTATAACAAATTCCCTAAAAAGGATTACACTATTGATATTGAAAAAAAGAACTTCACCCGTCAATAAACATATCAAAATTCTTCAGTTTCCTTTTGATTGGGTTTTTTGATGATAAAAGTAGAAGACAATTTACAGACAGATACAAGTGCTCTGTTTTCGTTTATTGCAGCAGCAACAGCGCTGCTGCTGCAGCTGGAAAACTGTTTTTATTCCTTAGCATGATACAGTTATAAAAAAATTTACAGACAGATACAAGTGCTCTGTTTTCGTTTATTGCAGCAGCAACAGCGCTGCTGCTGCAGCTGGAAAACTGTTTTTATTCCTTAGCATGATACAGTTATAAAAAAATTTACAGACAGATACAAGTGCTCTGTTTTCGTTTATTGCAGCAGCAACAGCGCTGCTGCTGCAGCTGGAAAACTGTTTTTATTCCTTAGCATGATACAGTTATAAAAAAAAGGCGACCGAAAAAATCAAAAAGAAAATGATGCTGATCACTAACATCTCTTGAGGGATTCTTTTTTCCACTTTGCAAATTATTTGGTTGTTTTCCTAAAAAAAGTGTCTGTTGATGAACTATCCTTTGTTTTTTGAAGGTTTGCTTTTTTTTTTTAAATCCGATTGATAGTTATTTGTGTATTGCAGTTCAGTTCAAATTATGTTAATTAAGTTCAAATTATATAGAGTTTACAGCTCAAAATACATAGAGTTTTTTGTAAAAGTTCCCAGTTGATGAACTGATGATGTGCAATATTGAACAGTTGGACTTACAATAGGATCTCAAAAAAAAAAGAAAAAATAGAAAAAAGGAAAAATGAAGATTCTTTCAAAAAAATATATTAGGTTCAGTAACGTAACTAGGGGGTGTAGGATGGGGTAGGGCAGAAGGGGTGACCACCCCAACTAGAGCTCTATAGAGAGGTATTTGTTTTGTTTACGGTTCTTTAGTAATATAATGAGTGTAATTGCTAGAGGTAGTTTGGGAGAACTTTCTTGTTGTTTTTGCATTAATATGAGTTTTCACATTTTTTCGATAGAGTTTCAAACTATTTTCTGTGTTCGTTTTAACCCGTAGCCCTACTTTCCATTAATTACAAAATATACTTTCCGCTAGTATTCGAAACGATCTGGTGCTAGATTTAAAAGATAAAAAAAAAAAGAAGAAATCGACAAGAAGCTTCAAAAGACATTCAAGTGATAGCTTTTGTTTGATAAAAACAAAGTGGAAAACGAAAATGTAAATGTTAATCCGAATCAATAAAATGGTGCTCATGATACAAACTTTTAATGTCGCTTTTTAGGATCAATATTTTATAGAGAAGCCTTTCTAGGCTCGTCGCATTCTTATCGCATTCTAGACTCAATATCTAGCAGAAGAACCTGTCAGTGACATTCCAAAAAAATCAAGAATCTTTTTTTTCAGTTTTAAAAAATGACCCCACAACATGTCTGATAATTACTGATAAAATAAGAAATTCTATGTTTTAATATGTTTAACTGTTTAGTGAAACATGGGACAATACAAAATAACAATACAAACATGAACAATACAAAATAACAATACAAACATGAACAATACAAAATAACAATACAAACATGAACAATACAAAATAACAATACAAACATGAACAATACAAAATAAAAATACAAACATGAACAATACAAAATATCAAAACAACATGAACAATACAACATCGATGCTTTTCAGTTTTCAGGCCCAATATCTGATAGCCGACGTTTTTGTGCATTCTAATACTAATCAAGGCTATCTTTTGCAGAATATTTTTTAATTGGTCCTTCTTTAGTTAGTATTATTTTTGATCAGATCTTTTCTCAAATCAAAAAACATACAATATATATACAAATTTTTCTCTAGCTTTAAACTTTACTATGAGCGTTAATCTATGATTGACCCACGCTATATCTAATACAACCCGAGGCAATATTAGTGAGTCTCCAAAATTTTTAAACATTACTTACAGTTGAATCTGAAAGAAATCGTTTTCGATTTCTCAAGTACTTAAGCGTGAATTGATTTTCATTCTTGTGCTGCCAGCCATTTAAATGTTATTTATTTTGTTTAGCATATTCAAAAAATCCAAAAAACAAGAAAGTTTTTAAATTATTGATAAAAAGTAATAAAACATGTGTTAACGAGTTCTTGGCTAAACTGTAGGCATATTCATGCTACGTAACAAATATATGCAAAATAGATAAAGTGCAAAAAAGCTATTCTGAGAAGCTATCTTGATAGGGGTGGGGGGGGGGGGGGGGGGGGAATACGATGAAGTTTTGAGGTATTCACAAAAGATGGTGAAACTTACGTTAGATTGCATCGGAACATCTTGTAATTGCCTGAAAGATGGGGAAAAGTTGTAGCTAACGATGGACAATACTTGGCTATAACCCCTCCGCCCTCCCCCCCACCCAAAAAAAAAAAATTTAAATTTTGTAAGTCAAAAATGAACATAAATAATATCTTTTTTATTATTTAATGTTTTTGTCAAATAATTTTCTTAAAAATTTTCTCATTATGCGTTTCCAATGGATGTCATAAATATCAAAGAATCACGTGGTTTTACTTCAAGAAAAAATTATAAAAATAGAATCAACTCCTTCGCCACAGACAGCCAAATACAATAAAAAATACGCGGACATTCTAAGAAGGCTATAGTCTTAGAAAACCTGGCCTTAAACAATGTTTTTGTTGTTTTTCGGTTTCAAATAATAGGCTTAATGTTTTCGCTTCATGCAGTTGACACTCTACATCTCGAGTACTTTTCCTAGTCATCTCAAACATTTTTCCTGGTCCCTTGGACATTTTATGCACTCGTTTGAGATAAAATCCTCTCATTATCTCCAACAATATTTATCAAACTTTTTGGTGTCTCGAACAAAATTTTCGATCCGTCGGTTTTTGTTAAGATTTTTGTATTCTCAAATGTTTTGATTTCATTTTCTAAAATTCGAATTTTCAAAGCATTATTCTTTGAAAGATTATTGTTTTTATCAAATGTGAAAACATGGCGCTCGTTAAACGAAAACTTAAAAAGAAATCTATGATAGAAAAGTGCAAGGCATTAAAAGATTTGGAAAAAGTGATGACTAACAAAAAGGTAGCCCAAAGGAATGACGTCCCAAAAAACCAATTTCAGCCTGGGTTTACAATAAAGACAAGTTATCGACTTTGCTGGAAAAAAACGGCACAAAATCTAAACGGAAGAAACTTTTAACAGGTAAATTTGAATACGTAGACAAGGGTATATTCACGTGGTTCGTCGCGAAAAGAAGTCTACAATCGATGGGATTAGACTCAAAGAAAAAGCATTAAAGCTCACAGAAGCATTGAAGAGTTGGATTTGAGAGAACTTGATTATAAATGATCTCACTATTGGTGGCAATAGGAAAGAAAGGTCAGTTCCGTTTTGTTAAATCTTGCTATATTTAAATTTAAACAAATTCAAATGCACCAGCAAAATATTTTTCCATTGTGTGATTCAAGTTAAAGTTCGCTTTTTTCTGTTCTTATTTTTAGAAACGGCATCAGCTTTAAAATCATCTCGAAAGTAGCTCCGTGACGAATGATACAACCGCCCCATAGGCTGTAACTACACTTCAAAAATTTGCTCTCAAATTATAAACTTGAAAACACTTTTAATGCTGATGAGTTTGGGGCTGTTTTTTCTAGCGCCTCCTCTTTTTGTTAAAAAGTGGTACAAAACACATCACTTTTTAACAAAACATACAAATTTTTAAAGTTGAGCCATTTATGCTTTTCAATTATTCACATTTTTGGTTAAGACTATTATTCTCATTTAAAACTTGGTTAAAGACAATCATTATTGATTATCTTTTGGACAACTTAAAGAATTTTAAAGGTAGTTCTTTTTCCCCTCTGCTTTCCCCTGTGGTCTTCAACTGTTAGAATTAAAATACTATTCCAGATATTTTTGTTGTTTTTTTTGGAAAATCCTTTTGATAACATTTTACGTTTCGTTTTGATAACATTTTAAGTTACGAACATGTTTGACCAATTTTCACCAAAACAAGCGAGTAATAATGTCAGTTATTTTCTATATGGGCCGTTATTAGTTCAACAGGTTATAGCATCAATTCATATGGCCAATTTTAGTGCCGTAATAATCTTTAAAGATTTCGTTGTTTGCACTTTTTGAAGTAAAAGCCAACTCCGCGAACAAAATACCACGCTTCCTTGTTACATGAAAATAGTAAAAGTATGTTGCGGTTGTGATTTGCCGTTTAAAATGATGGCTTCTTTGATGCGAAATTAAAACTGGCTGCAATATCAAGTACTTAGTTGCACAGTTTACCTAGTCCGCGCAGATAATGAAGCCACAACAGAACACAACAGCGTTTACTGCCTACCTTAATATTCCATTAGATCTCCATCTTTTTCAATGACGTGGCCTCTGGACGTGGTTGGAAGGCCTGGCAAGCACTAATGAGGTATTCTCTTAAAAAAGAGATCTACGCTTTTGTAGGAAATGACTTGAATGGGCTTATCTACAACGCTTCATCCTTATCAATCAAGTAGATTCATCAATCAAAGTTAGAGATTTATACTTATCGATCAAGTAGATTCATCAATCAAAGTTAGAGAAAGGTTATAAAATTGTTGTATTGTCTTTCAAAAACTATTTGGACTTTATGGTCTAATGGCCATTTGCAACTCATAATTCCCACATGAGAAGGTCTTCTTGAGCTTTTCTACTACACGCCTTTTCAAATGGCTGATGTAAACATCTGTATTCACTTTTTTTTTTAAATATAGATGGGTGGACATTTTTCAAAATCATTGATTGAGGATGCGTTTAATGAACAATAAATCAATGATTTTTTCTGTTGGTAACATAATCAACCGTAAATAGCTCCTCATTTGAGAAGATTTTGACCATTGATGGGCCATAACTCATTAAAAGATTTAAATAACTTTTTTGATTACAATAATCTAAGAGCTTTGAGTCTTTCTGTCAAAAGTTGATATGTAGGCCTGACAACACTGAGTTCCCAAACATCCTTCTCACAGCCTTTTCATCAACATCAAACACTATAGAGTCTTTCAAAAGGACATGGTTCAACTACGGCGTTAACGAATAAGAAAGATATCTTTTTGCCAACTTTTTTGTTCAATGGAGTTAGCATCTGAGCCCTTTCAACACAATCACATTTTTTTACCTTACAAATTGTACATTTAGACGCTGCAGAACACTTCTTAACACTTCTCTTTTAGGTGTGGATCCCCCCCCCACCCGTGTGGATCATAACTTATTTTTCTGGTTCTTTTCGCTTCTACTTTTAAACTTTTTATATCAAAACTCAAACTAGTCGATTAAAACAAAATTTAGTACTAAAAACTGAATAACCTATACCATGAAATTTTCACACACGATGGCACATTATTGTGGCGGTTGAATGTCCCAATTATGGTTCATAGGGGCCAGTCAAATCAAATTCGTAACGTATTAAATCAAATTTGATTATAAGAATTTTTTCCCAGCTCTGAAACAACTACCGATGTGGTTGTTGCAACTGTTTATAAACACTTAATGGGCACGGAATCTAAAATAGGCACCCTTTAGACGTTTAATTAAGATTCCGGAGTTTAGTCAAACGTCTAACTCGGGGTTGGGAAAGCGAACTTGTTGAGGTATTTTTGTTCTCACGATCTAACCACCGCGATTTTTTTGAGAAACATTTTCATTTGACTTAACAACATTCTTGAATTTGGAGTTCGCACAATGCCTAAAAGTGTCATATCTGAAACATCAAAAAATCCTGCCCACGCGTCTGGTAAAGCTATATACGAAAAATAAAATTTTCGCAAGAATCACCAGCGAAAAGAAACTTGCTAATCAATTCATTTCGAAAGAAGATTTTTGGAACCTTCCGAAAGGACTCAGTTAAAACAAAATATCAGTTAAATCTTCATAAAAACTTGCATTCGCGATAATTGACACTTATGAGTAACGAGCATTTAATTACTTAATTTATTCTAAATTACGGAACCAAAAGTAATATCTTGAACTTCAGTATCCAGCTTCAAAATTCACTGAATAAATTGGAAAATTACAGGGTGCGTAAAATGTTTCCCCACTGAGTATTTACGACGTAAAAAACACGATTTTACCCGAAGTTGCAGTTTTTGTTCTTCCAGAACTTCGACGATCATCAATAGAACCAGTTTCTTCAAGTCGCTTCAAGCAATCGTAAACCGTACGCCTCGGAACATTCAGAAGACGGGCGATCTCCGATGGTTTCTTTTTCTCTTTAGCTAGCCTCTCGATTGCCGGCCGCAAATCTCTTGATTTCGTCATGGAACCTAAAAACTTCAATGTTAAAACATATTCAAAGATAGAGAAGAGCATAAATAATGCAGGAAAATAAACGGTATGCTTTAAAATAAGGGAAATAACGTCGTTGCCAGAGGAGTGCGGGAACCTTTTAAGGCACCCAGTAGTTTAGGTCCCTCGGTTAAACTCTTTGACTTTTTGATATTGAACCACATTGGAGTATATACTGTTTGAATATATTCAACAAAGATTTTAAGCTCTCTACTGTGATTGATTGTTCTTGTGTATAGTGCCATTATCCGCACTGCTGTTGTCAGCCACCTTGCATGACAACTCATTTTTGTAATAAGAAATTTTATAAAAATGTTTATAATAAGTTAACTTTAGATTTTTTTATGTTTGAATTAAACCTTATTTTGTTTTAAATTATCTACTCCAGCTTGAAGCTAACTAATACCAAAAATTGCTGATGACTAATTGATAAAGTTTTTAAAATGCGAAACAATAACATTTATAGAGAAGCTAATCGTCCGCATTTAAAAATGCAACCTCCGCAATTAAAATCGTTTTTAATAACTGTAGAATAAGATAACCATTCTGTTAAATGGCTGCAGTCGCTTTATCAAACCAGAAAATTTCTTATGACTTTTTAATTACTTACAAAATGCAGAATATAATCTATCATTTTAAAGTACATTTTCACTTTTTGTTAAAAAAAAATTAAGATAAGATTTATTTTTCCCAAAATAATGTTTGTTTTTTTTGGTGTCAAAAATTTATTTTTTAGTCGTATATAAATTCATTTAATTATATTAATTATGGCTGTATACTAGGCAGCAGCAATTTTTTTCATTTAATTGCTTCAAGTTGGAGTAGATAGTTTATAAGAAAATAAGAGTTTTAGCGTGAAAAGTAAGATCTAAAGTCAACTAGAAGCTATATTATTTAAAAAGTAAGTTTGAAATATCAACTTAAATAAACCAAATTTGAGACGCCGTTTTTTGTAGAATTATAAAGAAAAGGTAAGGTTAATGAATTCATTATGAAGTATAAACTTGGATGGGTCATATTCAATACATTAAAATGTAAAATACATTTACAAATGTAAAAAGATTTAGATTTAAATAACAGAATCGGAAAGACTTGCAACGTTCATATTTTGCACTTAGTTTTATTGTCTAATTAAGCAAATGGTTTTTTAAAGAAAATTTGAAAATCAAATGACTCTGCAAAAAATTGCGATGATTTGAGCCTGGAAACATAAAAGCCCTCAAGTTTCTGGGGTCCCCCCCCCGCCCCAAACATGAGAGCAACAAGTTTATAAAATCATTTTTTAAACATGCTGCAACCTTATTAGATTGTTTTTAAAACAAAACAGTTCTGTAATATCAAGTCGACTGCTTGATGAGCTTTTACAATTTATATATTGTTTTAAAATTTATTGTGCCCAATGAATTATGCATTCATTGTGCACAATGAACCATATATAGTCATCGAACTACATATTCATTGTGCACAATGAATTACACAGTGACGCAACTACAAGTTCAAGTTCTAAATTTAAGAGTTTTTATTTAAGAACAATAAAATAAATTCAAAAATAATTATTACAACAAGACACTTCCGTATTACTTTGATTAAATTGCACTAATTTGAAACCAGATTAAAAAGTTCCAAATTTTCGTACAAAAACATCAACATTTGAAAACATTCAGCCGTCATCTGTTTCGCTTAGCATACACATCGTTTAAAGCGTCAGAAAAAAAGCGTCACAAAAAAGGTGCACTGGTAGCAGGTGTGCATAAAATCATCGTTGAAATGCAATACAATATTGGAAAAACATTGATTTTGATGCCAAATCTCTAAAACATTTTGTTCGTGCACTGACAATTTAATATATTCACTGATTTCTTTTTTTAAATCTAAGGTTACGTTTTTGTCACTATCACTTCCGGAATCATCTTCTTCATCCTCAAATGACAACTTAAATTTTTTTGATTCCATTGTCACCTTTTTAATTGGAATTATTTCACCAACTCTTTTTGCGAGATAAAAATCTGACAAATATTCTTTCACGCTTTTTAAATATTTCTTTTTTTTGTACTTTTCAAGGAAACGAAAACTTTTATAATTTGGATCGAAAAAAGTGGCACACAATAAAAAGGAATTACTCTCTAATTCATATGAATCTTTGTAAGTTTGTAAAGATTCTAACAAATGCGATTTCAATATTACAATTAAAGGAGGAGTTTGACTTTTATTTTTAAATAGCTGCTTCTCAAGGTACTTTATACTTGGAATAATTAAAGAACACGTTGCATGTACGTATCGCCAGATAGTAAAACACTTACTTGATGAAAGCTAAATAAAGCATTTAACGTTTCTTTTAAGTTAACAATTTCATCTTCATCGAGTAAATATTTTCTCATATCTTTGTATTGTTTTGAATTAAAGATACCCAGCAAACAAAAAGACGTCTTTTAGTCGTCTTTAAGACGTCTTTTCAAGATCGAGGAAGACGTCTTAAAGATGTCTTAAAAAGGTCTACGTTGTCCGTCGCAAAGACGTCTTGCTTAAGATTGTTTAAAGGCGTCTTACTTAAGACGGCCTAAAGATTTATTTAATTATGTATTAAGAAAACTGTGTAGTATTAATGGTATATTTAGGTTGCGATTACCTATTGTATTAACAACATTAAAAACACTATTGAGCAAGTTCAAGTTCTTACTTTGTTTTTTGGAAACATTATTAAAGAAGAAAAAGAAAATTATTAAAAAAAAAAAAACAACGCAAATAATTTAAAAAGGTACATATAATACAGTTAGTTGGATTGTTACCAAGTATCTTTCTATTTAACAATTTATACAACATATAATAATATATACAATATATAACAATAAAAAAGAATATTTTTTTATTTTGTTTTTTGCCGTGAAGGAGCATTTTTACAATACCGTCCAATTTGCTGTTTAATTTCAGCATTTGAAACCTTTTCAAATCTTCTTTTTATAACTTCTAAAAATCAAATTAATCATGTAGGATATATTTATCAAATATATTGGAAATAAATTTAACTTAACATAGATTTTTAACTAAATTAAAAGTTGAATAATTTAAACCTATTTTAGATTACCTTCTATTAAGTCATACAGTTTAGTTGATAACAAACCAATCTTTCCACCAGAACCTTTTAAGTTGAACTGTGTCAACAGGTTATTTGTAAATAATCTTAAAAACATATCGAATAAATGATAAAATTTATGAAAAATATTAAACAATTTATAATTATTGATTTCCATAATTACTATACATGAAAAATATATTTACCACAAATACGAAAAATGATTCCTATGCAAAATGTAATAAAAAAACCTATTCATGACCAATCTTGTCAGTTGTTTAAAATCTTCTGCACCTAAAAAACTGAGCTGTTTAACCTAAATAAAAGTTTGGCAAAATAATTATAAAAAAATAACTATTTTCACTTTTAATTTATATGGATTATAAAGATTTACATATGGATAAAGATTTACCAAATCAAGTCGAACACAATCATCCTCTAAACTTTTGATAAAATCCTCATACTCTGCAATAGTGTCTAATTTCTTGATTGCAAAATTACTATTGGATTGTTTGTTTATAGCTAAAATAAGCTCCTGGTTTTCAAGAACCTTTGAAACCATCTTGAACATCATGTGTTGGTATTCTAAATTATATGAAGAAAATGAAAAAAGAAATATACAAAATGCAAAACATTTATTAATACATATTCAAAATTGTTTACAAGTATTATTCTTATACCTAAAAAAAATCCAAATGTGAGAACAAACTCTCCACATTTTACTTACTCCAAATAAAAAAATCAAGTAAATGTTAAAAAGCTTACTTCCAACTTCCATAGGAAACTTATTTTTAAGTAACTTCTCAGATCCAAGCGCTTGAATCATGGTTTTTTCTTGTATGTCTGTTTTCTGAAGCTTTTTGTTTGGTTCTGATGTATGAGGTATAACTAAAGCAAAAAAAAATTATATATATAAATAATAAAAAGTTACTTTTTTAATCTGCAACAAATCCTTTTAAAAAATTTTTGGTACTTTGTTATTATTAATACATTTTTTTCTTATTTCAGGCTTTAGCTCCTCGAGACCACAAAAGTTGATAGGTAAGAGGAGGGGGATTATAATATTTTTTAGTTTAGAGTCTATAAAAAAAAATTATATATAAAAAAAAATTTGATTGTTCCATTTCAGTTGATTGTGAATGTAAAAATAAGTGAGACAAAGATAAAGTTAACAATAAAAGAATATTCCAACTTTAATGAACAAAAAATATAGTAGAAATATCAAAAATAATACATACATAGTGCACCAGAATATGAAGGTGATTGTTCCTCTTTAGTTGAATGTAGAGGTAAAGAAGTTTCAGCTAAAAATAGGAATTCAGTAATAGTGTAGATTAAAAATATATAAATTCTAATTTTGAAAAAATTGAAAATTAAGAGACAAAATGTACCAGAACACAGATTAGATTGTTTGGAAGTAGATCCAGATGACAAATTAGAGTCAAAAGATCTTTTTAATGGTTTTTTCAACACAGATTTAAAAACTGGCGGAGGCAAAGGAAAGTCAAGTAACTCTAAAACATAATAGTTTTATTTATTTTTCTTTTAGTATTTATACAAACATATTAATTTACAATATAGATTTGACATTAAACAAATAAAAATAAATAATTAACATAAATATAATTAAATGTAATTATACCATTAACATTACTTTTCACTTTAAAGGTATCTTTGGAAACACAAATATCAATTTCATCTTCTTCCTCTGTTGCTGTGGTGTAACAATATTCTTTTAGTTCTTCCATATTATCTAAAAGAATCAAAACTTTTATAAATCCAATATAAAATCAGATATTTTGCCAGCACATACATGGTGGCAAAATATTTGATGTTTATATTGGATTTATAAGAGCTATAATATATATATATATATATATATATATATATATATATATATATATATATATATATATATATATATATATTAGGGTGGGTCGAATTTTTTTATTTTTCCTGTACATGAATAAAAAGTTGTCTTGGCATCAATACAGTATGAAAATAATATTTAAAGATTTTTTATGAAACGTTTAGGGGTCCCAACTTTTGATTAAAGCCTTACCTTATTTGATGTATTTTAACCATTTCCTTGGTACAGTCTAAATACGTACCAACTATAAATCATGGACTAAAATGCGTTGGCAAATGGTTTAGCACCTAACTACAAGTGCTAAAAAAGAAATGGAATAAATTTTATAACGTTATTTACATGTGACGTCACCAACATTAGCAACAAACCATGTGCTGGATTTTTTAGAAACAAGCAAAATATCTAATATATTATTTTGTAATTTTATTTTCTTCTTTGCAATAATAGATCTATAGTAAAATTCAAGTAGGCTAATATAGATGTATACTACAGTAGGCTATAGTTTAGACTGTAGAAAGATCACTTCGTTTAACATGTAGGCCTATTTATGAGAGGGCTAAACATATTATAGTCTGTATAAATATTGGAATATTTATTGATTTAATTCTTATGAAAAATTGTTTTAACAGCTTTTATTTATTGTAACCATAACTTGTTGTAGTTTTTTTTATTATTTTAGACAAATATATTAAATATCCATATTTATGTGTACACGAAGTGCAACTAAACATCCATTGTTTGGACAGTTAGTTGATCTTCCTGAAAATCAAATCCCATCATATGAAGACGTTATTAAGGCGTTCTATTATAATCAGAAAACAGTATTAGAAATTAGCTTGCAAGAAAGATATTCAATTTTAGCAGACAGAGTGAAATGTATTTATTCAAAAGCAAGTATTCCCACAATAGAAGTGAATAGCACAATCATTAGGGTTAGAAGACTTATGGATAAAGTACATACACTTGAAAAATATTCAGATGCAAAGAGAACATCAGACACGTTCACTGAAAAGTTGAATTCTTTTCAGCAGTTATTTGACATTTGTACCTGCAAATGCTTTGATTCGGGCATTAGAGATAGGAACTTATGCACGTGCCCACTGCCAAATAAAATTCCATTGATAGAGTGGGATTTCTGGGTTGACCAGAAAACTGTTAGAAATATGATAATTGGTGGAGTAGACAAAGAAACGACAGCAACACTGGAAAAGAGACAAAAACGCAAGTTTATGAAATTAGTGTGTGATGAAGCACAGTCAAAAGAGGTTGAATATGAAACTGAGGAAGATATTGATGAGGATGAGCGTAACACATCTGAAAGTAATTATACATCAGAGGAAGAGACAGTATCAGTGCAGAACAGAAACAAGTACAAGGAATTATGTAAAGCAGTTGATCGATGCAAAATTAGCAACAGAGATACATGTCTTATTGTTAATGCTGTTTTAAAAGACCTCAGTATGTTGTCTTCAGCAACAATTCTTGATCCTTCAAAGCTACGTCGACAAAGGAATTTCTGGAGAGATACTCTGGTTGAAGAACATATGCAGAGCAATAAGGAATTGTGCTGTATAGGCTTTGATGGAAAACAAGATATTACATTAGTTGAGAGTTTTGGTTGTAGAAGAAGTAAAAAAGAAGAACACTATAGTATTGTCTCGTATCCAGGAAACATATACATCGATCATGTAGTTCCTGAAAGTAGTAAAGCTGCTGATATAACAAAGGAGTTAATGTCAGTTATTATAGAGACAAACTCCGTAGAAAGCATTCAAGGTGTTGTGTGTGATGGCACAAATAATAATACAGGTAAAAGCAACGGAATCATAAGAAAATTGGAGGAGAACTTAGGTAGACCATTACAGTGGTTGGTATGCCTTCTACACTGTAACGAGCTGCCATTTAGAAGGTTTTTGGCAGGCGTGGATTTTGCTCGAACTACAGGACCTTCCACATCGACAGGTACAATTAGCTCAGCTCTAGAATATGATCCGAATGAATTGCCTGTCGTTAATTATTTGCCCATTACTGGTAAGGTGACTGATTGTGATGAAGCTGTCAAGAAGGATCTTAGCACAGACCAACTGTACTTTTTAAAAGCATGTCTAGCAGTACAGCGTGGACGTCAGGCTTCTACAGACATTGATTTCCTCGAGAAGAGTTTACCTGGAAATATAAGTCATGCTCGGTGGTTGACGAAAGCCAACAGGATTTTGCGTCTCTACATGTCTAGAGAGGTGGCATCTCAACCTCTCAGAAGAGTAACGCATTTCATTTTGAACTTTTACGGACCCTCTTGGTTCAAAATCAAATCAAATTCTTCTTGCCAAAATGGTGCTAACAACTTCTTTTACTTAGTTCAGTTGTTTCAGGAACTTGATGCATTAGATCAGGCTGTGGTTCGTCCTGTTCTCGAAAATAACTGCTACTTTGCACATGCTGAAAACATTCTGTTAGCTGCAGTTAGTGATAGTGATATGGAAGTCCGTCGTTTTTCAGTAGAACAAATAATAAGAGCAAGAGAGAAGCAGACTAATAGTAACATACCGGTTCGCGTCTTTGATAAGAAGGATATAACATTAAATTTGGCTGCGACATCGTTCATTAACATGATTGACTGGGACCAGAGTAATGTTACATCTCCTCCGATGCTATCACACCTTTCAAATGATCAACTTACTTACACACATCCAATACTACTGCCCGATGTTCCATGTCATTCACAGGCAGTAGAGAGAACAATTAAAGACGTTAGCGCTGCGAGCTGTAAAGTTTATGGGAGAAAGTCCCGTCATGGCATGGTGTTACAGAGTAAGAAATCCAGATTAGAGATACCAAAAATAGACAGCAAGAAAGATTTTATTAACAGTTAGGTTAAACAACTTTGTATTGTTGCTGTTTAACATTGATTCGTTACAGTTTACATTATTTTTAATTTGTAATACATTGCAATACATTACACTAACATTGGGTATTTATGTAGTCTTTCTAGTCAGAGTTGGGACCTGTAGACACTGTCCATAAAATAAAAAGTGAGGTTTTTTCAAACGAGTACATCAAAAAGCAACTTTTTAGACATGTACAGGATCTCCAACTTAATATTTTTTACATTTCGACCCACCTTAATATATATATATATATATATATATATATATATATATATATATATATATATATATATATATATTATAGCTCTTATAAAATATTTCATACCACTCTCAAATTTGATTTTAACAAGTTTATATTTGTCCCATGTCTCATCCACATCCAATTCATCTTTAACAGCTCTATGATAAGATACACCTGCAGGCCAGAATAATATTTTTTTATCAGTATCTATCCACCTTCTAGGAACAACATCTTCTATTTCCTCAAAGTTCTCTATCCAAACAGCTCTTGCCCAAATCATGGTGTAAAACTAAATCATGAAAAAAAAAATAAAAAATTTAAAATATCAACAAAAGTCTTATATTAAGTTGGAATAACAGAAATAAGTAGCAATAACAAAAGACAACTGTCTTTTAATTTAAAAAACTTATAAAGGAATGAAAAGGAACAAAAAAAATCATTAGGTTAATAATTATGGTGATAATGACAAGGAAGAGCACTAATTTGTCTGAAAAAACAGACAAATAAAACGAAAAAAGGAATTAAAAACAGCGTTAAAATAACTGTGTGGGCAGTTTAAATAAATCTGTTTAATATTTTAAATATTTAAGATATTTTACTTCATCACTAACTATTAAAGGTAGTTTTAATAAATAATCTAAATAATAAAGAAATGAAACAATGTTATAATAATGTTATTATATATATATATATATATATATATATATATATATATATATATATATATATATACATATATAACTTTATTTTTAACTTTATTTTTCCATTTTATTTGTTTTTTACAGTTTATATTTTTGTTTAAAAAGATAATCTTTAATTGAAATTATCTTTGCTTTATTTAAAAATGTATTTAAATGCAATTATTTATCATTTTTTGAAATTTAAAAAAACCACTTTTTAAGTAAAATTCAGTAAATGAACAAATAAAAGAAATAAAGTTAAAGAGCTAAAAAAGTAAAATTAAAAAAAAAATTATCTAAGAGATTTAATTTTTTATAACATTGTTTCATTTCTTTATTATTTAGATTATTTATTAAAACTACCTTTAATAGTTAGTGATGAAGTAAAATATCTTAAATATTTAAAATATTAAACAGATTTATTTAAACTGCCCACACAGTTATTTTAACGCTGTTTTTAATTCCTTTTTTCGTTTTATTTGTCTGTTTTTTCAGACAAATTAGTGCTCTTCCTTGTCATTATCACCATAATTATTAACCTAATGATTTTTTTTGTTCCTTTTCATTCCTTTATAAGTTTTTTAAATTAAAAGACAGTTGTCTTTTGTTATTGCTACTTATTTCTGTTATTCCAACTTATTATTAGGTTTTTGTTGATAATTTAACTTTTTTTTTATATTTATTTTTTTATAGATAATTTCAATTAAAAATTATCTTTTTATACAAAAATATTAACTGTAAAAAACAAATAAAATGGAAAAATAAAGTTAAAAATAAATCATTATATATATATATATATATATATATATATATATATATATATATATATATATATATATATATATATATATATATATATATATATATATATATATATAACTTTGGATACAAGATGCAAATTAATTAAACATAATAAATATAAAATATTTAATCAAAAGAAATTTGAACTTAAAAACCTTTCAATTAATGTTCTATTTCATGCAATAAAGGAAAGCATGCAAGACCTCCCTTCCAAGGTAGAACAACAACCTTTCGGCAAAGATTTTCCATTTTTAACTCAACAAACTTAACTCCAATTTCATCAATACTTGGTATGAAGAAAATTTGAAAGATTTTAGACTGAATAGGTTGTGTATATAAATCATTTTGTAAATCAAGTCTAAATATTCTACACTTAAAAAATCCAGATGATAGTTTCTCATCAACAAAACAAAATTGATTTTCTCCTATGTAAAAACATGAATTATTCAGCTTCACTGAAACTTTTAGTTTTCGAGATTTTGTATTTAACATAGATTGTATACTTTGATATTGCTTGGCTATTTGAAAAACAGGACTCTTTGAGTTTTTTACTGCTTTCTTTAATGTCTGCATATAATTTTCGAAGGGAAAACAAGATATGTCATTTAGTGAACAATCAAATTTAACAACATCATCACAAATATGAAGTAAGCAGTGAACATTGTAAACACAGAATGAATTTGTATATAAATGTTTTGAGTTGATAACAAAATAATTAATGAGTTCTCTAGCAAAAGCAAGATAATGTTTCCTAAATTCACTGTCTTCATTTAAGAGAATTACCATTGCAACATGCAATGTTAGAAAGTGATTATAAATTTCTTTGCTAACAACACCCTTTAAAACTAAGGGACCAGTGTATAAGATAAATTGTCTGAACTCTGTTGCTTTCCACTGATCTAACTCTAAAAGGGAACGTGGTTGTCGAGCAAATTCAGATGGCATCATACCACGTAAGCTTAACAGATTATCAGATATTTTTTTTATTTGGCCATTTGAAAGTCTACAATGTTTTGGACCAGACTTTAAAAAAGTAAGTATACGTCTTACTACACCAAGACAAACCATGTGCATGTAATCCAAAATAAAATCAGAAACACAAGATATTTTAAGTTGAGCTAAAGGAGTAAGAGATTTCTGATGATCAGTGTACAAAAAGGAATTAAACTCTTCAGTTAATCTTGGAGTTGATGCGTTGTTATCAATATAAACCACTCTATGCTCTTCATAAAATCCTTTAACTTGGCATCGTTCACAGGAGTAATATCCTGTATGACTTTGTATACATTTAAGAAAAGAGCGAGAAGGTGCATCACATATTAATGCTTTAAGTGTAACATCAATTTTTTTATCATTATAGTATAAACCTTCACCACTTAACAATAAAGATTCTTTGAGAAAATCATTAAGAAAACCATCCAAGCAGTCTGGTTTACCATCACCACAGAAAAGTGCAATGATAAAAATATAGTTCTCTATAAGACCAAGTATTGGCCATAATTGAAGATTAGAAGATTTGAAAAGAGGTAGCCCATCAACATTATTAGTAATTTATAACCCAGTACATTGAGAATCATTTTTCAAATTCAAAAAATTATTTATGCCATCAGCAATAGTAAAGTAAGCATAAGTTCCACCACACTTCCTATCTACTGTAACAACTTTAGAGGGTTTTAAAAGCGTTCTTGCATCTTTTGGTAACTCTGAATGACCATGTTTTTTAAGAATACTCAAAAGCTCGTTTAATTGGTTTTGAGAAATTTTGCTTTTCGAAGACCACATTGCTAAATCTTCTGATAATGTTTCTGTTGTCAAAAGTGGTGCTGCATTAAAACATTCAAAATTCTCATAATTACAACTCAAAGACTTATTGTTTTCTTCTTTAAAAACATTATTTAGGGCTTTACAAGGATTTTCAGGCTCAGCCTGAGAAGCATTAAAATCAGGATTCAAATTCGATGTACTATCATTAATATCTTCATCTTCAAATGTCATTATAAAATTCAACATACTTTTATTCAAGCGACGACGCTTCATTCTATTTTCAGTTTCCATAATGATACCTATATAAAACCTTTTTCTAGAATAATGATTTAGAGAATTAATATTGGTCGAGATAAAACTTTTTATGAAAAATTTCACATCTTTAAAAGACACTCAGTTTATTCACGCCGAAAGTCTTTTTAAAGACGTCTTTAAGACGACTAAAAGACGTCTTTTTGTTTGGTAGAATTATTCGAAAAATAAAGACGTCTTTAAGGCGTCTTACGAAGACGAGCGATTTTTCACTAAGATACAGTCTTTTAAAAGACGTCTCTAGGGCGTCTTACGAAGACGAGCGATTTTTCACTAAGATACAGTCTTTTAAAAGACGTCTTGAAGACGTCTTACGAAGACGCGCAATGTTTCTCGACCATACAGTCTTTTAAAAGACGTCTTAAAGACATCTTGAAGACGTCAATCGAAGACAAGACCATTTAAAGACCTGAATAAGACGGTCTTAAGACGTCTTATGTTTGCCGGGTATCTTTTACGTAGGATTGAAGCTTAAGCATTCGCTCTGCCATGAGAAATGTAGAGTGCCAACGAGTTTTCACATCTTGAATCAAATGAAGTATGTGATTTCTTTCAACGCCTTGTCGCATTTGACTTTCTTCTAATAAATCATTAAGTTGAGAAGAATTATTGAAAGATGTAACAATTTGGCTGCACTTAGTTAATGTTCTTGCAATGAAAAAGAATTTAGACGATTTATCTTTTTCACCTTCTTCAACTAAAACTATGACATTTTTAACAACTTATTGCAAAACATGTCCCATGCATCTTATTGATTGAATGTTTAAACAAACTTTTAAAAAATTTAGACAGTTGCGTACGTTACTGGCGTTGTCTGATACTATACTCATTATTTTATCATCCACTTTAAATTTTTCTACGATTTTTAGCAAAGCCTCTTTTAAATTATCTGCATCATGGCGGCCATTTATGTATGCAAAGCCCAAACAAAAACTGATGAAATTTGTTTTGCCAGAAATGAAATGCGCAGTTGCAGACATAGGCGCCGAGTTCCCTGGGGCAACAGCGGTAGTGCCCCCCCCCTCCCCCAGGAAATTTATACTAATAATATATTATCACGGATTATCATGAGGGCGAGAGTATCTATTTGCCCCCGAGATAATCCGTGATAATATATTATTAGTATAAATTTCCTGGGGGGGGGGGGTGCACTGCCCCTGGTGCCCCCGTGAACTCGGCGCCTATGGTTGGAGATATGTAATTATAGTTTTGACAGGACGCCCATCCGTCAGTAGTTATAAATAAAACTTTAATTGATAATAATTTTGACTTTAAAAGTTCAACTTTTTCTCGATATAAATCAGTTAAAAGAGATCTTAACTTTTTTCGGCAAGGCACTTTATACTTTGGATTTAAATACAAAACAGATTCTTTAAATGCACTACTTTCTACCAACATAAATGGAGGACAACAAGCAACATAGAAAATTAAGAGTTCTATCAATCTTATCGCTAATTTCTTTTGACAAGCCACTCGTAGTTCGCTTTTTTTTCTGCCATATTATTTCGTGATCATGTTCAAGATGGTAATCGAGTATACTCTTCGATGTTTTACATGAGTACTTTTTAGGTCTGTTATTATTACATTGATTGCATACCCATTTTGATGTTTCCTCCTCGATTGAGTAATATTCGTATGTAGTTTCAGCTGCTTCTTCAATGGACTGAGTATCAACTTCAATTTCTGTTTGACCGGATGAAAAACTTGAACTTGTTTCGCTATCGTTGTGATTTACAGGGTTTTGTTCATCTATAGTCTTTCTTTTATCCAATCTTTTCTTTAAATCAGATATTGGAGCAGCATATTCAATTGGAGAAAACGTATTATTGTTCGACAGTTTAAAATACAATTTTCTTAAAGTAAGTTTAAAGATATTTTTGAGAATAGC
Organism: Hydra viridissima; assembly: GCF_058129835.1. Taxonomy (NCBI): domain Eukaryota; kingdom Metazoa; phylum Cnidaria; class Hydrozoa; order Anthoathecata; family Hydridae; genus Hydra; species Hydra viridissima. The sequence continues at coordinate 230,387 of NW_028324319.1, forward strand.
GGTTTATCTAGTATTTGGCGGGAAACCATTACTTTGAGGTGTCAGTTAAGATATTCCTTTATGTTTGTTGTGTTGAAAAATTATATGACGTAATGTTGTAATTAGCGTAAAAAAATTGCATCATTGCGTCGCGCCAGAAGAAGCATTGCGCGTGCGTCATATTCATTGTATAATTCATAGTACGATACTCATTGTACACAATAAATTTGGAAAACCTATATAAATTGTAAAAGCTGAGAAAGAGAGAGAGAAATACATAACTGTAATGAAAACATTGCCGTCTTGATTTTACGCATAATATGAATTATGACAAATAAATCAACTTAAAGACATTCATTAAGATTTATTGTTTTTAAGAAATTTAAAATACGTTGTATAAATTGTGTTTGTACCTCACATTTTCTTTTATTGAGTTAAATAAAAGTTGGTTTGTTAGTAGAACAACTCCGTCACAAGCAGCTGATATTTTATACCAAAAACACGATAAGTTATTAGATTTTAATAATTTAGAAAAAAAAAAAAAATTGAGAGTTGAACAAGATATATATTCAACCACACAATACAGAAATAATAAAAAACATTAATTCCGTAACAATTGCAATCATATTGTAGTCACTGTAAAAACTGCGTTTTTATGAGTGTAGAACGAAATAAATTAGGTATTATTACCTCAAAAAATCATTGCAGGTATTATATTAAGAAAATCCGAAAATGCTTCTGCACATGACACGCCTTTCAAAAACATGGCACCATTTTTTTTTTATAAATTGATTTCACATGCGTTTTATAATTTATAATCCCCTTTAATTAGAAATTGAAAAAATCCATATCTGAACTGCTTTTCATTGAAATTTAAAACAAGTACTAAACAATAACGGGGGACTAATTAGATAAGTTTTATTACAAAACTCCAAGTGCATATGTCGCAAACCTTTCTCCAAAAACTTGAAAAACTCTGAAAATCGACCTTGAAAAAGATGCCTTGGAGATGTAAATTGTAACTTACAGCAATTTGTTATTAAAAACCACTTCACAACCAACTAAGCATGGAATTCTCGAAACTATTTTTGTTTCGATACGTTACGAAACGAGACTCGTAACGGAACTCTTCTCGAAATGTGTTTGAGTTACGAGAGTAAAGTATTTAAACTTTCGGGAAATTTATTTCGATCGGGTCCCGGTTGTTACGAGAATCATTACGAGAATGGTTTCGAGTTTCCCGAAACTCATTTTTCCCAAATTTTCATTGTCTCATTACGAGAATTATTTGTGTTTCGGGATATTTCGGGATATTTCGAGTTATTTCGAGTTCCAGAAATGATTTGCAAAAAATTTGATTAACCAGTAAATCAGTTGAAGTACACATTTTTAGGACATTTGACGAGCGCTACAGTTGATTTTTGTTTTCTTTTTTTAAAAAACACAATTAAAGGTTGAAAATATCAATTTAAAGTCTTTTATTATATTACTTATCAAGACTAAGGTTAGGACTATTGTAATTGTAATTGTAAAAATTAAATACAATTACACATTACAAAACAATAATTTTGTATTGTAATATTACAGAAACAATAACAAAATTTTACTTTGGTATTGTATTGTTGTGATGAAAAACAATTACAATAAGTATTGTATTGTTTTTCTTCTAACAATGCAATAAAATTCGAGAACTATTGTATTGTTTTAATGAAATAAAATTAGAATAAAAATTGTATTGTTTTGATGAAAACAATTACAATAACTATTGTAGTGTATTAAATTACATTAAAGTAGAAAAGCTAACGTATTTTAACGTATTTATATTCATCTCTTAACGTATTTATATTCATCAGTTTTTTGTTAATTTTTTAAAAAGTAAATGTACTATGTATAATTTAAATAATGTAATTTTTAAAAATTTTATTACACTGTTTCAATGGTCGAGCGGTCTGAGGTATGTGTCCCGTTATTAGAAAGTCGTGAGTTCGATCCCGAACAATCTATGACGTTTCGCGATTTGACTATTTCTTTAACTTCATCGCTTCTTCAAACTACGTCACATTGCAAAAGCAAACCATCCTCAAAGCAAATTATGACCATTGAAACATTTTTTATTATTATTTTTTTTATTTTCTCGATATGTATCGAAATTCAGCTGTCGCGCTCGTCAAATGTCCTAAAAATGCGTACTTCAACTGATTAACTGGTTAATCAAATTTTTTGCAAATCATTTCTGGAACTCGAAATAACTCGAAATAACCCGAAATATCCCGAAACACAAATAATTCTCGTTATGAGACAATGAAAATTTGGGAAAAATAAGTTTCGGGAAACTCGAAACCATTCTCGTAATGATTCTCGTAACAACCGGGAATTTCCCGTAACGTAACGAAATGTTACGAGAAATTAGTTGATTTTTCGAAATCGCTCTCGTAACTGATCGAAACCTCTCGTATCGTAACGTAACAATTTTCTCGATTGATTTTTCCCGAAACGTTTCGAGAATCCCTAGCTTACAACCAACACATAACAAGATTTAAAAAAAGTATTTTTTGGGTAAAAGTAGCAATATATTTTTCGCAAATTAAAAACCTAGTCGACTAAATTTAGTTACGCTAAAAAGTTAGTCGACTAATTTTGGTTACGATTTTTTTAGTTAAGTTAGTTACAATTTTTAGTTTTGGTCACAACACTATAAATTAGTCCACAAATCGCTGCCGCTCTATGTACTTCCTACCAAGATCAGAAGCAGGTACAAGGTTGTGAAACAGTTGTAAAAGGGTCTTTTAATGCTAAAACAGAAGCTTATACGTTTAGCTTTTTCAAATTTGAAAACGCAACGATAGAAAATCTCTTTCCAGAGTCGTCGATCATACCTGTAGACACAAACTGAAAAGTATTTGCGGTTTCATGAAATGTTTTATATATCGTTTAAACTTTTCAGAAAGAAACTTTTAAATTAGAAATATTTATTTCAAATAAAAAAACTGATTACAAACAATTTACCAGAAAGTTTAAGTTTCCAGAAAGTCGAAAAACTTTTTAAACGTCAACTTTATTTTCTTTTAGCTAAAGATATCTTAATGAATAAAAAATCTGTCTGCTTTTAATAAACGTCTAAACTGACTCGGTCGTAACCGCACGGACCACAAAAACATGAAGAAGTAGTGTTGGAGCACTTACAAATTCTGCATATGCACAATGGCTCTTGTAAATCTTCGTTATTTACAAAATACTGAGCTTCGACTTCTTCGATATATCCATTTTCTCCACAGTAATAACAATTCAGCGTTACGTAGCGGACATATTCAAGATATCCGTCGGCAACAAAACCGATGGGCTTTTTTATAACCAAATCTACAATCTCTTCCTTTAAGTTATAATCTTGGTCTGTAAAATCATGGAATAGGTTTATTTGCGGTATCCAGTAGTTCGGGCAGTTTCTCTCGCTCAATCTTCGCTGAAGCTCTCGGAGCATTTCACTAAATATTGGCAGTAAGTTATTACAGATAAAATTAGAGTACAAAAGTCTTAAACGAAACTTTTTTTTTGGTATGATTTTTTTTCTTTGCGCGATTTGACAGAAATAGTTGTAGATGAATAAATCAGATGAAACTGTTATGCTAAAATATGCTCAAATAAATTATGACATTTATTAAATTATGCGCAAATAAATTATGATATTTAATAAAATATGCTCAAACATGCTCAAATGTTATGCTCAAATTGCCGATTTTGATGTGGAAAACCAACAAATAAATAGGATTTCTTTAAGAAGATGGTCTGTCGATGTCGCATTATGTTGCAGTTATCAATTACAATGGTTTTCCAACCAATTATAAAACTCATAATTAAGGTCAAATTAATTTTTTTTAACTTTTAGCGCCATGATACTTGAGCTTAACCTACAAACTGACCTTTATACAAATCCTTTCCAAGCTTTTACGTGTGTAAGTTTTTCATTATTTGTAAATACTTTTTGAAGTAAAATAGAATGTAGTTATTTATTTATTTAGTTGGAATTTAGAAAACTCCTTTTTATAAATTTTATCTGAAAGTTTCAGTCAAATTGAACTAAAAGAAAAAAATAAAGTAACATACAAAAAAAAAAAAAAAAACTAACAGAAAAATCGTCCCCAAACCTTTGCACTCTACCGTATGAATCCATTACATTTTAATCATAATTATATTGATCAATTAATTGATTGATAAAACAATTAAAACAGCTGAAAAAAATGCTAAAAAATTTGCTCAAAATTAAAATAAAAAATTATCCTAGAATTGCTTAGTTCTGACTTCGGCAACTTGACCACGACAATTTAACAAACGAGTAAAATTTAAAATACCTGAAAAATTCTTCTACCACAATTTTTTGATTTGAATTCTCCCAAAATGAGATGGGTTTTTTCTCAACAAGAGAAAGTAAAATGCATTTTAGGGCGTAACTCGGTATTTCTTTTCCCTTGCGATTGAAATGGCGCTTGTTGGTTGCTTTCAAAGCGAGAAAAGCAGAGCGAGCGCTCGAAGGAATGTTATCTGACAAAATAACTTCCGCCTGAGAAAACGAATACCGCCACTCTAATGAACTGCTTTGACTATAAGAAGTGTATTCTGGTTGTTCTGAAAGATAAAGTTACATATTTTGTTAAATGACTGTTGGCTCTTTAACTGGTGAGTTGTAAAGAAGAACACACGCGCTTGACGCTTTTACCTAAATTCAGTTTTACAAGTGCATTCGTCGATGCTTTCGGTGTCACGTGACATCCTAGTTTTCGAATGGTGTTTACTGTTTCAGTGCTCGGCCAATGCTTTCTGTTTTCGGGGTCAAAAAACCCTGTTTACGAAAAGGTTTTTGTTAATGAGAATGGCGACAAATATTGCAAAGAGAAACTGGAACAACAAACACCAATAGACAATATCCCAAATTTTAAAAAGCACACCTTTAGCTGCCTCGGGCCAGAAATTGCAATGAAGGGCGAGAGTAAAGTCTGCATCAAACAGTCTCTGCCATACATCACCTGACCAAATTCTACCTTGTTTTGAGATTTTAACCTCAATATTGAAAGCGGGACCTTTGTAAACTCCAGTAATACATACGTCCTCAAATCTTGACGTAAATTGTTTAGAAACAAAATGTCGAACTTCTGAAGACTCAGTTATTAATTGTTTTAAATCCCCAGTAAAGAGTTTTGAAGAAAGGAAACTGACTCCTTCCTTATCAGAGTGTCTTCGAAGGCAGAACAGATCCCACTGTTTTAAATATATGTCTTCAAGTTTCAACCAAACGTATCCATTTGGATTTTTGTTTTCAACAACAGTAAACAATGGCGCAATCTTCTGAGCTTCGTCCTCATTTCTACCTAAAAAGTGAAAAACTTAGAAAGTGTGCTAAAGTGTGAAAGTTGATTCTTTAGTTGACCATTGAAAAATTGTTCAATTTTCTTTGGTTTGAAGCATCTTTATACATCTTTAACATTTAAATATTTTAAAAGTATTTAAACCAAACAGTTTTGCTCAAACTTGTAAACGAGTAGGTTGCAGTTGTTTTTGTTAAATGACTAGCATTACACAAGTCTAAGTTTGAAAAAAAAAAAACTCCGTTTAAAGACACAAAAAAACGCACCCACAGTTACACCCTCAGGAACAAGCATGATATCGAAGTCAGTCGCTAAAATTGATGTTGATGGCAGAATTTTTCCGAATCCTTCTCTCAAGCTCCCGGATAAAAGATAAGAAAAAAAGTATCCCGGCTTCTTACTACACAATGTTTCCATGATGGCCACTAAGAAAGGATGCTTGATAACGATTTCGGTGATTTCCTTTAAAATTTATAGATTAATTTCACTGATCTCTATAATAACTGGATAGCGCATCTCTAATATCAAAATTGACGCCAAAATCGCCATATTGGAAAGCCCCAGAACGCTGAAATCTGATATGTGTATTTAAAGCGATAAGCCGAAAAACAGAACTTAAGGCTTACGGGAATTAAATTTTTGGGGCTTTCCAATATGGCAATTTTGGCGTCAAAAAATTAGAATTTTAGCTCGGAGTTGCGCTCTCCAGTTATTATAGAGATCAGTGATTAATTTGTAGCTACAAAATACGCTTTGTCGTTACCGTAAAAACAAGCCATCATCATTAACAATGTAAAAAATAGTTTTACTATCAAATAACTAAAAAATTACTTTGCTCGATAAAATGGGCTGCTCCTCATACCGTCCTATTGCATCAGCTAAACGAAGTTTTGACGTGAAATCGATCCGACAACAGCAGTATAAATACATAGCATTTAACCATCTCATAAATTTTCGTCTGCCGTTAAAACTGCATGTTACGTAGAAAATTAGCCAAATTATAATCAGAAGCGGTACACCAAAACCTGATGCACTAGCAATCGGGTCAACAAAGTAGTAATCACGGTTAACAAAATAAAACAAGCATCCAGCGCCAATCAAAGTAAAAGGTATGGAAATTAAAGCAATACATATGATCTTTGATGATACCATCTTTTTTTTCATTGGTTTAGGATAATAAATTTTGTTATTTTGCATATCTCTTGGGGAGCAACCAAAACCCTTTGAAGGTTGTTGAACGACAGGTGGTTTCTCTAAGACGTCTAACTCAACTCCGCTTAAATATTTAGAAAGGCGTCAAAACATTAAACAAAAAAAATACAAAAAAAAAAAAAAAAAAAAAATAAACGAAATTAACAAAATAAAAGTGAAAAATAAAGCACGAATGGTTGTAATAAAGTTTTTTTTTTTGTACCTTTGGTCTTCAGTTAGAGGATTAAGGTCCATTTCTGTTTGTTAATATTGCAAAAGAGAAAGTGCAAAACTAATGAATATTCAGACACTAAACTCGCTGCACCTACAAAAACGAAAAAAGTTGTTGTAGTTAACATGAAAGCTTTGTTTTGAATTAAAGCTTTCGTTAGACAAAGTGAACATGATGTTATAACTTGGCAGCCCAAATTTTTGCTTATTTGCGGATTTAAATATCAATCGATACAAACCTTTACATACAGTAGTTTTTACCGTGCACAATGTTGTGTCCGCTTGTATTGAAATTATGGTTCTTGAAAGATCAAGCTGCTGCCTACGCTGTAAGGGGTTTTAAAAATATTTTCTATTTTAAAATATTTTGAAAAAATAATTTCTCTCGATGCTTCTTTTCTAGGCTAATTGAAAGAACAGGTAGCTTAAATAAAGCAAGAAATATTCTCAAATGTTGTAAAAAAGTCAGTTATACTAAAGTATAGTAAGTAATGCAAATGGTTTCAATATTAGTAAAATGACAAATGTAAGTAAATGAGTCCAACAAATTGGCAATTTAATTGGATATATCGAAAATATTTATAAGTCCTTTTTTGCTTTTTACATTTCATTATTACAAGTTGATTACTACACGTTTACCATATTGTTATAATTTTTACCAAAATGTTTTTGTGTAAAAATTTACATCAAAAACCCAGTTTTTGATTCCAGATCGCATTGTAGTCATCTTTCAAGCAATAAAAGTTTTTAAAAATCTTTATAACAATATAGATGTAACTAAATTTTGAACTCCAAACGGTAGACTAATGATGAATACTAATATCAGTGAAGAAAAGTGACTAAACTGAAAATTGACTTATGACATAAAATACGCGAAGAAGAATCTGAACCATGATTTACTTGCCATAGTTAGATTAAAAAATTAATCAGAAGAATTGCGTTTGAAATCTCAAGTTCCAGTTTTTTTTAATGTATTTCATTTTTGTTCTCAAAACCTGTTTTAAAATGTCATTTAATCGATTGTTTTTTATCTCCATATTTATTTTATCTCCAAAAAAACTAATAGTGTTCTTTCCATTTCACATTTCACACCAATGAAATCCAAACAGATGTGCTGTCTGTAATAATTATTTATAAATGGCTCATGGTGTACTTGTTTGGCTTTTCGATCCTTTTTTTTTTATTAAACTATAATCGATGAAGTCCATATTAACTTAATTTAAGATTGCAATTTTAAATTAAATTTATAACTATTGAAAATAGCTAATTGAATCATGCTTATTTTTGAAAGACCCTATTTGTAAATGAAGAACTTATTTTAATTCATTTTTTGATTTAGACCCTATTTAACTACATACCTTTGCAATTTGACTATATGGAGCTTGTTCCTATCGGTTAAAGCATTATTCGTTTAAGTCCTTCTTAATTTTAAACCGGACCTGCAAAGTAGGATTAAAATTTACTGTGAGCTCTACTTCATCTCCTTAAATACAAACTACAAAGCCTTTCAAACGACAGATTAGTCATTTGACAATGCTTTGGTTACTTCGGCCCAAGTACACCTTTTTGTGAATACAACTCTTTTTAAAACTAGACTAACCATTCTAACATTCCAAAAATTGTGACGTCATAGATTCAACATTAAACTCCCTAACGGTGAACTAAAAATTGGTAAAGAAAAGTAAAAAGTTTCTCGCACATGCTCAAAGACTGATATTACTCTAAAAATTGAGCTATCGTTCTATGATATTAAACATTTAAATAATTGTATCGATCTTATCAGACTATAACAACAGCGCAGTTACCATCATCGTCATTCTTATTATTTATTCACTACGTCACCACTTTTGTGGATTGCCTGGTTTTGATCGAGTTTATGTTCGTCGGTACGACCTTGAGTCCACCCGATGCGGTTTCTTGATCCAAGGCTAATTAAAACCTAGAGACCACTGTTTTTAATTTTTTTTTAAAGAAATGCTTGATCCAATCCTTTTTGACAATGCGATCCCTGATAATTACCGATGGGCGGTTACCAAATGCCTCAATTTTCGATGGGTACATGAGCTACGCAACAATGCCTTTAACACTCCGTTTTTTTTTTCCAAAAAAAAAACAAAACAGCAATCTCTATAATTTGCAATCAATAAAGTTCCTTAGGGCTAACTGTAAAGGTAGCCATCTTTTTTAAAATTAAAAAAAGGACAAATAAATTGAGAGAAATTGTAAATGAAAGAAATATTTGAATGTAATGTTTTATATTGCAATCATGCTTACACTTTTTATTCTTTACAGCTGATGTTTCTAAATTTATTTTTAAGTGAAGTTTTTTTGCTTATCTCTCTAAATATCAAACAGTGCAAACAGTGAAGTTGAAATAATTGTTTTATATTAAAATACTTGTTTTTATTTGATTGATCAATGACAGTTTGTTTTTTTTTCTCAGTATTTTGCTACATAATGATTTACTTAGCTCTAATAAAACAAACATTCAGCAATTGAGGTCAAAGGTTATCTATTTTAAAGCCTGTAGTAATTTGTCATAAAAAGAAATGTAAATAGATCATATTATACTCAAATGTATACTATATGTGTGTGTGTGTGTGTGTGTGTGTGTGTGTGTGTGTGTGTGTGTGTGTGTCAATGAAACTGGTTATTAATATAATTTATCTTATTGTTTTATTTTTGCCCGAAATTATTTTTGGTACGTCAAACTTAACAAAACACCCCACCTTACTCTAAAAAAGAAGGGCTGTGTCCCTCAAAGGAAGACAATTGGTCACCTCACATAAGTTATTATACATAGTTTTAAAAAAACATGCTCAGTTAACAACAGTGTAAAAAAAAAAAAAATTACTTTTTATTAAACCAGCAAATTGTTAAACTTGATACAACTTTCAAAAGCAGTTAAAGAACGGAATTCAACTCCTAGAGAACAAAATACTTCAGCAGCTTCGACCACACGTTTATTTTTCTGAGCTTTAAGAAGTTCGGTTTTAAATGATAATAGTTGTGCATGAAAAAACGCCCAATGTAAATAATTTTTACTCGTTTTTTTTACAAATAATTAATCTGGGAGTTCGTGTATGTTCGTGTATGTTCGTGTAATGAGTGTCCCGTTACACCACTAAAAATTAAATTTGATAAAATTTAAATGACAAAACAAAAAAAAAGAAAATGGAAAACGATTTTTTTTTTTCACATTCATATAACAAAAGCTGAATACTTAACATCTAATAATAAAATACAACCTGCAATTACATTTTTGCTTAAATGAAATTAAACAATAAAGTTAGAATGAAATAATAATAAAAGTTAAAATGAAATTATAATAAAAGTTAGAATGAACTTCATATATAGTAAGTTAGGAACAGTCTGGGTTGTCTGCGTTGAATGGGTGCAGACTGCAAGCTTCAAAGGCTTTTTTTTTTATTTTTGAAACAGCCATGCTGTTGGTATAGAAAAATAAAAAAAAGACCTGTGAAATTTTCTTTTTAAACGCGTCCAAAACCTTCGTTCAACTTTTCTTCATGGGGCCAAATAATCTCACGTTGAGTGGCAGCATGAAATGAGTGGTATTAGGTGGAATGAAGATTAAAATTATTTGGAAACCTGCGAGCTTTTTCACTAAATGAAGTGGTATCATGTTTGTTAGTCTAAACAATGACTGGTCTTTGAATATTATTATCTGTTAGCCACTGGTTAAAAGCGTCGCATGAATATTTATAGACTACTTCATGGTTTATATAACGTTTGGCGAATTTACTAACAGCTACTAAATTTGGAGGCATTATATACTCACATGGGGATTCTCTGGTATAAAATATACACACATGGAGATTATATAAAATATACACAGATGGGGATTCTCTGGTTAACATGTATAATAAGAGGGGGAGGAAGAGATTCGTCAGTACCAACATTTGCTGTAATAAAAGTGCCAAGAAAGTTCTAAAGAAAAACTAGTAGCTTAAGCTATCATGCTATCATGCTAAGATCTCATGCTATTCTACCATGCTCTAAGATATGTAAAGTTAAAAGCAATTTAAAGTGCTTTAATAAAATTAATAAAAGCATTAAAGAAATAATAGAAAGATTAGCAATAAATTTAACATAAATTCACATAACTAAAACTATAATTCTTTCTTTGTCCATGTCCGTGGTGTAAGGAACATTTTTTATCCTCTTTCAGCCCAAACTTTTCACCTTAGTATGAAAATTGAAATCCGGACTCATCGATGTTAAAATTACGCTTGAGGTTCATATAGGATATCTAGAAGTCTTTCTCCGCCAAGTAGCTTCTAATGTCCACCAACCACTGTTTAATTACTTGTTGCAACACATTACGTTGGTTGAGACTGTTGATAAGGTCTATCCTTGTTTATTACCCCCATCAAACGTTCATCTGACACTAGGCTGGATACAAGTGATATAATGGCATCTTTGGTGACAGGATGAGCTCTCCTTTGTGCTCTGATTTTATAGTTAACCAGCAGTTGCTCCTCAAATTCGGTAAAAAATATGTAATAATAGTATTATTTTGACCATAGAGGTTTTTCCACTTTCCATCTTTAATTTGATTGGTTGAATAAAATATTTAAAATTTAAATAATAGAAGCAAGTTCAGATTTAGCAGCCACCTGCTTTTTACCTGGTTTTAATGTAAAATTGGTTCTAAAACCTATTAAGAAAGTCTAAAAATAATTAAATAAATTGTTTATAAAAAAAATTTAAAAAAAAGTCCTAAACGACGACGACTTCTATTTAACGATTTAATTTAAAAATACATTTTTAATTATATGCTATAAATCTTTCTTTGATTAATCTTAAAACAAAAAAAAGGTGATGTATGATTATTTATAAAAAATTAAAATGGCCACTATTAACGGTGGTGGCTACTAGCAAGTGGATGTGGTGAAGCCAGTCAAACACTTAACTGCATATCATGCGGCTGTTTTTAAATAAAATTGAGCCGTATGCGTATTGACCAATGTTTCAGAGTTTAAATTTTATGATAATGACAAACAATTTAGTTTTTTTAAAAAAAGTTTTGATGGCAATTGCTAGCAAGTGGGATATACTGCTTCCACTGTTCGCCATCAACACTCCACGCCCACCCCTTCAGATTCATCCTTAATAACGCCCTGAAAAAGAAGAAAATAAATTAGATTATAAACAACGTGTCTTTTGAATGATTATCCAAAAGCTTTTCTAATATTTTGTCATTAGGCCAACTCATCATCTGCAAGAAATTAACCTGTTAATAAAATTTTGATGATTTATTCCTTAAGGACTTTCAAAAATTACAAAAGAACTACAATAGTGATGAAAGTTGTAATTCGATCAAGGAGTACGCACATAAGTATTAAATCATAATATTACTAAAAAAATCTTTGGGTCTTATGACCTCCCACTTACTTCTAAAAACATTCCTCTAGGTGAAATGTCCTTCCATTTCCTTTGATGAAATTATTTTTTCTGAGTAAACTATAAAAAACTGGAATAGTTTTGCCAATAAACTTTTGAATAACCCTCCATGAAACGTTTATGCGATTTATTACGAATGAGAAGAAAAGTTACGCGAAAATTAAAATCATGAAAACTTTATCACAATTAATAAAATAAAATAACTTAGCAAATATTGTACATATCATAAATAAAAGTTACGCTTTAAATCAATTACATTCAATACTACGGACAACGACTGATATACAAAATTCTGCGTGCTGACTATAAAGGTACAAGATTAAATCAAATTTCATTTTTATGAAAACTACTTTTAATTTTTTATATAAAATATCATTTTTAATAAAATTATATATATTTTTTTAATATACCATATTTATATATAAATTAACGAATAAAACAAGCTTCTATTGTGCTTAGTAAGTTTGTGATTTGTGTAACAAAAGAGTGATCATAATGTATTTACATATATATATATATATATATATATATATATATATATATATATATATATATATATATATATAAATATTTACATATATGTAAGTATTTATATATACTATGTATAAATATGTTGTTTTATACATAAATTGTTTGTTTAAACATCATACATAAATTGTAAAGTTAAAGCTTAATAGAGGTTGTTTAAAAATAACATTTGACATGTTTAAACTGCACTTCATTCGACGCCAGAAGGGGTGGCCACCCCAAGTAGAGCTTTATAGAGAGGTATTTGTTTTGTTTATGTTTGTTTAACATTATAGTGAGTGTAATTGCTAGAGGTAGTTTGGGAAAACATTATTTCTTTTTTTGGTTTTAGTTTTCATTAACTTTTTAAAATTTCTTGTTGTTTTTGCATTACTATGAGTTTTCATATTATTTCAATAGAGTTTCAAATTAATTTCTGTTCTCGTTTTAACCCATAACCGTACTTTTCATTAATTACAAAATATATTTTTCGCTATTATTCGAAACCATCTGGTGCTACATTTAAAAGATAAAAAAAAAAAGAAGAAGAAATCGACAAGAAGCTTCAAAAGACATTCAAGTGATAGCTTGTGTTTGATAAAAACAAAGTGGAAAACGAAAATGTAAATGTTTATCCGAATCAATAAAATGGTGCTAATGATACAAACTTTTGGTATCGCTTTTTAGGATTAATATTTTATAGAGGAGCCTTTCTAGGCTCGTGGCATTTTTATCGCATTCTAGACTCAATATCTAGCAGAAGAACCTGTCAGTGACATTTCAAAAAAATCAAGAATCTTTTTTTTCAGTTTTAAAAAATTACCCTGTGGCATGGCTGATAATTACTGATAAAAAAGAAACTGTTTCGTGAAACATGGACTAGAACAATACAACACCGGTGCTTTTCAGTTTTTAGGCCCAATATCTGATAGCCGATGTTCCAGCACAGTTAGACATCAAAAGAATTTTTGAAATAGTGAAAAAGTTCAATACTTGTGGATGTTATATAACATTTCAAAAGGTTCCACTTACTGTTTCTCTTGCATCTTATCATCAACCAGCAAATTAAGACAGTTTTTGGATCTCAGTAACGACTTTTCTGATTGGAAAAAAATTAACCATAGAGAGCCAGAGCATGAAAACAGCTCAGAACACAGAAAATGCTATTCATTTTGGAATCAAAACAGAAAAAAATGGAAAAGGTGAAAAACAGTAAACATAAACTTTCAAATAAGAACTGATGAAGAAGGATTTTAGAAATTATTGTTGACATATTGTTTTGTGCAAAAACAACTTCGCTCTTAGGGGTAGTTTGTGGTAGTGGCTTGTTGGACAGTAAGAAAAGTAACATTTTTCATGGAGCTATAGAGTTGATCATTGGAATACACAAATTGCTGAACATATTGCAACAGCTGAAGCCAAAAAAATGACAACCACGTAATTTTCTCCTCAACTTCAAGAAGAACTAAATATAGCAATTGAAGAAAAAACGTGAAATGAACTCCTTTAAAGATATCTAACTACTTTTCGTTTGTAATTCACTGGACTTCAGATGTTTCTCATAGAGAAAAAATCAGAGATAGTCAGATATCCAATCAGAGATGGTATGTATCAATCAGAAATACTTATCAGATTTTGCTATTCTTTTTGAGGTCAAAGTCTTTTGGTAAAAGTCTTCTTATTATCTTTGTAACTTTTCTATTTTATTTAATTCCACTTCATATCTTCAACAGGACAAACACCATACTATACACAGTACGATCATCCACACCTCTCTTCATAGCTACTCATTCTAAAACTCAGATTGGTCACTTTGGCCATCACCTCCTACCTTACAATTCGTATGTTATCACGTTCCTCCTGTGCTAAACCTATAAAAATAATTATCTCCATCCTCCAAAAGATACTCAAATCCTCTTAAGAAAATATGCCTTGATAAAAAAAATGTACTAAAAGTTGACAAAGTGTGAAAGTATCATTTTGATAACTTATAAAAGCCATTAGCAGGTAAAACTTCCACGGTTACCATGGATCACAATAATGCCAACCTAGACGACCCAAGAACGCCACTCTTATGGGGTGATAGCGTACACATCAAGTTACCCTGTGATGCAAATTTTGAAATCATTTTATTTTGTCCGCGGAAAATAATTTGATTTGAATGTTCAAATTGAGTGAAACTTTGACTTCATAGTGCTCCAATAAAAACAGCTGTAGAATGAGAACCACTCTATATCATTTGATAAAATTTGGTGCAAGTGTTGCCTATAGCCACACCAAACTTTGGATAAAACTTCACTTGATTTGCTATTTAAAGCGTGGTTTGACTTGGCTTATGCATAGAGTGAAAATCTCGGCATTTCCTAAGGTATAAACTACTGCCAAAATGCATAAAAATGCTAAAAATTTATTGAAAAGCTTTTTTAAGGATACCTACATAGAAAATAAAAATATTTGTTTCTCTTAAAACAGAAAAACTGAGAGAAAACCACATATTTGTTATATTGACTAAGATAATTGACTTAAAAAATTTAGATAACTAAGATAACTGACCGCTAAAAAGTTTGGAGGGACAGTCTGAGGAAAATCAATCTTTACAGATTTGGGTTGTTTTGAAACAAAATTTGTAAAACTTTTATAAAAAAAGTTGCAGAGGCACAAAAAGAGAAAATTTCTTCCAAAAGTTTTTAAAAGTGTAAAAATTTTTGAAGAGAGAAATGTTATGAACGGGCAAAATAGTCCTTTGAAGAGCAGTAAAAATTGTTTCTAGGACTGTCTAATCAAATAAGATCTCTTCTAAATTGTCATTAAGTGTGATAAAATTTAAGTTGTTATAATTATGTCAAATTTGTATTTTAATTGTTAACGAATGTCATTAATTGTTATTAGGTGTGATTATTAATTGTCATAATAATAATAATTATTATTATTATTATGTGATTATAATAATGATATAATGATTAATAATTGTCATAATAATGCCTAAGTGTCATTAATAATTGTTAACAAGTTTCACTAATTTAAATAATTATAAGTATGTTAATAATTGTAAGTATGATAAGTGGATTGTTATCCAATATAAATTTAGGTTACGTTTTGTAAAAAGCAGTGTTTGATTTAGTAAAGTTAGATTTTGTGAATAAAACAGTGCCAAATCATTCATAATGAAAATCGAAAGTTTGTGGGCTTTCTCTGTCTAAAAATATGTTTAAGACAGCTTAAAGTTTTCCAAGCAGATTGAATATGCCAACTGTACAAGACCAAGATCAATATCAGTGATTCTCGGGTACCACAAGGACTCTGCGAATTGGGCAGAACTACTTTGCTCAGGGAACAAGAGGGGAAAGAAGTTGCACTCCTCCCTTTTGTTTGAATACAAGTCAATACAAGTGAGGCTTGAAACAAAAGCCAGGATGTGTCATTGCCTAATCTGCCAAATTGGTCGTTCAAAGCTGCGAGAAAAACATCCTCTTGAAGAGCAAACCATCAATGATAAAGAACCAAGTGTGGGCTGCAGCACATGCCTCAGACTTTTAGGAAAAATTTGCCACACCAATGCTCTCAAATAAAATGCTGAGAAAACCTTCAATCATTGGCAGCAATTTATGCCAAAGCAGCCGAAAAAATTGTATCTCGAGTTATTTCTAATAAAGAATTATCCCCGGGAGGAACTATTCGAGTTGCTAAAACATCCGGCGGACCTCCAATTACAATAATCCCTGGTAAATATTTATGCTTAAATAATTTTTATATGCATATATTGAAAGAAAGTCTTGGCTATTAGGAAATGAGGCTTGATAAATTTCAGAAATATATTTTTGACAAGTTTCTAATCTCTTTAAAAACTAATTATTTAAAAGTTTTATCAAACTTTCTAAGCAATGTTTATTATAAACATAAAATATGCATGTTTTGGTTTCAGGTCAAATTAGTGCTCTGTCAATATCAAGCGCTCCAAAATTGACCACTCCAGCTCTTGAAAATGTATAATTAAATATGGACCTGTTAAACAACGGATTAAAAGAACTGGTCAAAACTATAAACCAACCATCAAGCAGTAAGTTGGTAGAGCCAAATTTTTACGTGAATTTCCTAAGAGTAGGTCAACACTTAAGTGATTTCTTCACCTGCAGTGACTTAAAAATCACTGACGGAAAAAGAGACTTTTGGTGCATTTTGGGTTGTTGTTCACTGCAATGATTTATTAAGTCTTGAATCATGTTATTCAATCTCGCAAAATTTCTGGTGGCTATTTTGCTAAGCTGGGAATTGATGTTGGCAAAGGTTTTCTCAAGTTTTGTCTAAGCATTGATGATACTGAGTAAAGGGATAAAACCAGTTCACCGCCACAAAAATAGCCTCTCACTCAAAGGACTGGTAAAGACACTGGAGTTAAGAGACAAATTCTTGTTGCGGTATCAGAAACTGCCAGAAACTCACCACAATATCGAGTAAATCTGCTCACTTATTAATGCAAATGGGCTTAAATTAATTTTGGCTTGTGATATGAAAGCTGCAAATATAATTTGTGGTCTTCAAACCCATTCTAGTATGCACCCTTGCACATGGTGTGAACACTGGGCTCAATCAAATCTAGCCTCGAGTCTTTTCAGCAATGTGGCGGGAATGTTGCTAATGCAATGCTGTTCGGCAATGTCATTAAAAAGCCAATCATAAGCGGGCCTGACAATGTTCTGATTTTGGAAATCATTTCACCGATGGAATTGTATCTCCTCTTAGGAGTTGTCAACCATCTTTTCAAGATCTTCAAAACTGCTTGGAGCTGCTTTAAAGTGGCCAGCTGCCCTCCACATTTAACTTAGCCCATATCATTGGGGCTAGTTCGAAGGAAAGGAATGCAGAAAGTTTCTTAAAAATGCGAATGTGCTGCAAAAACTTGCTGATACAAAATTGGTTTCCAATATTTTCTCATTGTTGTGGAAAATATTGTAAACCAAGTTTGCATCAGCAAGTTGTTACAACAGGAGCCCTATAGTGAACAAACTGTCGAAACTGCTCTTCAAGATTTTTATCAATATTGATCACGGTATAAGCGAAACAATAATCATCCAGAGTACAAAGAAAGATTGTTTTGCTGCATAACTGATCTAAACAGTAACCATCTTTAAAGAACTGCTAGCATAATTTGAGTTATTAGAGCTCAGGAGCAGAAAATCAAAGCTTACAGTTTATAATAAACATTTTTACCAACTTAATCCTTAAATCCTGTTAATTTAAAAATTATGAGTTTTCATATTAAAAATAGTATTGTAGAGTGTTTTTACTAAAAGAGTATATTGAGCTATTTATTAATAAATTTTTTGTGGAGAAAATCAAAAATCAAAAAACACTTCTCAAAAAAAAAAATGGATTTTGACATTTATTTTATCACTTAATTTTGAAAGTAAATCTTTTTAAGAAGGTTTCAAGAGTCAAAAAGGTATGTTAACAGAGACGTATTTCTTTTTTTATTTTACTAACTGGTAATCTTTCGACCAGGTTTTATCCTTTTTTTTAAGGTTTATTTGCACTTTGACAGTAGTTAATACCTTAGGAAATGCCGAGGTTTTCACGCTATGCATAAGCCAAGTCAAACCACCTTTAAATAGCAAATCAATACTTTGGTCTACAAAATGAAAACAGTGCGTGTAGCAATTAAACAATTATAATAGAAATTATTGGTATTACATAGTGGAACACTTATGTAACCATAACTTTGAAAACAGTGACCGAATATCACAGTAATCGGTAATGTTTTGAGGTATAAGTAGCAAAAAACTGACAAAATTTAAACTAAAGCTGCCATAAATCCGTAACCCGTAAACCAATCCGAGTGAAGTTTTATCCGAAGTTTGGTGTGGCTGTAGGTAACACTTGCACCAAATTTTATTAAATGATATAGAGTGGTTCTCATTCTACAGGTGTTTTTATTGGCGCACTATGAAGTCAAAGTTTCACTCAATTTGAGCATTCAAATCAAATTATTTTCCGCGAAAAAAATAAAATGATAGTTGATTCGCTGTAGCTATGTGTTACAATAAACACATAGCTACTGCGAATCAATAAAGTTGATTCGCAGTAGCTATGTGTTACTCAAAAAATTCGGGGCGACCTCTGTGACCACAAGCTCAAATCAACTAATGTTTAAGAAATCAAAAAAGAAACAAAAAATACTATTCAAAAATCTTTTTTTTCTATTTCTAGTTTTACATTCAAATAATTATATGATTATTTAATTGAAATTTAATATTTATCTTTGAAAGGATTTAAACCAAAATATGATTTTTTTTAAACATTGTAACAACCCTTTAAATATCAAAAGTTTAAAAAAACTAAAAGTAATTTTTATTTAAAGTGAATTAAATACTGAGTGCGAAAAATAAACTTAAAAAGTTTAAATATGAAAAATCACTAAAAAATTAACGGAATTCAAAAATAAATCCCGGAAAACGGTTTTTTGCTGAAAAATAAACTTTGTGCATCTTTAAGTAAAATTGTCACGTGATTTTTTAAACTTGTTAAACCTAAACAGTTTAACGAGAAACAAAATGAAGGTTGGTCCCAACCCTTACCGTAACCCAAACCATTTCTCCATAGAACCTATGTTTTGGATAACATAGCTATTGTTTTACACACAGTTAAAATCACTGGTTTCTATAAGAAGTTTTAATGATATCTCTCAAATTTGTTTTCGATTTCCCAAACAACTAATTCAGTGTAAATCGCTTTTCCTTCTTGTTCCAGAAGCTATTTAAACTTTATTTAATTTGTTCAACATATTCAAAATATCAATTTATCAAAAACTGAGATTGTTCATTAATTGTTGATAAAAAGTAATCAAACATGTTGACGAGTTTTTGGCTAAATTCTAGGCATGTCCATGTTAAATAACAAATGTATGAAAAATACGTGAAGTACATAAATCATTAATAGTTAAAAACAAGCATGAATAATCATGTAGGTTACTGAAAAGTTATTCTGTTGGGAGGTACAATTAAGTATTAAGGGGTTTACAAAAGATGGCGTATTTAGCGTTAAATCCCATTGGACCATCTTGTAACTGCCTTAAAGATGGGAAAAAGCTGTAGCTGACGATGGACAATACTTTGAAGAAACATATTACTCCAAAAAAATTTATTTGAATTTTAAAAGTTGCAAATAATTATAAATAATATTCACGTTTTTTAATACTTCAGTCAAAAAATTTTCTCAAAAATGATCTCATTACTTGTTGGTGCAATTAATGTGATAAATGTCAACGAATCACTACTCTATTAGGTACTTGACAGGTGGTTTCACTTCAAGAAAAGATTAGGAAAATAGAATCAACAATTTCGCTGCAGACAGTGAAAGACGATGAAAATCGTATTGAGATTTTAAGAAGCTTTTTTCTTGGAAGGCTGGCCTTCAAAAACGTTTTTCGTTGCTTTCTTTTACAACTTCGTCTTTGTTAAGTTCAGAGAAAATAAATCTCTAATGATTTAAACTGATGTTCTTTAAATCTTGCCATAAATAATGTTTTACTATTTTTCAGCAACAATTATTGCTCATAAAAAAAAAATAAATAAAATAAAAAGTTTTTTGAACATCTGGAATCTGGATTGGAGCTAATTGATGAGGTAGCGTTTGCTTTTATAACACAACTATTTAAAATTTTCTCTTGCAAATAATAGCCTGAATGTTTTCGTTTACATATGCTAAAATCCTCTCAATGTCCCGAAGCTCAAAATCTCGAACTATTGGGCATCTCGAACAATATTTTCGGTCCCCAGGACAATTTTTCCTCGTTATCTCGAACTTTTCACCAAACTTTCAGAACTTATGCGAAGGGATTTTTGCATTTTTGACTGTTTCGAGAACATTATATTTGCTAAATTCTTTTGAAAAAAGTATTTTTTTGAAATTGATTGTTTCTTTCATGTTAAACATGGCGCTCGTAAAACGAAGACATCCAAACAAATCTTGAATAGAAAAGTGCAAGACAATAAAAAACCGGGAAAAAGGGATGCCTAACAGAAAGGTGGCCGAAAAGAATGTAATATCAACCTGGGCTAACAATAAAGGCAAGTTATTGAGTTCGCATATAAAAAAAAGGCAAAAAATTTAAACGGAAGAAACTTCGAACAGTAGGGGAAGTGGGGGCATAACAGCCCCCGTAACGTTTAGATTAATGGAATATGAAAATAAAAACGGCATGCGTTTTTTTAACAGTGTATTTCGATAAACACATCAATTAAGAATTAAGAATTAAATAAAATAAAGCAATTAAGAAAAAAATAAAACGGTTTTTGAATATGTTATAACACAAAAATTAGACTTAGTGAAAAAAACGGTTGTGCCTTTATAGTGAGGCACAACCGCACCCTAATATATATATATATATATTCAAATTAGGAAATGCATAATTATATACCTACAATATATGATAATCACCAGATATACATAAATATTATATTTATGTATATCTAGTGATTATTATATATTGTGTAATGTAATATATGTTATAATATATTTCTAAGAGTATAAATCGATATCTTGTTATATTTAATATAAAAAGATATCGATTTATATTCTTAGCTTTAAATTTTAATTAAAGACTCATTTATAAAAATTAAATAAAAAAATACGAAATCTTATTTCCGACATTTCAAAACAATACTATTTCTATTTAAGTTTTTACATGAAGCATTCAAGTGTGACAATTGTGATTATTGTCATTCATAATTATCCAAGGATGAAAAACATCAAAAGTACGCGGTTGTGCCTCCTGTGCGTCTATGCGGTTTTGCCCTGAAGGACAGTTTTTAGAAAGAATGCAGTTTCATAGGTTGCTCATTAAGTTATGCCGATGTCAAAAACGGTTTTTACTTAATGAAATAATGCTGATAATAAATATTGCTTAATCCTCAAAAAAAAGGTCTGGAAAAATTTGATGTAAATATAATATTTTTATCAAAATAGACATTATTATGTACAACTTCCCAGAAACGCAACAGGCATTCTTTTTGACATAATCGAAATAAAGGAAACTGGTTTACCGACGCATGGTATACTTTTTGCCATATTAGGTAACATTTTTCAATGGGAAATGTTGAAAAACGGTTATGCCTCCATATGCTGTTTTGCCCCCACTTCCCCTATTTCGAATTTCGAAAACGCATATGATAACTTCGAGAACGCAGACAAGGCTATAATCACGTGGTTCGTCGCGAAAAGAAGTCAACAACTACCGTCCGCTGACATCATACTGAAAGAAAAAGCACATTTCTCTAAAGCATTGGGAGAGTTGGAGTTTGTAACAAATGAGTAATCCTGTTTTACAACTTTGAGTAATTGTTAAATAATCAATTCTTGGTTTATAAAATCTATTTAAAAAAAACTCTTTGAAAATCAAGTATCAAGAGTGACATGAAAATAAGTTCTTACATATTTAAAAACATTAAAATCAAAAATAGTTAAGAAATTTTTTCTTCCGGTTAAATCCGAATGAAAAAATACGAGGGAACAAATACGAACGATTACCGGATGAAAAAATATGAACACGAGGTCTTCTAACATTTCATTATTTGTATTTACGGTCAAGGCTATACATTAGTAAACTTCTGTTTTTTTTAATAAAATGATCTCTCCCTTTATGCTAATGTACAAAGTAAAAGGAGATTTTGAAAATAAAAGTATAGATGATATAAAATGTTAGCTGAAAATTATATGAACTAATAGCTTAACAAATTTTTTCTAAGTGCTCCCTGTTACATTTGTCTGAAAATACTCACAAATATATACTTTTATGTATGTATGTATGTATGTATGTATGTATGTATGTATGTATGTATGTATGTATGTATGTATGTATGTATGTATGTATGTATGTATGTATGTATGTATGTATGTATGTATGTATGTATGTATGTATGTATGTATGTATGTATGTATTTATTTATTTATGTAAAGTGAGTATTAAAAGTATTAAATGGTAAAATTCCACTGTCTGTAGTTTCCCTTTTGTTTATTTTTAGTTTATTTTTATAATTTAGCAAATCAAAAAAGCACAGAACTTGTCAAAAACAAATCTTAATTTTTTAAGCAGCAAAATAACTAGAGATGGGGAAAATGAAAAAAAAGGTAACAATATATATATATATATATATATATATATATATATATATATATATATATATATATATATATATATATATATATATATATATATATATATATATATATATAATTTGAATCCTATTGTTATCAGAAATGTAAGTGTGTCCTGATATAATTCTGTTAACCTGCTTTTGTTCTTGATCAATTTAAAATTTAAATTTGCATTGTGAGCAAAAAAAAAAGTATTGGACCAAATAAAATTTTGTTTGAATTCATTCAACTTTGGGTAAGTCTTTGAAAGTTTTGTAATTGAAGTTTTATTTATTTAACTATATATAGAATATAAAATGATAGTAAATAAAAAAATGTATAAATGAAACAAGGTTGGAAAAAATCCGGTTTTTTTTTAAAACAATCCACCCCACTGGGTTTTTTTGGGTTCTATTGGGTTTTATTGGGTTTTTTTGGGTTTTTTTAAAAATAGCTTTTTTTGGTTAGAAAATGAAAGACATAATACCTATTTTGCATTTAAACTATCTTTATACATTTAATTTTTTCAAAATAATAATTAAAAACACATGGTAATAGTTATATTTATTTATTAAAAAGAGCTTTTACAAGGAAAATTTAATAAATTGAAGAGCTGTAAATAAAATTCTCCTTACATAATTTTACTTTGTTTGATTATTACAATAATTTTCAATTCTTGTCAGCTTTTCAGATGTTTTTGATAGATTTCCAGTTAAACACTTCCTCTGGGATCATCAAGAATAAACTAAAACAAATATAAATTACACTTAAATAATAGAAATAGAATTTTTTTTCAGAATTTAGATGGTTATTCTGAAGTTAAAAACGATTTTTCCTACTACTTACCTACTTATTGATCAGATTCAATATCATCACAGGAACTGCTGTCAGCTGCTGAGTTATTATGAAATGATTTGTAAATCTTCACAAGTTTCATTGCCTTATCTGCACCAAGACGATTCCTGATCTTCGACCAGACAAATCCAAAGGTTGAAAACCATCTCTCAATTGAGGCTGAGCTAACAGGACAGGAGTGTAGAGAAGCTAGAAAGCTGCAGAAATTGGCAGAAACCTCTTTATCCCTGATTTGAGATCTAATAAACTTTCCTTTTATGATGTTCCACCATTCTGATGGAGAGATAACCTTCAGTGATTCTGAGAAAATTTGCTTGGGGAACACCTCCCTGTCCTTCAAGTTAAACTTGTATAGTAAGCCCAAGAAATCAGGGTTTCTCTCCTCTAACCATTGTTCTGCAATGTTTTCATTATCATTATCAATGAAGCTTTTGTAATCATCTACATAGTTATGGTCAGTTATATACGCCAAAATATGAAAGGGTTGTACAGCATCTTGAAATCTCTTCTTTATTGCATTATAGTATATGGATAGCTCTGAAATGAATACCAGATATGAACTGGGTCAGAGAGATGACAAGAATCACTCTGCATCTTGTCTAAGGCAATCCCCAATTTTTTCATTTCACTAAGAAGGCGACTTGCCTCACGTTTGATGGCTATATTCTCAATTATTCTTCCAATATTGGCTGGAAAATCTTCCATCTTCTCTCCATAGATCTCCACGTAGAAGTTATAATTTTCTGGTATGTCTCAATGCAGGCAACTTGAGAGTTCCAGCGTGTTTCATTTGGCAGCTGAGGCATACATCCACCTTTTTCCTTTAACAAACCATGGGCCATATGCACATTTCTAAAATATTTCTGAACTTCCACAACCTGTTTTAGAATTGTTGAAAAAGAATTGCAAATGTCTTTCTGTAGCAAATTCATATATTGTGCATTACAGCCATATGTTAACATATCAGGATACTCTTGTTTGATCAGTTCTTTCATTTTCTTCATCTTAGCTTCATTGTCAGTGCAGACAGCAAATACAAACTTATTATAATCATTTTTTATGCTAACTATAGCTTCATTGATGATTTTGATGCAGTATTCTGCAGTTTTTTTTTCTGATCCTGAGTCAACTATGTTGTACAGATAACTCTTTTTTCCATCATAAAATGAGTGAGCAATTATTGGGTCATTCTGAATACTAGACCATCTTGACAAATTACCAACATGTCTTTGGTTTCCAGTTCGTTCTTTATCCCAGCTGACAGATCATCATAGACTTCATTTAATAGATCTCCACCCAGTTTCTTTCAGCTTGGTGGGACATACCCAGGACGAAGAAGAGAGCAAAGTTTCTGAAACTCACAATTTTCCACTGAATTAAAAGACATGTTAGAGCTAAAAAAAAAACCGGGCAACTTGCATGTCAATGACATCTTTCTGATCATTTGATGTTTACCTACAAAGTTATTTAAGTTACTACTTTTAAACCTTTTTGCTGGTGTGGAGCTGGACATAATAGATCCTTCAGAAATTGAAGTATCTGACTCATTTTACAAGAGGCTAATATTGCTCATTGAGCTTCCAGGTCTTAGTTCTTGTTCAGCAGTGTCCTTTCTCTTTTAACACTTCTCCAAATGAATACGAACTCTTTCAATTTTTCCACTAATCTTCTCTGAGCAATGGTCACACTGAACACTATTTTTGTCCCCTTCTATCTCACTGACCTCCTTCCACTCCCATCCTTTCTTCCTTCCACTTCTGAATGGCATTCTTATAAAGATTTTTTTCTGAAAAACACATATTGCATCGAAATATGCAAGTTAAATATACTTAATGCTACACAAATAATAATACTGTTTGAATAAAAGTTTCTTGAGTATATTGTAAGATAGAACACAGGCCTGACTTTGATATGGTTGATGAAAGCCACTGAGATCACTGAAAGTATATTGTAAAAAATACTAAAACTATTTTTTCAGAAATATTTCAAAAAAATCATTTATTTTAAAAGTTTTGATTCTTATTAAATACTATATTCTGATCATATCCATATCCTCTTTTCAATAATAATTACCTTTTAATTAGTCATAATTATGTTTAAATGTTTTCTGAAATAAATAAATCACAGAAAAAAACCAAGCAAAGAGAATCCTTTAAATAAAATATTATTTTAAAAAAACCAAAAAAAAACCGGGTTTATTTAACTGGGTTTTTTTGGGTTTTTTTAACTGAGTTTTTTTGGGTGGGTTTTTTAATGCCAACCCTGAAATGAAATCATTTTTATAATTATGACTTGGCAAAAAGAATCAGACAACTGCAATCAATTGCAGCTGAATCAATTAATAGAAATGTTATTCAATTAATAAAAATCACTTAAAATCTGCTAGAAAGTTTGCAGAAAAGGTTGAAGAAGATCATATTAGTCACTTTACAGACTATTTGAAACATGATCAGAGATCAAGAGTTTAATGGCAGACTAGTCTGCAAGACTAGTTTCGTGGCTGACTAGTCCGCAAGAAACCTTTTTTGACCAAAAAACAAATCATATGAAGATTTGAATTTGCTGAGATGTATGCCAATATATAATGTATAGGGTGTAAATTAAACTGCATGAGACGAATTGTGAAATTCGTTGTTGGAAACTATGGATTGGGGTGCTACGTCATGGCAAGGAGTTGAGAAAGTAACTTTTATTGATAACATCATAAATGCCGCAACATTTACAGACATTCTTAAAATGAATATCATATCTTCTGAAAATAAGTATCAAGAAACAACTTTATCTTCCAGCTAAACAATGATCCCAAGCATACAACAAAAGAAACAAAAAAATAGGTTCACTTAAGATGTTGTAGAAAAGATCAAGAAGTGCTTACAGTTTCCAGATTTAAATCCAGTTTGAATGGAAAATTATAAGCAATCAATTGTCAATGACTGGCTGGAATGACAAAAATTGCTATGTTGACCTCTCAAAGCAATTTCTTACTAGTCAAAAAGAAAATCAGAGTTTTGAAAATTAAGGTTTTAAAAATAGCCAGAATATATATATATATATATATATATATATATATATATATATATATATATATATATATATATATATATATATATATATATTATATTCATATTTATTTATAAACATATGAGTAAAAAAAAGTTCTTATAAGCAGATATGAATAATATTTTTAGGGAGAGAGTGGTTCTGCTACAAATTATATTAACAGAAACCAAGCACTAAAAAAGTTGCAACTCAGCTTACCAGACTTTCGGTATCTTTTACTTAATTGCTTTGGCTTAACATATTTTTATGACAAGCGTGTTATATTTTTGAAAAAGCAGTTATAGGTTTAATAAATCTAACAATACATATATTTTTGGTAAAGGAGATTATGCATTTTGAAAGGAATATATCCACGCGAGCCAAGAAATCGAAAGAAAGTAGGGAAAGGAAGTACTGCCTATAAAACTTACTACTATGTCAAAGATATTCAGTTCTTAGCACATGAGCCTGTGCTGAATAAATTTCGAGAGTTTAAAGTTTTCATGAGAAAGTTAAAGCGTGCGATCGGTAGAGAAGAATACAGTGATGCTAATCACTTGGAAGAAAATAAACCAATCTATACTCTAGATCACATTGTTAAAGAAAGGTACATTTTATTTTTTTTGCTATTTTTCTTACACTTATCTCCCAACATAAATGTAAAATATTGAATGTTAGCAGTGGTTTGCATCATTTGTCTTAAGTTAATGCTTCTTGCTTTAATCTGAGCTTCATTTAGATACCCAACATTCATTGATGCCTTAAGAGATTTGGACGATGCTCTTTGTATGGTATTTTTATTTGCAAGATTACCTCAGACTGATAAAATTGAGGTTAGATAAAACACATTTATGCAACTTTCAAAAAAACTATTTAAGTACTAAAAGTCTACTTACAAGAGAAGAGGTTAAAAAAGTTTTCATATTTTTAAGCCTTTTATATTACTATAAGTTTTTAAGCTTCAATTTCTTTTTAAAGCTGTTTTGTTTATAAATTTTTACCATAGTGTACAATAAATAAGTTCTCTTATGGAGGTTGCTACTACAAATCTCATATATCAATTAAGGCATCATTTAATGCATCATTTAACACAATTCTTGAGCAGTACACTAAAGAAAATTTTTAAAACAATAAAATTTTGATTATTTACATTTGCCTAAAGATTTCTTATTTTTTTCTCAGATGAGTGTCGTGAAAAAGTGCAAGCGTTTAAGCGGTAAGATGATAAAATTTTGGATTTTTCACCAAAGTTTGTTTGCTTATATTATGGCCTTTAGAGCATATAATGGATTCAACTATAGAATTTTTTTTTTTTTTTTTAAATTGTTTTTTTTATTTTAGTTGAATTTCAGCACTATATCATATCTTCAAGATCTCTTAAAAAAGTAATTGTAACTTTTAATTTATTTAATTTATTTTAAATCATGGCCTACTTAAATACACAGCCTTCTTTCCTGCTTAAATTGAAAAAAAAAATAGAAGGCCAGTTTGAAAATTTTGTATTCTTTTGGATGGGCAAACTTTCTCAATATATTTTAATTATTCCTCTATAAATTTTAAATAAGTAAATCCGGCACAAAGTAAAAACTTTTGAGTTTTCTAAATCCTAATCTCTACTAAACTTCACTTAACTTTATATACTTGATTACAGCTTCTTTTTGTTAATAGATAGTAATTATGGTTAATAAATGCTGTGTTGTTAGTTGTACCCCCAATTATCTAGGTGGTGAAGTAGTTCCAGTTTTTGTTTTTACAAAAGATGATGATCTGAGAATGTTATGATTTAGATTTGTAAATAGAAATTTCTGAACTGTAACAAAATCATCTGTGATCTGTTTAAAAGACTTTGAGAAAAAATTAATACATAAAGGAGCATTAGCAAAACGACTTTGTTTGCTGTTTAACCTAAAGCCTGTTCCTACATTATACCTGGCTAGCATAGCAACTGCTTCTCTTCCAGTTATATCTGGACCATGAAAATTAACTACTAAAGGAATTTTTCAAGAAGTGAATATCAGAAATTTTTATCAAATGATATTATTGAAGATCTCAGTTTCCTTTCAGCTGCTGATTCACCAGCAGGATATTTGTTTTCCAAGTTTGGTGATTGTGTCGTGTTCCATATAATTATTCAAAATGAAAAAATATGAGGGAACAAATACGAACGATTACCGGATGAAAAAATGTGAACACGAATTCTTCTAACATTTCATTATTTGTATTTATGGTCAAGGCTATATATTTGTCAACTTCTGTTTTTTTTACGCATATCTGAAGTTGCTGAATCTTTTTGTATCAAAAAATGTCCAACTTTTTTATAAAAATCTTCCAGTTTCCTTACCACTTTGGTTCAGAGTAACCCACCAATGTATGTTAAAAAGGAGTATGCTGGAAAACCTCAATTCACGTTTTAGCACAGAAAAAGAAAAGTTGTCTTCTATTCTTGAAGAACTCAAAAGTCACCAAATAAAAAAAAACCAAATTCATTCTACAAATGTTCTTGAATTTGTATTGATGTTGCAGTACACATCACTACAAACTTATTATTTACTGCTGAAGGAATTCCCACTCCCGTCTATATCACTGTTAGGCAAGCTTAAATTAGGTGAAATAGGTTCTATGAAAGTTTTGAAGTTGCTACATGAAAATGGGATCTTATCAAAAGATCTTATAATAATTTTTGATGAAATATATTTGCAACAATGTACTGAATATTCTGGTGGCAATGTTATTGGGATGAGTGAGGAAAATGAATGCTATAGAAGTATCGTCTCTTTCATGACAGTTGGTTTGAAAGAAAATATCTCCTGCGTTGTCATAGCAATGGTTAAAGTCTGAAATTCTTAACCTGACTCAATTTTTAATTAAAAATATTTTTAATGTTCAAGGTGTTGTTTTTGACAATCATGCTTCAAATATTTCCTCTTTTACAATAATACTTGATACACATGGTGAAAAAAAATATGATTATACTTTCAAATGGGGGGGGTGGCAGATTCCTTTTCAGTTTGAAAGATGTTATTTATAGTGAGAGTATAATCCAAGTAAAAAGTTTAACAAAAGAAGGAATAGACATTTTTGAAAATGATTCAATGCTGATGAATATATACAACATTTTAGATCCTTTATGGAGCAGATCAAAAAGATTTCGATTGTGTGACTTTATTGGATGATTCTTGTGAAGTTGTCAGTTATTGCTGATTTTATTGCCAAAAAATTGATTAAGAAGTTGAGAATATGTTGCAAATTGCTTTGTACTAAATATTTTCAACAGGAGTCAACTGATTATATATATATAAATTATTAGTCGAGAGGTGGGCTAATAACTCCATCAGTACTGCTTTTAGAATATGTCTGTGACAGTTTAACTATGCTATATCACATTTTTGATGTTATTTATCAGTCTCAAAATGCAATAATGTAAAGCAGCATTGTGCTGAATATACAGTTCTTTGCAGTAGAGAAGGGTATCAACCATTTTTATGTTCAAATCATCAAAACTGTGGAAAAGAAATTATACACAGTCATTTCAAATATTTATTTTAATAACACCAAGAAAGAGAGTCAAGTATTCGATTATTGCAGATAACATTGTTTCATTTAAAAAAAAGACAGAAAAATGAACATTTCCATTGCCAAATTTAACCCATATCTTTCTCTAATCGTTGTATTTGGAAAACAAATAACTGGAACTACCTTCACTACAAATATAACTAGAGGTGGAACAATAATTAAAAGCATTTATTAACCATAATTATTATCCTATATTAAAAAGAAGCTACAATTAAGTAGTTTAGTGAAGTTTAGCAGAGTTTAGATTTAACTAGCCAATGGAAAGATTTTTTATCCTGTGCCAGATTTACTTAATTAAAATTTACAGCGCGATAATTAAAGTTGTTTTGAGAAAGTTTGTCCATCCGACAAAATATATGATTTTCAAACTGGCCTTTTTTTTTTTTGATTTAAGTAGGAAAGAAGGCCATGTATTTAAGTAGGCCATGTATTTAAGTAGGCCATGTTAAAACTAATCTAGTCCATTAGTATCATAGTGTACTTCTTTCTGTTATAGTGAACTTTGGAACAAATTTAAAAAACCCTCAGAAAGAAAAAGAAATTTATCAATTTGTTATTAAGTCAGAATACTGACTTAATAACAGATTGATGAAATGTTTTTTTTTCAATTTTGTTTTATAAGTTACATTTTCCATACAATTAAGATAATATTATTGTAGCAACAAATTGAATAATAGTTTTATTTAAACAGCGGTTGGGTACTTTTAGGTGAATTTTTAAGAATTGATCTGTATCAGCTGGGGATAGG
Organism: Hydra viridissima; assembly: GCF_058129835.1. Classification (NCBI taxonomy): domain Eukaryota; kingdom Metazoa; phylum Cnidaria; class Hydrozoa; order Anthoathecata; family Hydridae; genus Hydra; species Hydra viridissima. The sequence continues at coordinate 261,419 of NW_028324319.1, forward strand.
GACACTTATTGTGGTTCAGAATTTAAGCTCTTGAAATCATCAGCTGTTATAATTTTTACAAGTGAAATTAAGATGTAATGTATGGTTTATTATGATTTTATATTTTAAAGTAACAAGCACTAAAAAATAAAATACATAATCAACTATAAAGTTGCTGAAACCTCCTCAGTAATTCAACTAGAACAATGTTAGGTCCTTTTCAAAACCTCTTTGAGTAGCTCTTTACATAATAGAAAGATGTTTGGAGTTTTATATGGTCAAAGAAAACCTCACTCCAATTATCTTTCTAATATTTAAACAGAGTTGAGAGGATTTTTCAGAGGTCAGAGATGAGAGAATTTTTAAACCAGCTATGAAACTTATGAAATGAAATGTAATAAACTAAAAAATATTTTCTTAGCGTTACTATGGAGTTTGACTGAATGGACTAATCTGTGGCTCATCTCATGATAAAGAAGTTTCTTTTTTTTTTTTTTTTTTTTTTTTCAAAAAAAAGAAACTCCTTTTTTTTTCAAAAAAAAAAAACCATCATAGAGAAAAAGTTGTTAGGAAGATAATTTTATTTTGTTAGAAGACATAGGTGTATATGTAAGATGTAACTATCCTTAGACTAGTTGCCTTTTTTTTAGTTCTCATTCTTCTAATGTTTAAAGAAAACTATATACATACTTTGTGTGAAATTTCGTCTGAAAAAAATTATCAATACTATTACTTATTTTTAACATGATGTTTAAATTTTGAAGCTGTGGTGTTTTTTTACTTGTGATAAATTTTCAAATTTGTTAACTAAAAGCCATAAAATATCTGTATTTAACTTCCGCATGTGTTTGCCTTACTTGTATCATAGATCAAGTTTATTAAAAAAAAACCCAGGACATTCCTATCTTACAAAAATTATAGACTGAACCCATTACAAAAATGTTTAGAAAAGTCTGTGATCTTGTTGAATGGAGGAAAGTTTTAGTTGTAATCACAGAAAAGTAATTTTCTTCTAGGTATTTGAAATTTCCATAAAAGTTAATAAAAAAAAAACATGAAATGCATCACAGAGCTTCATATTCTTATCTGGTCTTCTATGGAATCAATTTGCAATTTGTGCCAGTCTGTTCAGCAAATCAATTTAATTTTTTTCTCTTAAACTAGTGACAAACTAGTTAGCAGACCAGCCCAGTCTTTCAAAAACTAAAAAATATATAGTTTTTTAATTTTTTATATTTTAAATAATTTTTTCTTACTATATCTTTTTTTTTTTGTTAATAAAAGCATGTAATCAAGTTTAATTTAAATAAAGAAAAAAAGACTTTTATCAACTTGCCAATATATATTCAACTGTATTATCCTCATTTTGAGTTTTGTTTTTTGGTTACTTTATTTGCACTAATATTCTTGTGTGTAAATATTCTTTATTCATTCAAATTTTCATTTTCATTTCAAATTTTAAAAAATGATTAATTTTAAATAAAGTTTTCTTGGTTTATTTTTCATCACAGTGTTATTAGGATATTTCAGTTTTGAGTTACAAGTATTTATTTTTTAGGTGTTTATATCCATTAAAGGAATTTATTTTCAAGCTGAAATTCAACAGCAAACTGTGACATGGGTTGTCCCACACAACTTTACACAAGAGGTTTCTTTTTAATGCTAATATTTTTTAAAAATTAAATTCTTCACATTGTTTATCATTTAACTGGTATGAAATACTTAAGTAATAATGCAATATGTAAAATTTTTAAAAATTATTTATGCATAAACAATTTTATATTATAATTGAATTATGTTTTAGCTCCCAGATGATGTTGATTTCCGTATCATGCTCACATTTATTGAGTTTTACACAACAATGTTAGGATTCATAAATTTTCAACTATACCACACCTTAAACCTTCAATACCCTCCTCAGGTTAGTTTATCTTTTATTTTAGACTACCTGTCAAAAAAAAAAAGGATGATCTGTTTGAAATCACAATATGTTATTGTAGTTTAAATCATTTGTACTTAGTAAACTGGACGTTTTTTTATTATTTATAGTTAAAAGTGAACAATAATGAAGATGAAATAACAGAATTTTGCCAAGATGTTGACCTGTATGATGAGGTGAAATAAAAAAGTTGTTCATGTTTTAGATTTAAAACCTAAATACCAATAGGTTTTTTTGCCGAGAATTTCAATTGATTTATTTCTCTTTAGAAATTAGCAGCATTATCAAGTAGTTTAAAGACTGCTCTGGAAGGTACGCTGAAAGTTTTTCTTACATTATCAAGTTTAGTTAAAAGTTTTCTTGGAGTTTTAATATTGTGCAATCTTGCAAGTTATATTTAAGTCTTTTATTTTCTTCTGATTACTATTTTATTTAATTAGAATGAAAAATTAAGTCACTGGATTACAGTAAAAGTAATGCTATGGTTAATTTATTGATTTCTTTGAGTTAATGACTAAGATATAAAGTATTTTTTTAGTATTTTGGTAATAAACTTAAAGAAATCAATAATTTTCCACTATCCAAATCAAATATTTTCTGCAATTTTTACATTTGTTACTGTAAAGATAAGTGCTAAAGTGAAATGATTGAGGCAAGTTCTATGAGAGATTTTTTTTTTTAAATTGTCATTTTAGTTCCGGACGAAACTGTTGATTTTGATGTGTTTCCTGCTGAAGAAGGGGTAAATCTCATAATGTGTGAGAAATCACAACATTCAAGTTTACGATTGAAGTTTTGTATAATTTGAAATAAAAACTTCATGGAGTTAGCATCCTTTTGATTTTGTCGTTCACATGTATTTTTTTTTTGTCATTTTTAATTCTTTCTTGAAATAACGAATCTTGATTTAGAGCAAAGAGTCAGAGGAACAAAAGAAAGCTACCGAGGAAGCACAGAAAGAAAAGAATTTTCTGTCTTTATTTTCTTCTATGAAAGTGTTCTTGTCCAGAGAAGTTCCCAGAGAAGCTCTTGTGTTCATTTTAAGGTAAGAAATCAGCCTGCATCTTTATACCAATCTTTATTTTTTATTTCGAAAAACAAGAGAAACAGCATTGTATTTCTTTGAATGTTTGCAGATCCTTCGGTGCAGAAGTGTCCTGGGATAAGACAGTGGCAATTGGTTCAACGTTTTCAGAAAATGATGAATCAATTACGCATCAAATAGTTGATCGACCTGTTATAAAAAATCAAATACTTTCCAGGTGAACTGGTGCAAATGGTTAAATATTTTTTGTTAATATTTAACTAATATTATCTTCTCATTCGGAAATTTTTTTTTTAATGTGAATGATAAGTTTATTGATTTTTAGGCGTTACCTTCAACCTCAATGGGTGTTTGATTGTGTAAATGCACGAAAGCTTTTACCGGTAGACGACTATCTCCCAGGTGCATTGTTACCTCCGCATCTTTCTCCTTTTGTAGAAGAAAAAGAGGGCGATTACATACCACCTGAGCGAAGGCAGATAATTGAGATGGAGAAAGAACTTTTGAAGAAAAATGCCGAAGCTGATGATGAAATAGGTAACAGTATTTGTATATACGAATAGGCGTTTGATTGAATTTAGTTTGTGTACGATTAGCTTATAACAGTACAGTTTACTCTCTTTCTACTTTAGTTTCAACAGGAGAAAAGCGTAAGGCAGATTCTGACTCAATGACCGCAGAGGAGAAAAAGTTGGCAATATCCATGCTTCCCAGGAAAAAGAAGGCTTTATATGATAAAATCATGTATTCTAAAAAGAAAAAGGCGTCACAGGTGCACATTTTTTTCTTTAGAAGAATGAGTTCATCAAATAAGTTATTTGAGCTTCAATAATTTAAATTTTTGACGTTTTTTTTTTTTCTCTTGAATTTTAGGTTCGAAAACTTGATGATAAACGTAAAAGTCACGACGAAATTCAACGACATAAAAAGAAAGACAAAGTGCATTAAGTTTGATTGCTTGATATTTGAATTTAAACATAACTTTTGGCTTATCCTTCGCGATTTCCTATATTTTTTTTCTTTCTTGAAACTTTTAGAAAAATTGGCTCTTTGTGCTAGACCTTTCACGGAAAATTTTTGGTCTAAAAAACTTCACGCATTTAACTATTTATCCAAATAAGTTGCTATGGCTTTTCTGTCACATCCTTTTTTGAATATTTATTCGTTTTTCGTTTTTAATTGTTACCTTCCATGATCTTTGCCGAAAAGTTTTTTTATCTGCTATATCTCACATTCATTTCAATTTGGACAATTAGAGGTCATTCAAAAAGGGATGTACGGTATATTTATTTAATTAGTTACCACAAAAAATATTAAATCATTTATCGATGTTCATAAAAACTTGATATCAAGTTGATCAAGTATCGATATTGTTAACAAAAAACAAGATAAGAAGGACATACCATGTGATTAATACACTACAAAAGGACATAACATGATCATTATGCTAAAAAAGGGCGTTACAAATTAATACATCAGAAAATTATCAGAATGCATGTTGGGTGTTAGCATATGACAATTACATTTCCAAATTGAGGAGCGCCGCTGGTGATGGTATGTCACCTGGCACGAATGTCTCGGTGGGTGACACCTGCAAAGTTGTTGCCAACCACTTACTCCATATAATCCCTCTGTTTGGCCGAGAGAAAAATAAAATTGGAAAAGATAGAATCTCATTTAAAAAAAATCTGCCTAATGGTAATTAACATTAGAAAAGAATCTTCCCTGAAAGGTCTAAGGGAGGTCTTTAATAAAAATCTTCTGTAATTAGTACTTTTGTGTTTCATGAATGATGAAAAATGATTTTCCTAAGTCTAGGTGATTTCTGAACTAAATAAAATGATAGCAATTTATTGTTCGATGAAAATTTCGACGTCAACTGCATGATGCTTTTTAAAATATTGCGATTATTTAAAATATAAAATTAGAACTACTCACGCATTAAATTGAAACAATTCCAAATTCAATATTTTCAATCATAAAATAATGAGTAATCACCCTTTCTTACTGTATTAACCACACGTTATGTCAGCGTTCGCTTTGCCTTTGACACTCGTAACGGTAAAACTAATCTCAAACATAATTCAAAACTAATTTTAGTGCGCGCTGCGTAATTTGCTTCATTCGTTGGAATAGTTTGCTCCCACTCGTTGGAATAATGCTATTAATTGCAGCTCAACAATCTACAAGAATCATAGAATGACTAATTTGACTAATCTCATATAAAAGTCTTACTTCGTAATCAAGTTTATTCTCTTTTATACCATTTACAATTATTATGACTCATAAATGTCAACAATGTGACTTGGACTACCACGCTAGTTAAGAATATAAACATATCAACATTAAAAACCTTTAGGGTGCAAAATTTTTTAAAATACTGATGCCACTAAAGAGTTTGCTATACTTATTTGAGCAGTTGTAATAACAGAGAACCCTACCAGTAGTAACAGAGAACCATAAAAGAGTAATTTGAAGCAGTTACTTGTTTCCTAGTATGTTTCAGTAAAGGTTCAAATTTACCTTGCTGTTTTTCAAACGCTTCACAATTTTAAAAAGTTTTGCTACGTGATGAAAGTTCTTTCCCAGGCCATTTTTAGATTACATCGAAATATATTCTTGTCTAAAATTAAAAACCTGTTCAAATTCTCTTTAGGGTTAGGGTTAGGGTTATTTCGTTGAATCGATGCAAATTTATCGTAGAAATAATTTTTCCCTCTCTTATCTATTTGAAAATTCAAAGCAATTAAGACCGCTAGTAACTAATTGTAACTAATTATGTTAAATATGCCTCATGAAAAGCACAAAAAAGCCCAAATTTGTTTCGTCTGTCAACAGCGGTTTAGATATAAAATATTTTTATATAATGGTAAATTAGACCAAAGAATATTGTAAATATATTGGTATTTTTCTTAACAATTTTGTTTCATTACTGTAATAATCAATAAAAAATTTTTCCTTCGCTGGAAACAATGTGTTTACAATCTAAAATGATTTAGGTTGTAAGATTTCAATCGTACAAGAAGAAAAAAGAGATGGTGAAGGTCAGGTCGAATTTGGTTTGAAAAAGGAAATGCAACGTTTTAGACCATATTTAAATTATCAAATTCAGTTACGTTGCCTATTTTTGTATTCGAGTGAGAATCTTGTTTTGGATGTTTCACCAAAAGTTAAAATTCCATCAAAAGAATTAAAAAACAACCCACCAAACAGTGGTCAGGAAATGCTTTATGACCAAATATAGAAAAAAAAAACCTTGATTTAAACATTTTTTAAAACTTGAGAAAAAGTTAAAAAAAGTTGAAAGATCGTTGAGCCAATTAAACTAAAAAAATATATAATTTATTTCACTATATCTTTAATATTTCAATGAAAATACACAGTCTGCCAGACAGGTCCTTTTTCAGTTTAAGTTAAGCATGACAGCCTATCTCAACAAAGCGGTTAATATATTGAGTACAAGAGTAAAAACTGATAGGTACTTGTACAACTTAATCAAATCTAATTTAATTCGCAACATCAAAAATGAAAAGAAAAAATTCAGTGTTATTTTGGATACTAAAAAAACCTGTTCATTTTTAATCTAAAACTTTGATTTTTACGGAAGCCGATAAGAGTTAACCTTCAAAAAAGTTATAGAATTCCAAATAAATCTAAATTTTACTATACTCAAATGATTTGCTTCAATCTGCGCTTTTAATCAGAAATAAGGATTTTCTTTGTCAGAACAACCTTTTTTTTTTTTTAACGTTATATTGGTAATAAAAATATTTAATATTTTTAGTCAGTCATTCGGGAAAATATTTTGATAACTTGTATATTATTTATCGGAACTTTCTGGAACCATGTGATAATACATAAGATATAAGATCTGAATAATAAATCTTAATCAACAATTAGAATTTGTAACAACGTGATAAAAGTGAAATCAATACCGTACGTAAAGTATGACTCACAAAAGCGATTTTTATGTAATAAATTTTATGTCAAAGAAACTTCTTTGAAAAAAGTTTCTTTAACATAAAATTTATTACATAAAAATCGCTTTTACATAAGATTCGCTTTTACATTAGATTTTTTTTTTATGTAAGATTCGCATTTACGTAAAATTCGCATTTACGTTAAATTCGTATTCACGTAAAATTCGTATTCACGTAAAATTCGTATTTACTTGATAAAATAATATAATTTTAATTAAGTTTTATTAAAGTTTAATAAAATTTTATGAAATTTCATAAAATAATTTTAATAAACTCAACTTTAACAAAATTCGTATTTAAAATTCGCTTTTAGATAAAATTTGCATTTACGCAAATGGACAGTTGACAAAATGCATAATTTTTTTAAGTAAATTTTTGACCTTCAATCAAACACGGGTCATTTTGTTGATTAATTAGTATTTTTAACTTCAAATAATACTTTTTTTTTGAGTCCTGGGGTGATATATTTCATATTTTAAAAAATGTCAGTAATTGCGTATCCTTATTTCAATAACAAGATTTTTTTTTTTATTTTATTACATCCTAATTTTTCCGTAATAAAATGAAAGCTTTATTATATAACAGAAATCCCCGAGACAGTGCAAACCACCAACCATTCATCGTATGAACATATATGTTGTGTTGCGGTCGTATAGCCTTGTTACGGTATAGGCTCGTGAACGTGTATTAAAAGCTACTGCAACAGAAATAGCCTTGCTAGAGTTCGATAGAATTATGTTTATGTGTACTCTGAGATTATGAAATTTTAGTCATCGTATTGTTAAATAACAGTCATGCTTCCTTTTCACCATTTTTCTCATAAATTAACTTCTCGTTTCCTCATAAATTATGTTGTTTGTATAAAACAGAACTAAACTAAAATTTCACATTCCCGTAAATAAATATAAATTTTCATCTTTCCGTAATAAGAATACAATTAATTCGAATACAATTAATTCGAATTTATTGAAGCTGATATTTGATTCCTGAATATTCCTTCTTTTTAGCGATTTACTTGCGGAAACAGAAATATTTACATTAATTCTATGTTGACTTAAGTCTCATGCCTCAGTTCACCATATAATATAAAAATATAAATGTTTTTTTAAGAAAAAAAAATCACATTTGTCATTAAAACAACGCGACGTGCGCCGGTTATTTAAATTGAATCACGCTCCTAAAACGTGACTTTCTGTAAAATAAAAAAATTATATCGCATGAGCGGTTGTTAGGGCTTTTAGTAATCTTTTTCAGAAACTTTTAAGTAAAATTTTAGTTTTAGAAGACTTATATAGAAAAACAATAACGAAAGAGATACAAGTTAGATTTGGCTCAAAAGTATGGTCTCTGGGGTAGTAACTCTAGTACACCATAGCTGGATCCAACCCTCCCACCCAACCTAAGACGTCTTTAACTCATCTTTAAGTCTTCTAAACGTCTTAAAGTCATCTTAAAGACGTCTAGAAGACTTAAAGCTTGTTGGGTGGGGCTGAAATACAGTACAGTTTGTATTTCAATTCCAAACAGTGAATTATAAATAGTTAATTGATAACATTCGTTTAATTTAAAACACCTTTCTTGGAGTATTTTATGAAGCGTTCTGCGAAATTTCTCCCTCACTCGATGAGTAACACCTTTTGGCTCAGTCTGGCTTCAAATAAGATAGAAGTACTTGTGTCGAATTTCAACTTGTATTTTTGAAAACAGAATAAGCAGGATAGTTAAGAAGCAACACATGTTCAAAAATCGTATGACCATAAAGAAATTCCTCTAGTCATGTATTTTAATCATGTTAAATCTCTGTTAAAAATTTCTGTTTTTAAAGAAATCAAAAACTTTTAACAATATAAACAAAGGCGTTGGTTTGGACGTTTCACTCATTAACTGCAGTTAAATTCGCATTTACTAAAATTAATTAATCTCTAATCACTTCACGACAGCTCGACGTCATTTCAACCAGGTTTTAGTTGTTATAAGTTGAGTCTATACATTTCTAAAACTTGATGTTTAATCCTAAAAAGGAGGCTTAATGCGTATCGTGATAATACTTGTTTTTACGTTGTTGATTTTTTAAACATTCGATTATTTTGTTTAAAGTGTTTTTACAATGTTTTACACTTCAGTAAAGGTGAAGCTTTTGATTGTGTTGTGGACATAAATAACTTAAACAACTAGCAGAACGAAATTTTTAAACTTTTTTTTTTTCTTTTTGGATATTCTAGAAAGGCAAGTACGCCATGAACAAAGACGACTATACAAGCTCATCTGAAGATGAAGAAACGAAAGATGGCATTATTAGATTAGTCAACGACTCAATTGCTGATTTGGAGCAAGTGCCAAAAAAAAAGTTGCCATATAACATAGGTAATTGTTTGAAACACGCGCTACGCGTCTTAGACTCGCAAAACGCTGGTTGTCTTGCTAAAACTCAGCTCCAAGTATTTTGTGCAAGTATTTGTAATGCTTTAAACTTGAAGTATAACGCAGAGGATTTAATTTCATTTAAAGTTGAGAAGACTCAATTAATGTTCGAGGAGTTTATTAACTTTATCGAAGATAACCTTCTTGTAAAAGGTAGCTAAGCTTTTTAAACTTAAGTTCTGAGTAATAACTAATATACATATCAACAAATATGTAGCTGTGTATATATTTCTGTTTCTGAATTTAGTTTTTGATCTAAATGTTAGCTTTGATAGTTTTGATCGATTTTCTTGGACCATCATTGAGAAAGAAAGAAACAAATGTGCTGTAAAAATCCTTACAGATGAAGAACTTTTTCAACTATGGAAAGCTTTTAATAAAATTGATATATCTGAATCAGGATCCATTGACATAGAAGAAGTTATTATACTGTTGCAAATATTTATGCAAGGAATTGGAACACCATGGACAAAAGCCCCTTTAGACAATTACACAACTGAAATTGAATTAACATTTTGGGAGCTAGTAGAATGTCTGGAATCAAAATATATTACTTTCAATAATTCCACAAAGTATGATTATTTTGTAAACTTGTATAAATTCAAATACTTGAAACAGGGTATGTTTACATACATACATACACATACATACGTACATACACATACATACATACATACATACATACATACATACATACATACATACATACATACATACATACATACATACATACATACATACATACATACATACATACATACATACATACATACATACATACATTCATACATACATACATACATGCATGCATACATACATACATACATACATACATACATACATACATACATACATACATACATACATTCATACATACATACATACATGCATACATACATACATACATACATACATACATACATACATACATACATACATACATACACACATACACACATACACACATACACACATACACACACACATACAGACATAAATAAATGCATACTATTAGGAAAAAAAGCAATATTAAAGTAAATTTTTTATGTCTTATATTTTTTAAAGTTATTTTAAATATATCTTAATACTTTGGTTAACATTTTTATGTATACTGTGTACTCAATCTTTATACTCAGTATTTACAAAGATGGTTTGAATTCTATCTTTGATCATTATAACTTGGAAATTGTGAAAAGTGGCTATTTAGTGAAGAAAGGTCATCGCATTAAGTCAATGAAGGAACGCTGGTTTGTTCTCTTACCAGATGCTTTGATATATTATGATGGAAAAACGAAGCGAGCAAAAAAAAAAGGATCTGTTGCAATTAATGCCGTAAGCTGAGTATATTTTTATAAGATTTACTGTATATCATTTCCCTAAGAAGTTACAAATAATTTCCATGTTAAAAAGGTATTCAATGTGGAAATATTGTAATGTACATTTAATCTTATTCTTAGAGATATGTTTTGCCTTTCCTGTAAGTTTCATTATGACCTTATCATCAAAGTGTGTAACAAGAATAGAAAAATCTCTTTGTCATTCTCTCAGTTTTTTGTATCAACTCAAATCTCAAGTTTAGCAACTATATAAAATACTTTCTTCAGATTTTTATAGAACTTTGCACAGTTTTCAATATCTATTCCAATTTGCATTCTGGATATTTTTCCAGTTTTAATCAATTTGTTAATTTTGTTTCTTTTAGTTATATAGTTTAACTAATACCATGTAGCATGATTTTTGTCCTTAGCTTTTAATTATCATGTCAAATATCAGTATTCACTAAAAACGTTGGTTTTGTAAACATAACCAAGAGAAGTTTCTTATGAAAAAAACAGGCAAATTATCCTTTTAATTTACTGCCAGAAAATGAAAAATATCAGCATTGCAAAGATTATAAGCTAAGAAACATTGAGAATGAGAAGATTTTCAGAATTACTTGGCGGTTTTCTTTCTTAAATTGCATAAGAAACTATAAGCCACTACATTGAAAATGTTGGGATGTGGAAATTGATGAAGCAATGTTTTGATACATGATAGAAAGTGCACTCCTTTAGTTTTCAAGGATCCAATATACAGAAGTAAGCAGCTACTTGATTGGTTGCCAGTTGACCCTCTTTTTCTCTTCTGTACCAGCTTGTACACTCCTTACCTTCAGGAGTTTCCTTGGAAATTTTTGATGGTCTCCAACCAGTATGCAGAATGATGCTCTATAAACCTTGCACATCTTGAGAGATACTTTCACAAAGTGCTTTTTGTCTCCTCTGATAAATTTTCCACAGTCATATCAAAGTACATCTGCTGGGTGCAAGTAACCTTACATGCCATCTTATTCAATAATCCTATACAATCACTGTTAAGCAGCATTTTATCTCTATAGATGCAGCAGGGCAAAGTTCTAGAAAGTTCAAGAAAACACCAAAAGTTCTTGAAAGATCTAGAAAAATCTGGAACATTCTAAATGCTTCTCGATATATCTCACAATTCCAGAAGTTTATTGAGCACTTCATGGAAATTAAAAACATTCTTGGTTTGACTTATGGAATGTCTTTTGCAGAGAGATAAAGGATTATATAGAAAATGGATAAATATCAAAAGGTCTTGTGCAGACTATAAAACCAAATTTTTGTGAAAAGTGGCTTTTTCCAATTCACTTCAGACATAAGAAAACAGGAAAACACACCTTAAACCCGAGGACAGAGAGTTAGTTTATTTGCTGGTCTTTTACATATGTATGCAGTTGTATTGGTATGCATTTACAATCTGTTTCTCAATAAACCTTATAATGTACAGCGGGTGTTTTTGTAAAATCAATTTTCCTGCACAGTTGATGCTGTAGTAACATTGACGATTTGTTATGTGCATGATTGAATTTGTACATCTTTTATAAATTACTACCTATTTAGAGAAGACAATTATTGTAAACATTTTGTAACAAACACAATGGTTTTGTTTTGGCAAATGATCTTTCAAAGTCATGGCAGTTTTAATGTAAAAGTGATACAATAGTAATAGAATAAAATGGTAATATATATGTGTAAGTCTTAGAAAGTATAAAATGGAAGTAATCTAATCCCGCAACACTTATTCAACAATGTAAATTTTTAATTATCTTTTAACAAAATAAATTGAGCAAACTCTTTTAAATTAGTTTCAACTGTGTTTAAAAAAAAATTAATTCTATTTAGCTTTTGTTGTGTCCTGAAAAATATTCAAGAAATGACATATATTGTTTTTAAATTAAGGTGACACTTCAATTTTTAACACAATTTTTAGCCCTTTTCAAAGCTGAAAAAAGGTACTTCTTCATAGAAATTTGAAAATTGAATTTTAAAATTATTTTTAACTACTTTAAATATTCACAAATTTCTATGAAGAAGTACCTTTTTTCAGCTTTGCAAAGGGCTAAAAATTGTGTTAAAGAATTGAAGTGTCACCTTAATTTAAAAACAATGTATGTCATTTCTTGAATATTTTTCAGGACACAACAAAAACTCAATAGAATTAATTTTTTTATTGAAACATATGAGTTTTTCTTAGCAAAATTTTCTTCTTTTTCTTTTTTTAACTGCTTTATAATGATTATAAATTGTTTTTAGAATTTGCTTTTGAACTGATTGATTTAAATGACTTATTGTTATTAAATTAGCGTGATGATGTAACATGTAAACATCATCTCATCCTCGTTTTCATCCTCATTTTCGTTTTTTTTAAATAAAGACAACAAAAGTGGAAGCTGTTCAAGAAATGAAAGGTAGCAGATTTCGGTTTACATTGAATTGTGGCATCAAAGCTCCCAGCTATGAGGTAGAAGCCTCGGATCTTAAGTCCATGAATGAATGGATATCTGCTATTCAACTATGCATTGGTAATTTTGTTAATATTACTTAAAGTGGGGTGATATACTATTTCTTTTGTAGGCTGTTATACTATTTCTTTTGTAAAAGGACCGAGTTAAACTATGTCCCATATTCCTAGGTGTTTTGGTAATGAAATTGTAATTATATCAAAAGTTAAATTTTTGTTTTAATAACTATTAATGAAGTTTAATAATTGAGCCTTTTAATATAAAATAATATTTCATTTACAAATTTTTAGAGATCATCCTCATCTTATCTTCGTCTTATCCTCATCTAATCCTCATCTTAGCCAAATAACGTTTCTGCATTTTTTGAGAGAAGATAAACAAAGTTATGGAAGGTTATTTATTTTATGTAGACCACATCAATGGTGAAACACCTCTAATGATTAGCCTTCTTGAAAGATCCCAAGAGAGAAAAGAAAGACGAGAAAAAAAAGCCGAAGAGGATAGATTAAGATTTGAACATGAGACACTTATCCAGAGTCAGATAAAGGTATTTATGAGTTATTTAAGCAACTGTAAAGTTAATTTGGGTTACTTAAAATATTTGCAATTATTTATAAAGGCCTTAATTTTTCTTTACTTCATAGTGATATTTAATGTTCATTGTTTTTTGTGAAGGATCTGAATTTTTTTTTGTAAAAGTGTGATCTTTAACAGGAACTTCAGTTGTTAAAAGAAGAAAGAGATGCCGCTCAAACTCAAGCAGCAGTTGAAGCTGCTCTTTTGGAAGATGAGAGAAAACGTTGTGAAGAGCTTGAACAGTTAAGACTTGAATATGAGAGACTGCTTGAAGCTGAAAGAGTTGCCCGAATTATTGAATCTGAGGTCATTTGAGTTTGTTTTCTTTTCCTAAAATCTCTGTTTATTACTTATTATTTATTTTTTTATTGTTTCTTTTCAATTTTACACATTTGTTACTCAGGCGAGAGTTAAACAACAAACCATTTTGGAAGAAGAAATGTTAAAAAGGCAAATTCTAGAAAAAATTAAAGCAGAGCAAGAAATGATATTAGAAGAAGAAAAAAGAGTTAGAGAATCTCTTGAGGAAATTTCAAAGGATCAGGCTAAGGCGTTGGAAGAAGTAATTGCCTTATTCGTCCTCATTTCACTAACATATTATCAAATCATATAAAAAGATTTTTTATGAATTTCATTATTTTGTTTTAAAAAATCTATTCTGTTAAAAAGATCTATGCTTAATACCCAAACAACTTACATTAAATTACGTCTATCTTTAATTTTTCTTGATAACTGATTTTTGTTTTTAACTTTTAACAATAAGGTAATTGTCTTACAGGAGCGAGATCGTTTGAGAATATTAGATGCAGCACGTAGAACTGCAGAAGAGGAGCTTAAAACTGCACATTCAAAACTCGAGGAAGCTGAAGAGGAGAGGCGTTCAGCTGCTTTAAAAGTCGAAGCTGCAAAAGAAAGAGCTAGAAAAATGAATTTACCTGTTGGATTAGCGAGACCGTTAGTAGTATGTCATTTTTTTTTTTTTTTTTATGTCAAAAGTTTTTAATTTGAAATAGAGGCGTACTTTAAAATACTGAGCTTTTACATATTAGCTCGAACAGCGTGGCGTCGCTACTCATCGAGGTTTTGGAGCGTTTATTGAAGAAGATTTCTCTAAAACGCCGTTGTATCTTTCCTCAGAGCGTCGTCCTTCAGCTGTTAATAAAAGAGAAATCAACGAAGGAGAGCGCGCAGTTATTGTGGAGTCCAATCTCGTAAAACCATCAAAGTCTAAAGAAACTTTTGAGAGTCAATGATCAATTTACGTTTAAAAAAAGATCTATATTATTTATATTTTTATGCCAATTTAAATTATTATATGCCTTTCTCATTTTTTTATTTTTTTATTTTACAATATTTTATATATATGTGTATTTTCTAGCAGTTCTCTTTTAGATAAGCAAAAGAACTAGATGCAGAATCATGATCGAGTTTTTTTTTGAGTTTGCTCTCTTATAATTCGTTCAAATCTTACTAATATGTGTAATGCATCCCAGTGATAAAAACCTTTTTT
Source organism: Hydra viridissima (assembly GCF_058129835.1). Classification (NCBI taxonomy): domain Eukaryota; kingdom Metazoa; phylum Cnidaria; class Hydrozoa; order Anthoathecata; family Hydridae; genus Hydra; species Hydra viridissima. The sequence continues at coordinate 276,674 of NW_028324319.1, forward strand.
AACGATTTTGCCTGAATCTTATGTTTTTGTGCTCCGAAAATATTAAGTCGTATCACCTACCATGTTTTTCAAATTGGAACATGAGGGGGTTGTGAGAAATTTTTTTTTTTTTTTTTTTAATCTAATATTGTGCATTTAGCAATAGAAAAAAAACATAAAACCTAAATGAAATTATGTTGTAATTGGTGGTAAATGGCACTTTTAGTACTGCTCTTTTTTCCCTCACCTTCGCTTATTGCTGGTTGCTTTTCAGTCAACAAAACCTCACTTTTCAGCTTTTTGCACGTGTTCTATGACTACCCGTGGTTGTAAAAATTTTCCTAACAGTTTTTGTTAGGGTTTGTAAAGGGATCATTTTTTTCGGATATATCCGGAATTCCAGATAGTTCGTTCAATTTTAGTTTTCCGGAAATAAAAGTTTAAAATTTTGTGTTTGTAACCATAGTCACAAGAATATATAGTCTGGAAAGTCACATGACTGAAACACTGACTGACTGTTTAAAAATGTTTTTTCAAAAATTCTCATTAAAAATACATACTTAATATTTCTTTCCAACTTCTGAGATTAATAGTTTTTTATGAACTTTAAGATGCTTTTAAATTTAATGCCTTTAGACAAAATGCGATTTAGGTATCGAAAATAAGAAAATTTATAACAAGGTCGTTCGCGAAGAAAAAAATCACAAACAAAGTTAAATTTTTATTAAGCAAAGTTGATAGCTCAAGTCAACCTTTTTCAGATTTTTGAGCTATTCTTAAGTTTTTTGTCTTTTGTAACCATAAGCTTCAGTAAATACATATTTATAATGGGTTTGCTGAGGGAGGTTTAGTGAAACAAATTTGACGGGTAGAAGTCGGAATATCTATATTAGGAATTTAGAAAATTGATGGTAACACGCATAGTTTTTGGCTAATTGGCGGCACCTGTGATCTATAACAATGCGTTGAACGTCCATCTGTTAGGCACGATTCGGTTCGTAAAATCCGCAAAATATCAATCCGACTTGTTTTGCGGATAAAAACAGTCCGATCGTTAAATATTTCGTTAAATACAAATCATAATCCGATCGTTAAATACAAACCATAATCCGAAAATTAATTTACGAACTACTTGCGAATTTTTTTTTTACGAATTCTCTTTGCTGTTCGGATTAATAATCCGAAAAATTTTTACGTATAAATTTAACTTGAATTCGCTTAGCGAATTATACGAATCGCGTTCCGTTCACGTCACCATTAAATAATGCGGTCCAAAAAAATTACATTTTTATTATGTGCGCGTCCTATAAATAGTGGATTCTTTTTTTATTTTCAATCAGTCCAATTTGGAAATCTTAACCAATAACAATTCGTTCAACAGATCAACAAGTCTACTATTCTTCCCTTACATTTATTACGGTGCGCCATTATTATATTATCTTGATTTAAAAGTTAAGAATTTTTCGAACTAAATTTTTGCGGATTTTTTTTTTTTTTTGTAGATCGAATTCCTTCGCGAATTAATTAACTTTGTGGATTGCTTCAACTAGTGGATTGGTCCGATAAAATTTATCTTGTTACATTTCTTCTACTTAAATATAAATAGAAATAAAGATAGAAATAGAGATAAAAACTAGTTTGAAAAATTGTAACGTTCATTTAAGGCAAATAATGAGTTCTTTTATTGGAAACTTTATGCATGCCTCAAAAATATCATTTTTTGTTAAGACAAATTTTAAGGAAAAATTCAAATAATCCGATTTATTCCATTTTTATGTTATTTCATTTTTTTTTTCTTTTCAGATGCCTAAGCTATTCAATATTTGAGAATTCTTCAACAAGGTGGAGGAAAACAAAGCAAAATGTAAGGCCTGTGTCAAGCCAAAAACCGAAGTGTCATTAGAGCTTGCTCACTAATTCAATGAAGATCTAAACAAAAGACTAGAAGGGGAGCTGATGAATATTGAATTCTCAATTGCTCATTTTAAAAATCCGATCAGCAAGGGCAAGGGCATGGATGAGGGGGAAAAATTTGAAGCAATCAAAACTGCAGTAAAGAAAGCTATGGAAGAACTCTCAAAAAATGAAATTTTGGCTAGCCAAAGCACTCCTTCCCCTTTAATGTTGGATGATGAAGATGATGACCACTTTGATTTCACTGAACAACTGAGGAAGGAAGTGTTTGGTGCAGGTTACATTAATCCTGGAGGTGAAACAAGCACCAAGAAAGCCATTTCAGCTGAAGTTGAGGGGTATTTAAATGCAAGACCAGTTCCACCAAGTAAAAATGTACTCGAATTCTGGAAACAAAACCAGTATATCTACCCAATAATGTCAAGGCTAGCCAGAAAAACCTCTGTATACCTGCTGCATCATCAACATCTGAAAGAGTTTTCTTAACAGCAGGGAATATATACAACTCTAAAAGAACCAATCTTTCAATCTCAAAGGTTGAGATGTTGGTACATGTGAAAGAAAACACTAAGCAACTCAGCAAAATTTAAGACATTGTGTGGCCAGGAAATGAATTTGGAAAATGATTAACTTTCAGTGTGATTTTGACTATTTTAATTTCTTAACATGGAAATTACTTCGTTTCATTGTGTATTTGAATATTACAAATAAATAAAAATGAATCTTATTTCAAAAGTATTCCTTATTTTGAATTCGCAAAAATCCGCAAAAATAATCCGATCCGAAAGTATTGAATCGGATTGCAGTCCGAAAAAATAATCCGAAAAAATTTTAACGAATTTTTTTCCGATACATTATTTTTGGATCAAATCAATCCGTAAGTAATTTGAACCGTTCAGCATAGTTCGGTGCACAATCCGATAATCCGATAAGAAGTAACGGATCGGCGGTCTCTACCTTAATTGAATTCAGATAGTTTACAACAAACGTTATAAAGGAGAGGAAAGGAGTTTAAAAAATGTATAATCGTGCTAAAAATGAGGGTAGGGGGTAACTGCTATAATACAGTAACAGCAAGAGGAGAGCGTTCTGCCACCAAATCAAAAAGGTATTCTAGACTTGATCAGCAGCATTTATCAGTTTCTTAAAATAATTATTTGAAGCTTTATAAATATATATAGTTTTGTAAAAGTACCAAAAAAATAATTGATGGTAAATTTATTTATAAAGCTCCGAATAATTGTGTAAAACTCAATTTTTACGAAATTGATAAATCGCGAGGTTAGAATTATTTTGTTCTATCTCCAAGTTTAATTGTTGGGAGAAAGTTTTTGATTTTTTTTTCTTAAAGTAAAAATTATTTAAAATTTTAGCTTTAATTTTTAAAGAAATAATAAGTGATGCTTTAAATAATTTTTGTTTAAATATATTATTTAGAAAAAAATTGTAAAATAGAGCGTATTTTTAAAGCAATCATTATTTACTAAAATTAATAACTCATTTTCTCCCAACTTTTAAAATAAAAGATAGAACAAAATAATTCTACTCTCGCGAAATGCTGAAAATTATCCTTTTTTATATAGGATAGTAATTTAAATGTTCAACTACAGGACAAAGTAGGGTCAATTAATTTTTAATCCGCAAACATTTGCAGATAATCTTAATTTTGAGTACTTTGGTAAAATTTATTACATAAAAAAGAATAGAAAAAATGAAAATAGAAAAGTTCTTTACGTCCGGATGAAACGAGTTTCACATTGATTTGAAACTTAGTAATTTAGGATCATACCATTCAACTTCTCAGTGCGGTATCTTACCGTAAATGAAGATGGATGGTAGAACTCCCCCCACCCCCACCCCCTTCTTTTTTTGATAAAATTAAAAAAAAAAAGGATTGAGCTCATTTCAAACCTGAATTTCAAATCTGAAAGCCGAATGCAAACTTTGTTTTTATTGAAAAAGATATTTGAGTTTTAGTAACCTAGGTCTTTTAATTTTTTCCATGGTAACGGTCTTAGCAATAAGGACGCCTGCATTTTGAACCCTTCTCTAGCTCAATTAAGCGAGCTTTTGTTTCTTGTTGTATTTTGTTGGACTTGAGCTATGCTTTAATTTCTTCAACAATTAGTAATGTGCATTTGATTTGCGGAAATTAGGAGCAATATGATCTGTAAGTACATACAATGAAAGAACTTCCTAAATACAAAATATCTCGAGTCAAACAAAGTGTTCATACTATCAATGTTTGTCTATGATTTTGTGAAAACAATAAGAAGTGTGATCGTAATCATGTTCAATGTAATCGCAATATAAATTAAGCTGTTATCCCATCATATTACTTATTATTATTATTATGTCGGTCGCCGCGTTTTCATGTCTTTCGCTTGCAGAGATTTTATCGACTTTTAGTCTGGTCTGATTGTGTGGCGTAGTTTTGGAATTTTTAGCAAAGTAGAAGTGAAAAAGTTGAAAAACGTGTACGTTTTAGACTTTGTTTTTTTTAGTTATGCAACCGTGAGAGGCTTTTTCTTTGTTCTAAACTTTGCGCTATCTTTACTGTTTGGTTGTCTTTTTTAAGAACGTTTTTAGATGCTTTGAATTAAAAAGCAAAAGTTGGTTTACGAAAGTAATTTTTAATCTCTTTACTTATTTATATATTTAATGACAAATCAAATGTATTACTAAAATTGCGATGAAAATTTTATTAAAACCTTTTTTCCTCATAGAAAACGCTACTAATCTTATTGGTAAGTTTTTTGCTTTAGCTAAAGTTGTGTTAGCTGTGACTAAGTCTTATGAGAACTTTTTTAAATTTGGGTTAAGATGAGGGTTCAATTGATATCAACCTATTTTTAAATTAAGAAAAGATTATAATGTTTTCTCTTGGGAAAATATGCAGCACAGTTCAGGTAACTTTTTTAGCTTTATAGGATTTAAAGTAATCACTGAACTGTCTTGCTTTTGGTCAAGAAAAAACTTTGTAAGTTTATTTTTATTTTAAATTATTTTTCTTTTTGTTTAATTATTTAGTTTTTGACTAAAATTTTAGTTGTAAGTATTTCTAATTTAACTAATTTTTCGGCAATAAGATGTTAACACATTGTATCAATTTTATGAAGACATTGCTTGTTAGGTTAGCATTCTTTTTTTTATTGTACTCAACTTTATAAACTCTTGATAATTTCTGATTTTATGCTCGAAAGCAAAATACAGCCCAGTTTTTATGTTGTTTAGTTCATTAATTTTATTTACTTTTATTATCTTTTGTTCGGTAGTGAGCAGGATAACAACCGATATGATGTTTCAAAGGGATGTAAAGGCTTAAATATTAAAATAAAAGATGACATTAAAGAATGCATTCCATTAATTACATAACGTGAACCACAAAATAGATCTACTGATTGAAATTCTTTGTCTAAATGTTTCATAAAAAAATCATAGAACATTGAAATTAAATCATCAGCCTCCTTTCAAGCAATAGTTTCTTCATAACAATATAAAAAAACTTAAAAGACTTAAAAACATTACTTAAAAGCATGTGAATGTTAAATGCATAAAGTGCCAACTTTTTTCTGTAGTAAAAGTCATTGGTTTTTTTTGGAAAATACTGGGTACGAACTCTGACTAAGGAAATGTGGTCATACGTCTTATTTTTAAGTTCAGGAGTATAAATTGTATAATCATTTTTGTTTTTTTCTTTTTGATTGTGAGATGAGTGACCTATATAATGAAAAAACGTAATTTTTTAATTAAGATTAATGTTATTGAAAACTTGCATTCAGAATAAAGATTTCATAACCATTAATATATTCAATAAAAAATTATAATTTGTCTGTGGTTAAAAGACTTCTTTTTATTGTCTCCAATCTTCCCTTCTTTATCCCAAAGATTGAAGCAAATGCTGAAAAGAAAACATGAACAAACGAACTCTTACTCGTAATTACCTCTTGATTTGTAATAAAAAGTTTATATTTGTAACTGCCATTATAACCTTTTGAATCGATATTTTGTGGTCTTCTTTTTGTAAAACTATTTAATGTTATTAAACTAGTAACATACGAATCTTGAGTATCCTTGCTGGTTAGAGAGTTAAAATAACTTAGTAAAAAAATGATATCTTCTCTCTTAACATTGACGAAGCATTTCAACCTTTTATAGTTACATTAAAGTCCTGTTTTATGCGATGCTAATCTTTGTTTTTTTTTACTTTCACGCAATATCTCCTTGCTTTTTCATTTTTTGGATTTCTTTGACATTTCTAACTGTTTTTCATGTGCCGCCATTTTAATTAAATTTACATCAACCAAAAATTATCTGTAACTAATTTGAAAAACAAGGATCCTTGTTTTTTGAATTATCAACACTTATATTGCTAGCACTAAGTCTTAAGACTTAGTGCTATCAATATAAGTCTTGATAATTCAAAAAACAAGGAAACTAAACTTGGTTGATGTCTATTAGTAAGTGCCGAACATTATTTACATTCTTAAAAACTTGTTTTTCAGAGAGGTAATTTTTTGTATAATGAAGAAAAGAGATTTCATTCCATCAATTTTTAAATATGCATCAATTCGCTTATTCGATACGAATTCAAATACAAAGTATGCTTTGTGGTTAATAAGGCTAGAAAGTGTAAAAAGTCAAAGTTTTCAATATATGACTTTGTCGTTTCTTCCTGTGGAGTCATCGTATATTTGACATAGAGATTTTGGCGTCAAATAAGATGTCAATTATCGTATTATCTGGTTGCTAGTAGCAAGGTCTTAGAGCATGCACCTTGTTTAGTAGACTGAGATGGTTGTTTGAAATTTATTTAATTTTCAGAGAAAACCTTGTATCGGATGTCAGCGTAATGTTTATTAAAAAAAATTGAAACTTTAAAATTTAACACTATTATAAAAAATTCAATCACAAAAATCTTTATTTTTTCTATTTTGTTATTTTAATTATTGTTTTTGTTTAATTGGTTCATTTTTTTTATATCTTTATAGAAAGAAAAAAAATTATGAGCAACTTTTTTAAGACAATTCTCCAAAAAAAGAAGTTTTGTATTACTTTTTTTTAAATTTAGTTGTTTTTTTTTCTTTTAATTTTTTATAATTTTCACAACCATAAAAAATTTTTTTAACAATCTTAAATATTCAATGAAGGTAAAAAAAATTCAACTGAAGTTGTAAAAATTTGAAGATGAAACCAAAATTTTTGTCGTTCGATGTGTTTTGAGTTCGATTGAGTTTTCGCTGTAAAGATATTTTTAATAATACAAAATGTTTACAGACAGCAGACGCACGTGGTACAAGTTGTGGAAGTATTAGAAGTAAATTCCTTTAATGTCGTCACTTTGTGTTTGCATTCACTACGTGCAGGTTCGGTGAATTACATACTCTCCATTTTAATTAATCTTTAGGGTGGATTTTGTTTTCAACCGCTTAACATTGCCAGATTGGTTTCTACCATAAAAAATGATTTTTAATTTATTATAATGCGATAGTTCATTCGAGGATAATCAGACCGACAAACGAGTTATGAAACAAGTTATTCTTGTTAAGCATGTCAATACTTCTTGTGAACTTTTTAATGTGTAAACATAATCTTTTTTATTATCAAAGAAAAAAAGTATATGAAAAAAGAACTTTCATCGAGTAATAAAAATAGAATATTCCTTAATGTTATTTGCGTAAATAAACTAATTACATGAAACATTCACATTCAACTTTTACATCAAAGCATTCCTTTTTGCAAGACAGATATAATAAGATTAAACCTTCACATGGGGTTACTTTCACGTGACTAAACTTTCACTTTTAAAAATAAAAATGACTTTTCAAGATGGCGAATATTAGCGATTTGTTATATATTATTGTACTTTCAACTTCAGATAAGAGCACTTTCAATTGATTTTGAGACCAATGGTTTTATACGATTCTTAATCAGCATAAAATTCTCTATCAGAATCAATGATAAAATGAGGGAAGGGGGGGGGGGGGGGGAGAAAGTTTAGTAGCGCCGGAAAGTCATTATTTTTATTTTTAAAAGTTATCTTTTAAATGTATTAACAATCTGGCTTTTAATAATAAAGATTTTGAATAATAGAGCGTTAAAGGAATCCATCGCGTTTAATTATTATCACGCCAGCTTGTTTTAGCTGGATTATTATTTAGTTGTCTAAAAATATCTTTTAAATTTTTATGGAGTAAGTTGAAAAGCTCTTTTATTGATTATATACTCAATGAACTTTAAACCAACTAAAACTGTTTTTATCAAAAAATAAATACATACATTTTACATTGTTGTTCAACGTATTTAGAGTTATTTATTTCCTCCTTCTCAACAGTTTTGTCCTCTCAAAAAAAAAAGTTTGCTATATATACCCTTTCAAAATACAACTTGCGACTTTTGTCGACAATTTAGAAACATTAACAAAACCTTACGATAATAAAAAAATACACCGTGTGAATTTTGTCAACAATTTGCAAAGCTGATTAATGACGCAATTGAAATTATAATATCTCCACTCGCTCAACAAAAGCTCTTCCATAATTGTGATACTTCCGATTAGCAAGTGCTCTTCTTACATAGCAAGTGAATCGAACAGGCTGTAACTCCATCTCATTATCAGTTGAATAAATTTGATTAGCGCTGTTCATAGTACTGTCAGCTTTGCCATCATCCAAATAACGCCATGCACATCGGCTTAATTATGTTCCAGGGCTTTTTTATTTTTAAAAGGACAATCAATTAACATTGATAAGATAAGATAGTTTAAAAAAATAGTTAAAAAAAAAATTGAATGATTAATTATATAATCATGAAATGAGTGGCCTAAAAGTTTAATCGAGTTAAGGTTTAGAACATAAAAAATTAAAAAATAATACAAATATATATTTGAAGTGTCCTCCTTTGGCTCGATAGCAAAGAAGAACTCGTATTGATTAAACCAATTTCATGCACATCTCATGTGACACTTTTAACCAATACTCATTCAGAAGTTTCTTCAAATGCTCAGTTGATTGAATTTGTTGATTTACCAATTGAGTGTCAATCAATGACCAAATAAATTCTATTGGGTTGATATCTAGTGATCTAGGGCACCGAGGCAACAAATTGATCTTTTTTGTGTTGAGCCAGTGTGTTATACTATGTGCTGTGTGTGCTGGAGCCCCGCCTTGCTGGAAAATGTATTGGTTGCTTTTGCCATACAATTGCCTTATCGATGGAATCAAACGTGTTTCAAGTGTGTTTTTGTAAGTATATTTGTTGATACGGCTATTATACAGCTAACAAATACCAAGGTCTTTGTGGGAAAAACATCCCCATATGCCTACTTAGCCTCCTCCACCTTGTCGTCTTGTTTGTAAATAGCGCTCGCAATATTTCTCAGTTGCAAATCTTTTAACGTATACTCTTCCTTTGCGGTTCACAACCTGAAAATTTGACTCGTTGCTCCAAATCACTTTTACCCAATCTTCAACTGCCCAAAGCAAACGTTCTTTGCACCATTTTCGTCTATTGCGTTGATCCATGATTGACAGGATTGGGTTTCTTATTGCAATGTAAGACCCAATACCTTTTTTTACTAAAGTACTTCTAACGAGTTCTCCACTTATATTTCGATTAGGAGAAAATTGGTTGAATATTTGAGCTAGCTTTTTGTTGCTGAGCCTAGATTTTTCTCTACTGGTTCTGAATATGCTACTTTTGTCGCGGTCACTAAGCTTTGGTGGTCATCCAGAACGAGGCATGTCAACAACCTTACCTGTCAGCTCCCAGATTTTCACGGTTTTTCGAAAGCAAAATTCAGAAACGCCTATAAGTTTGCTAATTTCAACGTTGTTATGATTCTTTGATTTGACCTGTCCAATAATTTATCATTTGATGCTCTCTGACACTGCTTTTCTACCCATTTGCAAGCGAATTGAAATTTAAAATATTTCAGTCATTCTTATGATAATTTTTGCAATTAAAATATTTTTTTGTAACTTTAAAATTATTTTTTATTTAAGAATCACGAGTACTCACTTTATTTATCGTTTAAGCGGATTTAAGTATATTAATTAGTTATGAAGTGTAAAAAATGTATAATTAAATAACTTGATTAAACTTTTATGTCATCAGTAAAATTCATCGTCCAACGTTCAATTAGTTTTAGAAAAACTAGCACGTTGTTATGAAAATCTCAATCTCAATTAATCTTTTGTGCATAGGTGCATATACCACCTGTGGGACAGAACTTGAAAACATTTATCAAAAATCCCCGCCCTCACATTAATACCCAAAATCCTAATTTATAAAATTATCTTTATGTACAGTATACTTTATTGTTTCATATTATTTTTATCTTTTGTTTTACGCACACAGCTAAAAATAACAAACAGACCTAAAAAAAGCGTAAAAGTTATTTATTAAATACATATACAGAGATGTTTTTCAAAATCCAATATATTGTGAGGGCGGGGTTTTTATATGTTATAGGTTTATTCATTTAGTTTAATTTAGAGAATGCTTTTGACCTGGTGTCCAAAAAAAAAGGAAACTACTAAATATTTTGTTATTGTGCTTATTTTAAGTGGTAAAAAAACATCCTTGAGGTTTGCAGTGCGTTGCTTGAATATGGACCAGTGCCACACAATGAAAGAAATGTTTTGAAATGAATTCAAAGAACGGGTCATTAAGAATTGTGTTTCTTTTTCACTAAACAATACGGACTTTGATATTGTAATGATGTAAATGTGTAAATTAAAATTCATGCATTCCTTCTCACTGATGTTATTTCATTGGCAATTTTACTAAAAGTTTGAAACTTTAACAACGGAGATAGCTTTCATCCACTTTAGCTCATTTTCTGATTCGTTACGAAAACTTCGATATTGCAAAAATGTTGCTTTCGTGTTTAAATTTGAACTGACCAGTTGAAGGAATTTTAAGATTCTGATGGGAATCCTGGTTTTTTGCTTTTATTACAATTATGAACAATATTTTTTAGAAAAAAGTAATGAATGTTTATGGTGAAACGACAGATAATTTGTGACGTAACTTTGTCATTTACAGTTTTAATCTCCTTTTGGGAGAAAAAAACTTTACTTTGAGTAACCAAATCACAAACAACTTGACAAACTTTTAAAAATATTGTTTGCTATTATCCTCAATAATAAACCTCTAATAAACCATCAAAGTTTTTACGAAAGTGATCCTTTTCTTTTTTCTATTACATAAAATGATTTAAATTGGGGGCATGAAATGCTTTTCTTCACATGTTAAGCTTTATTTAAAAAAAAAAAACAACATATTTTGAAAAAGATTTCTGTACTGGAGAAAAACTTCTTATAAAAATTCCTTTTTTTTTATTAGAATTTGATTTTTTCGCTTTCTGATATTTTAAGTATTTGTTATTGCTTAAATTTAAATAAAAAAAATACAATGGTTCTATTAAAAAGGTTTTTTGTCGACTACTTTTTAATTTAATTAAAAGCGTTTTAAATGTTAAAATTCTCGTTTTTTCCAATGAGAATAGAAGTATATACATCGTTCTTCCACTGAGGTCTTCTTGTTTCGTTATTTTTCACCCTTTCACCGCCGGCGTCGCCAATAGGAGACGACAGTTTGGTCTGATTTTTTCATTAATGTAACCGGATTAAAGGGTTAAAAATGCAGTTTTCTGCATAGTTAGTCTTTCACATTAAAATTGTGCGAATAAAAATTTATAGTGAGTTGAAATTGTGAAAAAAATTCTATAAAAGGTTTTACACGGCCGTGCAAAATTCTGAGGCATGATTGTTCAAAAATATATTATGATTACTAACTATTTAAATAAGAATGCCTGAGTTTTTCGTAAATTTAATAAAATAAATGCTGCCTTTTTTACATGAAAGTCTAAAATGAATTTAGATTTCTGTTGAGATAATAGATAATAGCTTCTTAGCAACGCCCCTAGTAACTGAGCATCATATTTAAACCATTTCAGTTGAAGGCATCTATATATACAATGCATTAATAGCAAATCTTTTATCTCGCCACCATATTTTAAATACCAAAAATGGTGAGACGTCATTGAAAAGACGAAAACCTTTCTACGGATCTTTTTTGGCTATTTTAAACATCTTTACTCTGCGTTACTTTTCCATTGTACCTTGTTTTCTATTACTTTACTGTCCGTTTTAAGTGAAAATAAACACCGTACGAAAGCTGTTGCTGAAAGTATTGGTGAAAGAAGATTGGAAAGTACAAGTAACAAATCAAATTTCTTTTTTTTTTTGTTATTAACGGAAAAAAATCAGATGTTGATTTTAGTCATTAATTTAGTTAGAAACTCATTTTACAAAACATATCAATATGAAAGTTTACAACTTGATTTCTTGGCGATTCTCAGCACTTGCAAATAATCTGTTACCTTCAGAACAACACGTTTTGCACGTTTTCGCTTTTATAATATAATATGTGATGTTCCTACTATTTTGTTAAGCCCTATTATTTGATAAAGGCTCTTGCTCATCGACGGCCATTGTTGTATAAAATTAAAAAAATTATGACTTTATTTAAAAACCATTAGCAACTGAGTTTAATCTCAATGCGAGTTAATTAACTTAAAACGTATTTAAGTAAAACTTCAACAACTAAAACAAGATCACGCCGATTTCATTTGGGTTCATCGCAGATCTCGTTTTCAGTTTTTCTTTCTACGAAAGCAATTCCATTTTTATTGGTTTGGGTTTTTGTTTTGTTTCTTGTTTTTATGGCTTGCTGCTGCATGATTGAGTCTTTTTTATTTGGCGTTGAGGTTAAAACTTGAACCTCAATATCTTTAACGTTATGGTTTAATTGAGTTCTAGAACGTTTGTGGGAAACGTTTGTTCAAACAAATTCTGGCTTTGTCCATCAACCAGCTGTTCTCATAAAGATTGCAAATAAGATTATTGTAAGTGAGGAAAATGGAAAAGCTAGAGCACGAATTGAATCGGTGCGTTATCTATTTTTGTACTACTTGTATAACTTGTTACCCAATTTTTTAACGATTTTAGTTTCATAGTTAGAAAAACAAGTAAAAGTAGAAGAAAGAATAGCTTTGAAGAAGTGAATAAATTAAGCAGAACGAAGCAAGAGCTCTTAAATAATAACAAATATTGTAACTGAATATCAGAACTTAAATATGAGAAAGTTAATGCCAGAAACATAACAAACTTAAAATCAGAAAACAGTTTCAGAGAAAGCTTCTTTAACTTTATGAAATACGCTGCAAAATCAGTTCATTAATGAAAGATTGTGCTGCGTTATTCGACTCATTTGATTGCGTAATAGCATTCCCAAAAAGGGCTGCAATTCCTTTCCGATTAGAGAATCAAAACAATAACTTGCACTCATTCTCCTCGCTAGGTTTCTAGCTTCGGAAAAAGTAAAATATATCAGCGAAGAGTTCAAAACCAGCATAAATTATCATAAGTTACATATTCATAATATTCAGTTTTAAGTTTTAAGTAAACATTTCATAAACCATCAACAAACATAGAAAAGTAAGTATAAAAACTTTCCATAGTTGTAAAAAAAGTTTCGTAATAGCAAATCGTTAAACGATGATAGAAAATCGTTAAACGATAATAGCAAATCGTTAAATGATGTTATCAAGCGTATGGCTATAGCTGAAAGGAGAGTGCATTTAAGTCTAGCAACAAAGTTTTCTTCTAAAACAATATAACATTCAAATAAAGTTAAAACGGATAAAAAGATTGCAGAGAACGGTTACACATTAATTACAAGATGAGCTTACAACTTTTATGATACTCTATTTAGGTCGTACTTTCTTTGTCTTGTGACAGGGATATGGCTATTTAAAAAAAAAAAAAAAACTTTAAAAAAAAACAGTTCCAATATACACCAACGAATAGTTGCTGACAGGAGTTGTGCCACAGTTTTATTTTGTGCAACAGTTCTATTTCGTAAAAAAAATTTCTTTCACTTATGTATGTCTTGGAGAACTGTTTCAAATGGTACAATGCTTTAAAAATGGGTGTTTGAGACCTGAAAAATGTGGAGTCTTCAGAAAAACTTTAAGTGATAGTAAAATTACTTCAATAGTAAACTTTATTATAATTTAGTATGTGTTTCACACGATAGGTGACGAAAAAGTGTAAGAGTGTATCTTCTGTCTGAACTGAATATTGTAAAATTACGAAGAAAATTGAAAACTCCACGGAAACCAAGACAATAAAGATATTTTATAACTTTCTTACTTAATAAAAAAATTAAAAGAATGCTAAATGTTGGGTTTGGAAACCTGATAACAGAAAACACAAAAAAAGTTGATTAGAGTTTGATACTATACTAAGGGTATATGAATTTACTAAATATTGTCTGCATAAAATAAAAGCAACATTCTTCTCTCTCATGAAAGAGAAAAATGAAAATGTCATTAAAGTGTGCTTTTACTCGCAACAAAGCCAACCGATTCCTTCTCTTTCTCCTCTGGAATATTATAGAGTTTTATTAGAGCTTTAAACAGTACAAAAACTAGGAGAAGCCCGGTTTCTTAATGATTACAAAAAAGTGGCTGAACAGATTCCAAAATAAAAAAGTCGTTTCCAATGAGAGGAAACAACTTTTTTATTTTGGAATCTGTTCTTTCCAATAAGAAAGTTAAAACTAACTCTCAAATAAAGATTGAAGTACAAAGTGCATAATCTGAAGAGCCTGGTTTTAAGAAAAACAAAACAGGTATCAAAAGTGAATGACTTTTTTTGAGGTAACAGTTGATGTGAAGGACTTCCTTGCCAGTGTTTTTGACAGAGTTTAGAGAATCATGCAGGATGAAGTTAATGTGAGCCAATGAAAACCATGGTTAAATCATTTTAAAGAATATTTGCGCCATCCCAGTCTGCATTTAACACATTTTTGATATCAAAACAACATTGATGGTAGTTTTTGCTTTTAAATAGCGCGCGTATGAATAAATGACGCATAAATTTTAAAATGTTGCAAATGAATGCAATACCGTAGAGAGTCTTTGCTTATCATTTAACGAAAACGAGTTGTCAAAATATTATAAAGGTTGTAGAAATTTAAGATATCATTTTTATAAATTTATTCAAATACACTTAGATCACACCCAAAAAATCATTCAAAATATAATTTTGTCGCAAAAAAGTTGTTCTCCAAAAATGCGCCCTATATGAAAAACCTCTCACATTTTAAACAGTTGTAAATATAGTTTAAAAAATAAAAGAAAACATGCATAATATGACATATGCCCCTTTTGAAAAAACGCCTTTCAATAAAGCTTCTAAGTGCGGAATGGACTTCAAAACCGTTCTTTAACTTATGCTTTATTAATCAATATTTTAAAATAATGCCACAAGTTCTAATTTAAGCAGATCTCAATCATGCAGGAGCTGCTGCATTATTCAGAATTGCTTAAGTTTCTTTTAAAATAGCTGCTTTTGGAAAGATGGATCATTGGCATCTTTTTTGTTCTTAAGATGCAGAGACCCCGTAAGTCATGCCACTTTAACAGTCAAATTAAATTATTTATTATCAATCAAAAGGAAACTTACTGGGATAGCAGTTTTGTTCCAGTGAAATAGAGGGTTTCGATATATCTCAAACCAAACGGATTATTTCACTTCTAAAACTCCCCAAATTTATTTTTGACGCATCTATTTCTTTACACTTGTTTATTAACCGTGAAAATAGTTAGCTGACGAATTTAAGAGCTTTTTATTAAAATTTATCATAACCAATAACTGACTTCTTTTTCGTAGAGCTGCTTTAAAAGACGAAGTTGTCATGGAGAACGAGTTCGACGATATAAAAGGTAATAAAATATTTATGTTTCCCATATGAGACAGATTTTCGATTTTCAAAAAAAAACATTCTTTCTTAGTTGAAAAATTTCCACAAAATGTATTTACAACGCTTGCTGATTTGCTCACTTATGATTGGCAAAAATTTGCTCAATGCCTTTCGGTTGATGACTCAGCAATCGATAATGTAAAAGAAGAATTTGAAACTACAAGAGAACAAATTATACAAATACTGAACCAATGGCGTAAGAATAATTCATCAAAAAGGTGGCGAGATGTGAAAAGAGCATTACTTTTTTGCAAGCGTGAAGATTTGGTCAGTGAATGCGAAGGAAGTAGGTATTTTGAGCGTTATAGTTTTTGTGCCGCCTTAGCATGCCGAAGAAGGCTGCTCCTGAATATTTATTGGAGATAAATAAACACAAAATATACAAAAGAGCTTAAAATACTACAGACCATTAAAATATTTTTTTACCTAAAACGAACATTTTTGAAAAGGACAAACTTTCTTTCATTTATTTAGTTAATTTAAGTGACAAATCTTTCAGGCCTTTTATCAGCAAAAACATTTAGCAATTTTGCGGAATAAATTCACACTTAAATTAAGTTCAAAAAAATATCTATTTATAGCATTATATATATCTAATTATTTGGTTTACAATATTAATTATTTAAAAATATGAAGTAAAAAGTAAATGTGACATGACTCAAAAGTTTTCTGTCTCAATTTTTTTGCAGCCCCTCTGCATTGCACGTTTTTAACTTCCCACCCTCCCCAAAAGAGTATTGTTGCATAAACTACAAAAGTGGAATTTTTGTCAACTTTTTCAACATACCTTTTTAAGGAAATTGATTTCAATTTCGAAAGAATAATAGTTTTACTGCGAGGTTCTCAAATGGAACTTCAAAATATTCCTCAAAATGTTCAAAGTATCAAAAAAATCTTTCTAAATATTCCTGGGAGCATTTTTTATGTAAAAGCTTTTTCTAAAAAAAGCTGCAATTGTTTTAAATAGCATTTACCACTGAAATGGCTGGAAAATAAAATTACTTTATAGACAAAATATTTCATCTTAACAATAGCAAGCGTATTAAAAAGTACATACCACAGCTAGTGATAAATTTTTTAACATAAATTGTCGATTTAATTGTCATTTAAATTTTGGATATAACTTATAATGTTTTTCCTATCAAAAATAAAACAAGTGAACAGCGAAATGCAGTTCAAAAAATAACTTCTAAACACTCCTCAAAAAATGTCACCGTGTTGTTAAAAATAAAAAGTTTTTGCATTTTAGAGTTAATATCCCGACACTCCATTTTCGGTATCCTACCGCCGACAAAAGCCTTCTTTTCACGTGACGATGAACTTAATCAAATTCATAAATGCGTGTGTCAAACTAACGATATGGGTAAATCAATCACGGTTTTAACTGGAATGTCTGGAGTAGGAAAAACTCAGCTTGCTAGAAAGTATGCAACAATTCACAGCGATTGTTTTGAAAGTATTGTGTGGGTGGATGCAGCATTTGATAAAATACAAGTTTCAATGACTAATCTCTGTCACCAACTGGGGTTAAGCGTAAAAGATTCTCAAGGCGATCCGTTTGATATTGAAGTAGTTTCTAGAAAAATACATCACTACTTTGAAAGAGAAAACACAATATACATCTTCGACAACGTGGATGATGAAAGTGTGAAGAATTTTGAAAAATACGTGTCAAATAAAAAAAATTCATATACTTTGGTAACATCGCAATCGAAATTATGGTCTACCGATGTTAATCAAGTGCAGATTCAATCTTTCTCGCCTCAAGATGGATTTCTTTTCGCAAAAACAAATATTAAACAAATATTAACAAACGACGACGAAAAACTAAAAGTTATAACTAAGGTGCTTCAATATCAGCCAATTGCCATTAATCAAGCCATTCTCTATATAAACAACACTAGGATTTCTTTGCAGGAATATTTAGATCTTTTTCGATCATATCCCTTCGAAATGCTCGAGGAAAGTATCCGACCTGAGGAGGAAACAAAATCTACAATAACATCAATTAGCATAGTATTAAACAAAATAAAAACGTCGAATGAAATATCAATTGAAATTTTAAACCATTTATCGTATTGTGATGGTCAACAAATAACAAAAAAGTTTATTCACAGCATTTCAAAATACTTGAAAATAAACGAAGAGCTTTCGGTAAATCAAGCAATAAGATTGTTAGTCAATTACTCGTTGCTTGATCGTTTCGACGATGACAATGACAGGTATGCGATGCACGAAATGATACAGAGAGCGTGTAAATATTATCAGAAGCGCAAACATATAACAGATGAATGCAATAAAAACATCGTCGATATTCTAAAGTTACAGTTGGAAGAAGTAAAAGAACACGTTGACGATTGGAAGCACTTTTACAACCATTTCATCCATATGTTTTGTATTAGCAAATCAAAAATGTGTGAAGTGTTCCATCAGCAGAGTTGGAGTATCCAAAATTTCTTATCAAACGAAGGTTTTTTTCAAGAAGCATTAAACATACTTCATGCAATTCAAGACTATAACACAACATCTTATGGAGCTGATAACCAAATAACGTTAGATACTAAACATAGTATAGCAATCTGCTTGTATAGAATGGGAAAAGATAATGAAGCTTTAGAACTTTATTATCAAGTAGGTAAAATACAAACGGATACTTTAGACATCAATCCTCCATCAACATTTGATTCAAAAAACAATATAGCACTCTGTTTGAGGAACATGGGTAAATACAAGGAAGCTTTAGAAATTTATTATCAAGTTGATAAAATTCATATAGAAAGCTTGGGTATCAACCATTCATCAAAAATGGATACAAAAAACAGTATTGCACTCTGTTTAAGGAACATGGGTAAATACAAGGAAGCTTTAGAAATTTATTATCAAGTTGATAAAATACAAATGGATAGTTTGGGTATCAATCATCCATCAATAATGGATACAAAAAACAATATAGCACTCTGTTTGAGAAATATGGGTAAATACAAGGAAGCTTTAGAAATTTATTATCAAGTTGATAAAATACAAATGGATAGTTTGGGTATCAATCATCCATCAACAATGGATACAAAAAATAATATAGCACTCTGTTTGAGAAATATGGGTAAATACAATGAAGCTTTAGAAACTTATTATCAAGTAGAAAAAATACAAATGGATAGTTTGGGTATCAACCATCCATCAACATTGGATACAAAATACAATATAGCAATCTGTTTATTTCGAATGGACAAATATAATGAAGCTTTAGAAATTAATTGTCAAGTTGATAAATTGCAAACGGATATTTTAGGTTTCAATCATCAATCAACATTGAATACAAAAAACAATATTGCAGCCTGTTTGATTGGAATGGGAAAATATAGCGAAGGTTTGGAAATTAATTATAAAGTTCATAAAAGTAAAATGGATATTTTAGGTATCAATCATCCATCAACATTAGAAACAAGAAACAATATAGCAATCTGTTTGCATCGAATGGGAAAATATGGTGAAGCTTTAAAAATTTATTATCAAATTGATAAAATGCAAACCGATATTTTAGGTATAAATCATCCTTCAACAATGACTACAAAAAGAAATACAGCAGACTGTTTGAATGATATGGGAAAATATAGTGAAGCTCTAGAAATTTTTTATCAAGTTAATAAAATACAAACGGATATTTTAGGTATCAATCATCCATCAAAATTGGATACAAAAAACAATATAGCACTCTGTTTGATGAATATGGGTAAATACAATGAAGCTTTAGAAATTTTTTATCAAATTGATAAAACAAAAATGGATACTTTGAGTATTAATCATCCATCAATATTGGATACAAAACAAGATATAGCAGACTGTTTGAATAGAATGGGAAAATATAGTGAAGCTTTAGAAATTTGTTATCAAGTTGATAAAATGCAGACGGGTATTTTAGATATCAATCGTCCATCAACATTGAATACAAAAAGCATTATAGCACTCTCTTTGAGGAATATGGTAAATACAATGAAGCTTTAGAAATTTATTATCAAATTGATAAAATAAAAATGGATATTTTGAGTATTAATCATTCATCAATATTGGATACAAAACAAGATATAGCAGTCTGTTTGAATGAATTGGGAAAATGTAGTGAAGCTTTGGAAATTTTTTATCAAGTTGAAAAGATGCAAATGGTTATTTTAAGTATCAATCATCCATCAACATTGGTTACAAAGTTTTGTATAGCATTGTGTCTGAGGAGTATGGGTAAATACAATGAAGCTTTAGAAATTCTTTATCAAGTTGATAAAATACAAACGGTTCTTTTAGGTATCAATCATCCATCAACATTGACTACGAAACATGAAATAGGAATCTGTTTGAATAAAATGGGAAAATTTAGTGAAGGTTTGGAAATTAGCTATAAAGTTCATAAAATTAAAATGGATGTTTTAGGTATCAATCATCATTCAACATTGCTTACAAAACAAAATATAGCAGCCTGTTTAAATGGAATGGGAAAATATAGTGAAGCTTTGGAAATTTTTTATCAAATTGATAATATACAAATGGATTTTTTAGGCATAAATCATCCATCAACATTGGTTACAAAACAAAATATAGCAGTCTGTTTGAGTAATATTGGAAAATACAATGAAGCTCTTGAAAATTATTATCAAGTCGATAAAATTCAAACAGTTATTTTAGGTATTAACCATCCATCAACGTTGGATACAAAAAAAAATATAGCACTCTGTTTAAGGAATATGGGTAAATACAATGAAGCCTTAGAAATTTATTATCAAGTTAATAAAACACAAAACGATATTTTAGGTAACAATCATCCATCAACGTTGGATATAAAAAATAATATAGCATTCTGTTTGCATCGAATTGGAAAGTATAATGAATCTTTAGAATTCTTTTACCAAGTTGATAAAATACAAACTAATTCTTTAGGTGTCAATCATCCATCAACATTGAATACAAATTTAAATATAGCAAACTGTTTGTGTAGTATGGGAAAATACAATGAAGCTTTCGAAATTTATTTTCAAGTTTATAAAATACAAACGGATGTTTTAAGTATCAATCATCCATCAACATTGCATACAAAAAATCACATAGTACTCTGTTCATTCTATATATTATTTGTTAATATTTTTTTGCGTTGCTTTGTCAAGACTGTGTAGTGAATATTGCTTGTAAGAGATAGTGAACGCCTTCGGATTAAGAGTAATCTAAAAAAATTTTGGACAGATATCCCCAGTAACTTCACGACTCACGTAGATGAACGAGTTTAAGACTAACGTAGATAAAAGAAATTGTAATACGCCATCATGACGAACACGCACTAGACCTACGCACAGCCTTTTTTCACACAACATTACTTGATGCACCTACGTGACCAATTTTTTATTTATATGTGTAAAATAATGTTAAAATTTAATATTGATAATAAAAGTTAACGTCGGATTAAGTTTATGATTAGTATTTATCTCGTCTTGCCCTCCAACTTTTTTGTTTTGCTTCAGTTACCGTAAATCTTGTGTAGAGTAGGGCATCCCTTTTCGGTTTGAAGTTTCGGTAGTTTGGAATGGGTGGAAATTTCTAATTATAAATTTTGATGGGGTAGAATCAGATGGTTAATGTTGGATGTTCAATGAGCACTGAAGAGTGAAATTGGGGATGTCGTTGTGGCTACGGTAAGATTAGAGATTTAGGTACTTTAGTTTGTTATAGTGGATGTCAAAATTAAACCAGCGGTGTTTATGGGTTACTTGATTTTTAGAGAACCAATTCAGTTGATTTACCTGCTTACACTCTAAAGACGTATGGTGCTTTGAAGAACCTTAGAGGGTTCTTGACGATGGTGCCTCATTCCCGCAATTACCAATCTGTGCAATATTAGGGTTGTGGTATACAACTTCAACATGCAACACATTACCAAAAGCAGATTTTGGATAGATAATCATTTTCTCATCAATAACTAACCAAATGTATTCTTCATGATTACGATAGGCTATTGCTCTGCTAACAGGATGCCTTTTGCTTAGCTCATTCTTAAATCCATCGAGCAGATCACAAGACTTTTCATAATACGTTAGAAAGTTTTCATTTTGAATATCCCATTCTTTAGCTTTCTCATCAGAAATTCTTTTATCACCAAAAGGCACATATGTTAGACGACTTGGATAACTCTCAGTCAAAACTTTTTGAGTTTCTTCAACTGGCTTTGCTATTGTTTTATTATAACCAGAGAATGATTGTCCTACACTCTCTGATAACCAATATTTTGTTCTTGCTTCTGAAACAACATTTTTAATTTGATCTTTGTTCATTAGATGGTTATTTAAGATGGTTATCCAAACTCAAATGCCATTTAAAACATAAAAGGCATGGCAACAGCTTTGCAATACCATGCTTATTTTTCTGAGACCACAAATATAACACCCTTAACTTACGCTCTTTTAAAGATGCATCTTCCTTTAGAGAATTATGCTTCACAAATGATTTGACAAATGACTTAGCTTTATTTCACAAACAGGGCAGATTATATAAAAAAATCTACGGTTGTTTCCCACTTTTATCTTCTTCACAGTTCCAGATGGTCCAACATGGTTCTTATGTTGGTCCAGATGGTCCTTATGAAGAAAAGCTCCTATATTTTTTTTCTTTTGCTCTGCGTTTCTTTTCTTAGCAAGTTTTGTAACTGATGTTTTTGGATGCTTTTTACAGATTGATTTTTATTTGTTTGTGATTGTTTATCACATTTAGACATGTACTCCCTCTCAGCAGCTTTTTCTGCTGATTTAACCTGCTTTGTAATAATTCTATTTCATCATGAAGACGTTTTATCTCATCATTTGGAACCTGTAACAAATGTTAAATGCAATTATATAACACAAACATTAAACTTTGCTGAAACTATATAAATATTTACATCCATTAACTTATGAAAGTCTTTATATGTGTTCCATGGACTAGATGGCGAATAAAAATAATTTTAAAAATCAATACCATTTTCTTTTGATATTTTCTGATAAAGATCTAAATCTTATTATAAAATTATATAACTAAAATATATATTAAATTACAAACAAATAATTGGTACCATTTACAGTATGTATAAAAACTTCAAAAATTATCAACATGTTCATAAAAACACAAATATTTTTTTAACATTTTGGAGATATTATGACAGTACTTTGTAACTTAAACAGTGTTTTATTAGCAAAACATGTTTTAAATAATATCAGTGCTTGGTCTAAGTAGTGATCTTTTTAAATGCTTCTTGTCTCGAATCTAGCGATTAAATAATGGATATATGTACATACATGTGGGTGGATGTTAGTGATGTGCGAAATTTGAAACTTCAATTGCGAATTCGAAACTGACTTTTAGTTTCGTTTCGAATCGAACTTTTTTTTTAGTTTCGAATCATTCGAATTTTATCGTTTAAATGTGAAAGAAAAAAGTTATACAGTACCACAATGGCGGATAGTAACGATGGTAATTGTCGAAGTATTGTCTAGGAAATTTTAGTAGGCAAAAAACGAATGGCAATACAATTATAGGCCCTTGCAAAATAGGAACATGCAAGTTACCTGTTTAGTGTCCAACTGGAGCAACAACAGGTCTTTATGCTCACTTACGTGCTGCTCATCCGAAAGCGCATAAAGAGTGAGTAGCTAGAAATGGAGAGAATCGTAAAAGAAAACTTGCAGAAGAAGAACTGAAAAATGAAAATAAGAAGCAAAGTAAAGTTGATGATCTTTTTTATAAGAAAGCACATTGGTCGCGTAGTTATCCAAATGCCATCGCTATAACGAATTCGGTTGGTCGCATGCTTGCTCTAGACATGTTGTCAAACGACTTTGTAGAAGGCAGAGGATTCAAAGAACTGATGAAATTAATGGAACCACAATATCTAGTGCCAAGCAGAACTACGTTTTCAAGATCAGTTGTACCTGAGTTATATTGTAGTGTAAAACAGAAAGCCGCTAATGAAATATATCGAGATTTTGAAGTTATTCCTTCATATTCATTCACGACTGACCTTCGAGGGCGTAAGATTCATTTGGAGACTCCACGGGAAGAAACGGCAGGGCCACATTTTGAAAATTTTGACTTTTTACACTTTCTAGCTTTACTAACCATAATAGCATATTTTGTATTTGAATTCAATTCAAATAAACGATTTGATGCATATTTAAGGTTTTTCTAAATTTTCCTAAAAATTCGAAACTTATATAGGTTTAAAAGTTTAATAATGACTTATCTCCAAATCAAAAAATGTGACCCTGCCGTTTCTTCCCATGGACTCTTAATTTGTTTATTTCTGTCTGTCATATGTAAGTACTGGGTTTGAGCTAAAGACATTTGCATTAGAAAACAAGCCGTTTTCAGGAGAACATACCAGCGAAAGAATTCTTGAATCTTTAGTAAAGACTATTGATAATTGGGAACTTCCTCGGACTATTCCAATTTATGCGTTGCGTGATAGTGGCAGTAATATGAAGAGCGCCATGAATCTCTCACAATTATTTTATGATCTTTCTTGTTTTGATCACACTTTACAATTAACCATCAATGACGCCGTGAGTTAAATTGATGAAATGCAGACTGACCTTTCCAAAAACCGTCGTATTGTGTCACATTATCACCATAGCTGCTAGGCTACACAGAATTTGCACAGAGAGCAGAAACGATTAGGAAAGGCAGAACGAGAACTGATAATCAATGTTGCTATTGGGAGGAACTCGGACTACTTTATGCTGAAGGGATAATGCGAAGTAAAAGATGCCACACCTGCAGAGCTATCAATAAGTGAAAAAATTGATAATTTGACTAATGCAGAATGGAAGCTTGCTGAAGGCTATTGCATAGTTCTTGCTCCATTTGAATAAGCAAGTAGAGAATTATGTGCCAAGAACTACCCAACGTCGTCGATGAAAATTGACTTAAATCAGCAATTGGAGCGATTCATCAATGATCCTTCACATAAGGGTTGCGGTGTACTTCTTGCTTGAAAATTAAAGTTAAAACTAGACTGACGATTTCCGCAATTCATATCAGCTTTGCCTGATGCAGCGTGTACATTTCTTGATCCACGCTACAAGTTCATCTTCTTCTCTGAACAACAGCAAGCTACTGTTGTAGACAGTCTTCATCAGTACTCTAAGGAATTCCGATCTCGTGGCGGTACTGGTGTTGGTGGAGGTGGACATGATGCCTTGAGCGACCATAACAAGAACTTAATTCATGGTACAATTCCAAAACTATAAAGTTTTTATGCTATGTGATTAACACATATTAAGACTTGATGGTAATGGTAATGGCCTGCAGTTTAGATTTAACTTTCAGATTTACTGCATTGTGGTTTAATTTAATTACAGATGAATAATAAAACAATAATGCATAGGTTTTATTTTCTGTTTGCAATTTTAGTTTTACAGACATTTATATTATATAATACTTTGTAGGAACATCCTGCTTTAGGAAGTGCTGGTCCTGGTTCAGTTCCTAGTCGAACATCAGCTGCAGCCTCATTAGCCAAGCAGTTTATGGGATGGCTTTGACTGCATGCTTACAACAGCAACTGCGAATAGGATGCTGCCAGTTGATGATGCAGCTTCTGTGCAAGGGGAGGTTAGAATGTATATGATTGAACCTCCTATTGGTAGGAATGCCAATGTAGTTGATTGGTGGAAAGTTAATCATCACCGTCTGCCGAAACTCTCAAGAATAGCGAGGATATTATTGGCTTTTCCAGCAACCTCTGTAAATTTGGAGAAATTGAACTCGACGTCTGGTGACATTGTTACAAGAAGGCGATCTAATCTGCCCTCTGAGGATGTGGCTGAACTAACTTTTATTTACCAAAATTTGTAGTATAACAGATAGCAGTAGCGTACCGAAGCCAGAGTGCACTGCCAGCCACAGCCAGTACAGTGCACTGCAGATCTAGGTCTCGGACTCTCTGGAACCATTACCTATGCATGCACAACAACTTTACATAACTGTATTGCATTTGCATTCATTATAGCCTGGTACTTTTGTTTGTATTGTATTATATGTTAAACTATAACTGTAAATATAATACTAGTCCTAGTCTTTATTCTATGCACTGCATTGCAAGCACTTGACTTGACTCTTTTTTAACTTGAATTATTACACATTGTAATTGCATGCATTTGATTTCATTCACTTTTATTTGGCTCTAGAGTCTAGTCTGTGTTGCTTAGTGTTTTGTTTACATTGTAAAACTGTAATATGATTGGTTTTTGAGTATAAAATGTATGTTTCATTTCTGTTCTGTGTTCTGTCACACGCTATAAATTATTACTATTTAAATACCAAATTTCAATATTAGTGCAGCGTACTTTCGAATCTAATTGAAATCGAACGAAAGTGGCTTAGTTTCGTTTCGAATCGTTTCGAACTTAAAATCTTGGTTTCGCACATCACTAGTGAATGTATGTATGTATGTATGTATGTATGTATGTATGTATGTATGTATGTATGTATGTATGTATGTATGTATGTATGTATGTATGTATGTATGTATGTATGTATGTATGTATGTATGTATGTATGTATGTATGTATGTATGTATGTATGTATGTATGTATGTATGTATGTATGTATGTATGTATGTATGTATGTATGTATGTATGTATGTATGTATGTATGTATGTATGTATGTATGTATGTATGTATGTATGTATGTATGTATGTATGTATGTATGTATGTATGTATGTATGTATGTATGTATGTATGTATGTATGTATGTATGTATGTATGTATGTATGTATGTATGTATGTATGTATGTATGTATGTATGTATGTATGTATGTATGTATGTATGTATGTATGTATGTATGTAATGTATGTATGTATGTATGTATGTATGTATGATGCATGTATGTATATGCTGCCAAAGTACCTGATGTTCATATTGGATTTATAAGAGTTTTGATTCTTTTAGATATTATGTATATATATATATATATATATATATATATATATATATATATATATATATATATATATATACATATCACACTGGATGTAATGATAGGGCGGCAGTGTATTTTTGTAAGTTTAAGGCGACATTTTTTTTTCGTTTCATTTTTACCATTGATGATTATATCTATACAATATAACTCAAAGGCATAAAAAAGGTTATTTTTACCTTGTTATCATCAACAACCGCTGAAATTTAAGAGATAAAAAATACACTGTCACCTTAAAGTAACACAAACACTAATTGTAATACAAAAGTAATACAAACACTAATTTAGATATTTCTTTCAAAACTTTGTTAGTTTCTATTACTGTAAATTCATGTGTTTCTTTTGAAAGATGAATTTAATTGGTCGGCAATAAAGTGTTGATGATGGCCGAGGATTTTGCCAAATAATAATATGACAATCATCACTCAATCTCAATAGGAAAAATGCAAAAACAAACAGAAATTCATCATTAGCATCGAAGTTCTCAAATCTTTGTTTGTAGGTCATATTGCCAGAACTTCCGTCACATCCCCATTTGCTTATTAATGTAAGTGACAATTAAGAAGGTTCATTTTTGAGAAATTGAGTTTGTGTTTTTATTAACCGTTCAGTTGTTTTATTCAATATGGCTTAGAATTTAATTTCAGCCCATGTTTCTGAGACAGAAGTAAAGTCTTCTGGAGGGTAACAGGTCTTTTTGGATTTACAAAAATTATGGTAAGACGGAAATGCTTCATGTCCCGCTTTCAGAGACCACTTTCTTGTTTGTTTATAAGAGTGACTCGTACACTTGAAATCTACATAATAAGCTAATGCCTCATCGCTACTCAACTGTCTGCCGCCACAAATGACATCAGTAGATTTTCTTTTTTTAATGTTTCTTTACTTTTTCTAATAGAAGTAGCTACGCCTCTTTGACCCGATAAACGATGTGCTATTTCAGCAGCTGTGGTTAGTTCACTGGCACTCCGCGATCGTACTAAATCTACAACTCTACGTCTTTTGGTTTTTATACACGAGTCTTCAAAGTTTTTTTTGAGTCAACCTTGAGGCCGACTTCCTTCATGTTGTGGAAGCACTGGACCGATGCAAACTCTTATTAAATTCTAAACCGTTGCCCTCTAATCAACTTTTAGTTTTGTTTAAAAAGTTATCCGCAGTTCTATTGACTGCATTCCACTTTTCTGCAAATTTAGCGGATATGCTAGTAATTTTTAATTGTATTTTTTTTTGAGAATCACAAGTCACATTTTCTGTACTATATTCTTTCAGAATAAAGTCACACAGAAGAAAATTTCGTTCTTCTTTTGTATGCTTTCGCCATTCTTCAAATAATTCCAATTCTGTAATAGAATACACTCGGTCTGAAAAAAATTCTACAAAACTTAAACGGGCAGACCTGGGCAGCCAAATTTTTATGTCTACACACCTTAGGGGGTTGTGATTATTCTTTGTAAAAAAATTAGCCTGGATATATGTGGATAAAAATAGTTACATGCTTTGAAAATTAATAAACGAAAAATAATTTAAAATTTTTATATAGTGTTTTTAAACTCTACATAACACTAGTCATGCCACTTATTTGAATTAAATTTTCGAAAAAATACAAAGTATATACCTCTAAAGTAAAATTCATCGCAACAGTTGTAATTATTATTCATAATAAGTTTTCTATAAACTATTCCTACACTGCAAAATTGCAACAAATTTGACAACAAAAATATATTTTTCTTTTAGTGTCACTGAAGCGCTAACAATTCAATATTTAAAAACTCGTGCACTAAATAATACTTGGAGTTTTTCCTAGAAAATGTTCAATAGTATCATGGGATTATCTACTAATTGATTCCTTGAAATGACGTTTATCTACCTAGCTTGTATTAGATGATTCACTGTGCGACGTGTCTTTGTCGCCCTTAGAGCTTTTCATATTTTCGAAATTTCTTCATTCGAATCGCTCTATTTATATTTCACTGAATTTCAAACTTTAACAAATCATTAATTTCAAACTTTAGCAAAATCATTTCTTATATAAAAATTTCTTTAATTTAGAACTTTTTTTTTTAGTTTTTCTAATAATTACTATTTAAATTTTACGGCACTTCTTTTTAAAAAATATTTGGCTTTGTTTAAATGACAATTTGAAGCATACACAGCTTTTCAAGTATGTGTGATCAAATTTATCAAACAAACAAAACTAATTTCTTAAATAAAAATAACTTAAATGTGTGAGAGAAGACTGTTAAACTTTTCTGCCTTTTTGTTAAACGGGGATAGTCTTTTGCTGGGTTGATTTCATCAGAGTAACTTTAGAGTCTTCAACTCCCACCCATTTTTTTTTCCCCATCTTTTGATTAATTACCCCCCCCCCCCCCCCACCTTCGCTGAAGTTCCCACTATCCTCCCGTAAAAATGTTTTGAAATCTTCATTTATATTTCCGGATTTTCTTCACAAATGTGTCATTCTGACCAAAAAATATAGCTTATTTATATTCATTTCCCAATATTTTCTCTTGAATTTAAAAGCATGTAAAATATAAATAAACCCAATAATATTTATTGGAAAATAGATCTAAATTATTTAACAAACGTATATTTTAAGATTTTTTCAATTTTTCTAAGCTTACTTTTAGTTTCTGCAGTTTTTTCCAATGATCACTAAAAGATGTTATCTTCCCAACACATATATGAGACTAAAGAAAACTGTAAAATCAGTTAAAAAATTTCAAATATAATAAAGTTGACTAAAACTAGTTTTTCAAAACTTTTCTTAAAGTTGACAAAAACTTTGGTTTTCTTTAGATCTTAAAGAGTTTTTTAAAATTTAATTAGAACAATGAACTCTCAAAATGCATATCTTTCATCGCAATTTAACTTACGATATGCTTTTGGGCAGTAACAGGTTTTTTCTTGTATTTTTAAAGGTTTAATGGTGAAGTTAAGAGGAAGTGGAATATTAAAAAACCTTCTGAAGATTCTGAAATTTGTTTTATAATTGTATATTTTTGTTAATTGTATGTTTTTGTAAATTGTATATTTTTATAAATTGTATAATTGTACGCTTTTAATAATTATATTATTAGTATAGAAATGGTGCTATTACCATAAATTACTGAAAATGAAAAATTCTCACTAGGATTTAAAAAATCTTTCCGCCATTTGTTTCTGAGTGTAAAAACTCTTTTGTTTATTTATGCTTTTTTAAGCTTTTATTTGTTCTGAAATTTCTTTAACAGGTGGATTTTTTTATAGTACCAAATGGTACTTCCACAGTTTCAAACAGCAATGTCTTCTTTCGGAAAAATGTTTTTAGCATGAAATAGTTTTAAAAAACCTTTTGGTATTTTTAGGGGAGAATTAATATTGAATCAAGTTTAATACTTGAACTTGATTCGATAATGAATTTGATTATGTTTAATGTTGCATAAAAGTAACTTTTATATGACTTTGTTGAGATGCTACAGGTGTGAAACTAAGATTATTTATATGCAGCTGAAGAGACGTTTTCTTGCAGAATTCGATGGTTAAAATTTTTATTAGAATTGTTAAATATGGAGGAATTTGTTAAAATTTTGTTGAAAAAATTGTTAAATATCTTGAAACACAGTTTATCTATTTCTGTGGTAAACTATTTTGATTTACAAAGTTAAAGAACTTCATGGAATCATTTATGTTATTGAATATCATTAATTCAATAATAAAAGTATATCAAATTAAAAAATTTAAAAAAAATTAAATCAACAAATAAATTACATTCAAACAACATATTTTTTGATGATAAAAGTGATTGCATGAAGGTCTTTCAGTTATTTTCATCAATAAACATAAAATTGTAATAATGATATATGAGCGAAAAAAAAGGGTTACTTTGCCAAATATTCATTAAAGCATTGTTTTCAAACCCATAGAGTTAAGCCAATTTAAATGCAAGTGGAATCTCATAGCCCCAAAGCTGCATTGAACTCAATTATTCATTTAAACTTAAATTTTTATTAATTGAAACTGGTGTTTTTACTTTAGCAAGGAAAAAAACAGAAGGAAATAAGAAATAACTTACAAAAAAAATAAGAAAATAAGGAAAAATAAGGAAATAAGGAAATAAGAAATAACTTACAAAATAATCACATACCGTTTGACACATCTTTTAAATATTCTGCCACGAAGACGGTCATCGACTTTTTCGATCCTCCGTTTTATGTAACCAAAGCGACATTAATTCTGAACCAAAATGTGCCCAAAGGATGGACAGGGGAGGAAGGAGCACCAAAGGAGCGAACAAAATGAGCAAGGAAGGGTTGGTTGAATCAAGGACATATTAATAGATGGATGTTCAACTCATTGTTTCAAAAAAAGATATGCGTGTTACGGAATTATTTAGATAACAATTGCGAAACAATAGGTGATAATTGCTATACCTGGGAGTATTTTTTATTTGATTAGACGTCGGAAAAAGATGGTCTCGACTATCCAATAAAAGAATTTCAAAATATTTTTCTTTGTATTCATAAAATGAGTATAATAAAAAACTTCAATATTAATCAAGAAGATTATTTTTTGCTTGAAAATATTGAAAACGAAATTGAAATAGTTGTGGTGGATTTTATTGAGCTAGATCTTCGAATTAGAGCTCATACCATCAGCAATTTCTACTGAAAAGTCGATTGCAGAAGAAGAAACAAAAAAAGCTGAAAAAAAACAGAAGAACAGTTAATAATTGGTAGACATTAGTACTAAATGTGTGTTTATACTCGCATGTTGTGGAACCTAACGTCTAAAGTTAAATACCATGAAATAAGTGAAGAACGTAGCAAATTTTACAAATAAATCTTTAAAAAACAAACTTCGGGTGCATTTATAGCAAATAAAAGAAGAATAATCTATCATATTAAGAGTTATAACATTTAGTGTTACTTAGGTCTTAAATGCTTTTTTGATGGTGGTATTTTAAAGAAGAGGGAAATAAGGAAGAGTATATTTTCTAAACAAACCTATGATGAAACAAAAGAATAGTATCAACTGAGTTTTTCATATTTTTTATCTAGCCTATTTTCCCCATTTTTAAATACAAGTAAGGCCATTTCAAGAGAACTGTAGGTCAGGTGTGTCAAACAGCAGGTAAAATTTGCTGTTTAGGGGTTAATTTTTTATCTTAAAAGAGATTTAAAATTCAGAAAAAAAGTAGTACAAAAATAATTAACAACACATTTTAAGAGAATGTTGCACATATAAACGTAGTATTTTTTCTAAAACATATTTTCCAATTCTGAAATTATTTTCTGTTTCTTTCTGAAACTAATCGCGTTGCAGCAAATTTTGTTAACAGCGAAAAAGATTTTTATTATAGCTACTTTTGTCAAACTGAATATAGATTGATGTGTACCGATGTACACCCAGGGTGGGGTGCTTTTAAAATGATTACAAAAAAAGAAGTATTTAAAAACTATTTATAAGGATTTTTTATAGGAGTGACGTGTCGTGGACGGAACAGACAAAAGCTTCTTTTACTTATTGACGAAGTATTCTTCAAAATTTGTTCTAAACTAAAATTGCTGGAGATATAAAAATTTGGGTGTTACACTCAAATTTGTTGTTGTTTTTTTTCAATAAAAAAGGAAAAAGATGTGCACGAAGCTGCAAGATTTTGTGATTTAAAGTTACACAACGTATGTAAACCCAAAAAATAGATAATAAAAAAACAACGGCACCTTAAGCGATGCCTTTTTTTATTCAAGTTGTTAGCATTATTAATCATATTACCGAGTTCAGTTCTATAAAAAATATCAAAACACGGAACATTAGAAAACATTTTCATATTATTGGTTCTGTCAAATAGATAATCAAGTGACGTTTGTTTTGAATTCATTTTTAAGTGAAAAAAAGTGTCCGAAAGAAAACTTTGACAAAAAATTTAACTATAAACAATCGGAAAATAGCCGTACCCCAACTTTAAACTGACGAATAAGTGTTTTAAACTCTACAAAGCAAGAATTTTGAATAAATTTGATTGATTTTTTTAATAAGCAAATCTTCATACATGCAGCGTCTGGAAACACGACATTACTATTAGTCTTGCATCACCAAGGCTCTTCAACAATAGGTTTAAAATAGTAATTAGAAAAGATTTCTAAAATGTACTTATTCAATGTGCACAACAAGTCGAAATAAAAAATTAAAAAATTAAAAACCAGAAATAAAAAAACTAGGCTCCAAACGCACTAAGCTATAAGAACAGTCACGTTGTTGTGAGCACAACACGAAAGTTGTGTTCACAACAACTTTCGTGTTGTAAGCTTATCGTTGTACCTTTTGTACTGTTACTTTCAGAATTTAATATTTTCACAGAAATATTAAAATGTATCAATATTTATATTTGGTGATGTAGCATGTATGTAAACCATGCCATCACTTAGAAAGTAGATTTCAAAACCAAATCTTTTTTTTTTTGCGGAAAACTTATTTCATCATTTTGAACATATTTCTTCGAAAAGAAGTTTTTGTGCTGGAGAGTTCTAGATGACCTCGCCCACCGGCGATTGGATTCGAAAAAGATTTTGTTCGCAAAAAAGATAAAATGAGTCTGAATTATTCTTAGCAATATGATCTTGTGTCACACGCTTTCGTATTTAAGGTTTATAGGGTATGAAGCCGAATTCCAACAAAATCAAATTTGAAAACTCCACCACTCTATACTGCATGAACAGATCTCAATTAGCCTCAAAATAACTTCTACACAGTCATAACTTCAAAGTAGTCGCTATGCTGAAACCAAATGCTAAGTATAACCAAAAAGCAGCAATTATCAAAAGTGTTCACGCTGGACTCTCGGCGACAAAACTCATTCAGTTCTTCGGGTACCCGAAATCATTCAGTTCTTCGGGTACCCGAAATCAACTGTGTACAATGTGATTGTGAAATGCAATGAGCCAGAGGAGTCCAACAAAGGTTCTGCAATACCAGCGAGGAAAACTCACTCGAAGGAGCGCGTTGTCAGGAAACCTGACGTCATTTCACGGGCTCAGGACCTAAATCAAGGCAGTCAATTCAAAAATTGTCGCCAGTTGTTGGTGCGAGTAAAAAAATTATGAATTATCGAAGAGGATCTCCACTGTTGTATGCAAGCATAGTGAGAGAGATGCTCTCTCTAGCCGCTACGACAAAATAAGTTGAACATTGCTACTCTTTATAACCTTATTATTTAGTCATTAAAAGAAAATTTTGTAAATCTTTTTGTTTATTCAATAATAAATATGTTTGAAAATAAATGGTAATTTGTCCGGATTTTGTCGCCGCACCCTGCATCAATCCCTATTCGACAGTAATTTAGGATTTTTCCATCCGATACAAAAATTGCATCAGAAAACATTAAAGCTAATTATAGCATTAAAAAGTTCGACAAAAGGTTTGGAAATAAAAAAGACTTAAAAATAATTAATGAACTTAATTTTTAAGAAATAATCATGAATTAAGAGTATGCAAAAGTTTTGTTTTTTTTTTTTGTTTTAATTTTATTTCAAAAAGAAGTTTAAATATATGACTAAAATAATTTTTATTCTAATGACTAAAAATAATATTTATTCTAAATTTATTCTAAGCTATGACTAAAATAATTTTTATTCTAGTTAATGACCTTTTGCTATCTTGTAGGTAAGACTCTAATAACATCCCTATTGATTGATATTGATTTGGACTCAAAAAAAGATGCAAGGAGATTTTAACTTCTGGTCGGGAGAATGCTCAAGTGAGCAAAACAAATGTTACTCTGATGGTGCTAAGTCTGGTGAATAAGCAGAATCTGGCATGACCTTCCAGCCTATTTCAAAAGTTATTTTTGTGTGTTTCCATAGCAACGTTTGGATGAGTGTTGTCATGAAACATGACTTATCGCTTACCATGACATCGTCCAGTTCTTTTTTCTAAGATTACTTCATTCAAACATCAAAATTGTTGAGAGCAACGTTGAGCATTAACAGTTTGCTTAGTTTCCGATAACTCAAAATAAAATAAACCTTTCATACCCCACTAAACGTATTCAAAATTTTTCAATCGTTGAATCATGTTTCGCTCAACTCATACAGAACCCATTTTCCTTTTTTTTGAACTTTTCTTAATTCATGTAAACGTCTAGTACTTTTGGCTTCTTGTGGTCTTCCAGAGCATTTCTGGTCTTCTAAGTCGTAGCATCTACTGCTAAACCAAGCAAGCCAACTTTAATAAGTTCTTGCTTCTAGAGCATTGATTCCTTAAAAAGAACGAGTTGCATCAGTAGCTTTAATAGCTTTGTCAAAATAAAGCATGCTATGTCTTAAAAGAATCTTTTCTAATTCAAATGTTTTAGAGAAAATATTTCAACAATAATAAATTGTCTTTACTTAAAGTAAAAAGCCATGTTAAATAACAAAAAAAAATTTTCAATCAAATCATGTAACCACAGCATAGTGATTATATTTTAATTTGCATAATTAAGTTAAAATTGAAGTTTAATGACAAAGCTTTTGCATAATCCTAACAAATGGAATAACTGGAATTATAGAAAAGCTTAAAAAAATCTATATTAGGGCTTCCTCATTAGCGCTGGGGATGGCCTTTTTATTTTTCAAAAATAAGTAAATTAAGGCTTTATCAAAAGGCAAATTATATATTTATTTTTAAATACAAACAATAAAATTATAAAAGTTTCTAAATTAATTGTCATAAAATTGTCATTATAATTGTCATTACAATTGTCAATACAATAATGTTGCAGATGAAGCAAAGGATCATTATAAATCTTTCATTAAAAGAGAATATGTTGAAAAAGATACTCAAAGATAGATTTTTATTTAAGGTTTTTGGAAACTGTTTGGGTTTGAAAGGGTGGGTATTATTTTCAAAGTAATATTAATTCTGATGAGCGGACTGCACTGGAAAAAGGTATTAGCATTAATGAAAATATTCTGGTAGAAGACTTTCAAACGGAGGGTTCATTTAGATGCAGAGCACCTATTTGCGTGAAGGTAAATGAATTCTAACCTGATGGTTTTCGATTTTAAAAGCACTTTCGGATAGTTTCAGACAAGCACATTTTTTTCTACCTTGCTAAAGAAAATTTTAAAAAACATATTTTTTAAAATTGAGGAAAATGTGACCAGCCATTAAAGAATTCGTGCCAGTGAAACAAATGGATACCCAGTCTTCCACTGAAAAACTGTTCGTAAGCTTCAAAAGAAACAAAAACATTAATAAAATGAAAATGAATGCACCACGAAGGAAAAGATTTTGACAAAGAAACGAAGTTTAATTGTTTTGAGAGAATTATTGCTGTGTTTAAATTTTGATTTTTTAAGTTTAATTCATTATGTAAATAAAAATTGAGTAGTTTCAAATATTGTCTGGCAGAATCTTCTAGAAATAACTCAGTAAACTGTAGATTTTTAGGCGTTTCTCCGAGAACTTTGAAAAAACCTTACAAAAAACGTCTACATTCTTCTAGAAATTATAAAAAGACCACGCTTACCTCCTATATCTTAAAAAACACTAGAATTGTTGTCTTAAACAACACTCTTTCATGCTGATTGCCTCATACCAAGCAACACAGTTTATAAGCCTTCAAGGCGAATTTTAATGTTTATAAAAAAACGCTATTTACCAATTTTCTTAATTAGTCACAAACACGAAGCACCCATTTAAACTCTAAGTTAGGTCTCCCTTCGTATTCGAGGTAACATTTTACGATATAAAGTCAATGATGTGAAAAGCAAAAAAAAAAAAAAAAAAAAAAAAAATCAGTTTGAAAAAATTGTTTTAATGAAATATTTTTGTGTTCAAACGCTGAGGTCTTGTTTTGAAATCCCGCTTCAAGCTTAAATTTTTGATTTGAAACCCGGAAGTCAAGAAATGAATACAAAAACTTAATCTTTAAATCACTAGCATTCCCTCTGTATTCCATATTCATCTCTGTACTCCATGCTCGTTTCACAAAAACAAGTGAGATCTCTTGATGCTCAAAGTGACAGTTACAAAATCCCATCTATTTGTATCAAATAGACATTAGGAAAAGAGGAAATGAAATTATTAAATATGAATTTTAAAAAAATGTCATAATTTCTCCTTATGTAATAAAAAAAAAAGCTTAGGCTCTGCAAAATCAACTACCTGAAGTAAACGGAAAAAAATTACTCTGTTGGGAGAACTCCTATTTTTAAATCAAGGTTCACCAGATTTTCTCTGTTTTAAAAGCAGCTAGCAAAATGTAGAGCCTATCATCATTTAAAATTCGAAAGTTAAATTGTTCTAAATATAAAAAAACGTGAAGTAATCGCGTCAACCATTTTATTTAAGCGTTTGTGACGTTAACCTTACAAAATGGCTTTTCTCATGAAGAGCTGTATGATTTATGTGACGCGCTCTCTCCTACGCTGATTCTCATAATGTCCTGTTTACATCGCGTTAGTTATACAAAGCCTGGCGACTTTTTTTGAAGAGTTATTGTTCTATTTCCAATATTAACACTATCTTGTTTGAATAAAAATCGCGGAACAATTTTAATTCTGTAATATGTACATAGTTCTATTACTTGTTAGAGTGGAAGTTAAAATGATGAACTGAGTATATAAATTTTTCTATATTTTATTAGGTTAAATAAGTATACGCTGTCTCAACAGAGAATTGGTAATACATATTGGGTCGGAACCGTCTTGATACAAAAGTATTCATGTAAGCTGTTTAAAATCTTTAATTTTTAGTTTGAATTTAACAGAAACTGCAGATTAACTCAAATTTCAGAACGCTGCTCATTTTGTTATTTTTGCGAATGCAATAAAATAAACACGGTGTACTTGCTCAATATTTTTGCTGCCAATGCGACTTTTCTTTCGGTAAATTCAACACTGTTGCTTTCTGCTTTGGATTGTGAATCAGATTAAGAACCTCCTAAGACAAATCATAAGCTGCTCTTTGTTAAGAAGAAAAAGCTGTCGTTACGTAAAACGTTTAGGTAGCGATTGCGTAAAACGCTAATCGCAAAATAACTCAATCCAATCGTCAAGACAAGAGCAGACGATGTTTTTTTTTTTTTTTTTTTTTTTTTAATCCTATTTTAGAAGTTAAAAAAAAAAAAAGAAAGAAAGAAAGAAAGAAATCAAAATATTATGCGCTTTTCTTAAATTCAAGCTAAGTGTCTTGGTACATTTTTTTTTTATTTCCTTTTTTCACTGTTTATAAATACAGTCTTATTTTTCTTCGGAATACGTAAAAAAGAGTATTGATTCTGTGCTTTATTCAGTGATGTCGTAACAAGAAGGTTTCTATTTGCAACTGAAAAGAGATAAAATTGTTCACTTACGTAAAATTTTTATTGTAAACTTGTTTCACGGAAGAATTCGATGAAATTCACAGGTTCTGATCAACGCGGTATAAACGCAGAAAGAATTTCACGCAGTTAAGTGCAATTGATAAAACGCTGGTCGTTATCTTTGAATTAAAATATTATGGTTAAATCGTGCTTTATCGTTTGTGTAAACGGTGCATTGGACTGTTTTTCTTGACTGGTTAGCTAAAAAGAAATCTTTTTAAAAACGTCGGTCTTTTGAAAAGCTTCCGACTTTATTTTTAAATTTGCTGCGTTGATTCTTCAATTTTGCCCAGTAGCTAAACATCTGACCTTAAAAGTAAGATAAAAAAAAAAAAAAAAAAAGTACTTCAGTACTTATTTGTTCGCTGAGCGTGATTATACTAAGTTAAACCCCCTCACCCTGGCCTTAAAAAAAATGCCGCAACAAAAATCCTGCTTAAGCATTTAGCCACACTCGCCAACTTAACACGGACATTTTAATTTTCAAACGTCGTTTGTTCTGCTAATTTGACAATAGCAGATGAATCATGTTCTTTTTACAATTTGTATGAACTTCCTAATCTTCTAAAAACCATTAGTGAATCTTAATTTTAACTGGGTTGTCTCCTCTGACAACTGCACAGTTGTCTTTAAACAGTTAAACATGGTGTTAAAAAAATGAGAAACGATCGTAACAATTCCACCATTTTGTGCAGAACTTTAGTTCAGCAACCTACATTCAGTAACTCATTTGGTCAGATAATTTTTCATTAAGATTTTTTTTTTAATTCAGAACTTATTTTTTCTTTATTTTAGTCTTGATCTTCGACTGAGATGAAAAGGTAATCATTAAATCTCTCTGAATTAAATTTTATTTTCCTTCGTTCGAATTTTGATTTTTTTTAATTACTAACGACGTTTTTATTACTACTTTTTTTTGTTATTATTTTTCAACGTTTCTATTTATCTAAAAAATTTAATTAGGGAAAGTTGAATAGATTTTGAAATCATTTTTTATGGAGCTTTGCTAAGATGAGTCATAAAAATTTACCTCGATTCGCGCCTTTTTTTACAAATCATTCGGAGCGGGAAATTTAGCATTAAAAAAAAAAACACAAAAAAAAAAAAACTCGTCTCATTTAATTGATGAAAAAAAAAGTTCTTTTTATTTTTATTATTTTTTTAAAATATTTTAATTAGCGAAACCATATATAAACAAAGACATTTAAAAAGTTTTAGTGTATACTTCTCAATCTAATTTACAAACAAAGTTACAAAGTTTATCTTGTAGTTTACATTATTAATGTTAATTCATAGAACTTTTTTTTAAAAAATTTGCATTCGTATATATAGCAAGTTGCACATGTATTTGGCGTTTTCATAACGCTTTCAAAGCCAGGTCAAAGTGCGTTTTATCTAAAAATTAATATTTTATGAGTGTGCGCGGCTATTCGAGCTTCAAAATTTTTTTTAATGTAAAACAAATGCTCTTTTATTTTTCAAATGGCTTTAAAAACAAATGGAATATTTTAGACTTAAACACAAGAACGACATTCGTCATTTGTTAGAGGTGAAAAATGCCCAGCCCCGACGACGTCAAGGTAGTGTCGGTTCTGATGGGAGCGATGCAAGTGACCTTTCTACGCAGTCTATGCCGCAGTATAGCAGTTACAGGTATTTTTTCCCTCGTTTTTGTAGCTAAAAAAACCGATTAGCTCAAAAAGTTCTAATGATTCTTACAGATCAGAGTTTTGTTTGTTGTGGGCCATTTTGAAGTATTATAAAAAAAACGAGCACTTTAATTTTTTTTTTTTTTTTTTACAAATCCATTTTTAAATCCATTTATAAGCATTATTCATTTTGGAATGTTTTATGTCAAAACAAAAACTAAATTTAAACATCAGATAAAGGCTTAAGTACCGTTACGGATATTTAAAATACCAAAAATACTTTTGTGGTGCGGAGCATGTAAAAAGAGGCCACACTGGCTGGACAGCGCAGTTCACCGAATCGGTTTATTTAAGTGTAACTCGTTGTAACTTTCTTATTTTAGATATGCGTTATTATTATTAGTCCATCAAAACTACTTTTTACATTCTTAAAAAAAGAAATATTGCTTTAAAATAGCGCAAACAAAAACCTCGATAAATTGATAAGATGCTTCTTCTTTTGTGACTTGAGTTCGTTTGGGTCATAGATAGAACTTTGGTAGTACGGACCTTCGTCCGTCCGTTCATTATTACAACAACATTAATTTACAAAGTTATTAATTTAGGACTTACATGCTTCTATTTTTATGTTTTGGAAGAGCGTAATCTTATATTGATCTGTGACCATCTTTTAAGTTTTAATCTTATTCAGGAAGAATTGATACGAATTTTCATAAGTTATTTCCAATAGGTCGAGTATCTTTAAAAACTATATCAGACCTTGTTTTGTACACGTTTTGATTAAACAAGATGCGTAAGATTTTTTTGTAAAAATAGTCTCATTTGATTACAATCAACAATTATTCCTCGTCATCTTCGAGCAAATCGATTTGTCTTTGTGATGTTAGGCAATATAGTATTAGTTGAACATACTTCGTAGGAAGTTGGACCCCAGTAGTCCTTCTTTAAAAGTGTTTCTTTCCATTTTATTAGAAAAAAATTTAATGATAAACGATGATATTTCGTCAGGTTAGGATTATTTTGTTCTATCTCCCATTTTAAACGTTGAAAGAAAGTTTTTGAATTTTTCTGTAAGTAAAAATTACTTAAAATTTTACTATTACTTTTTTAAGAAATAACAACTTATTCAAATAATTTGTATCTAAAGAAACTATTTAGAAAAATAATTTTAAAAATAAAATGCATTTTAAAAGTAATCATTACTTAGTAAAATCAACAATTCATTTTCTCCCAACGTTTAAAATTGGAGATAAAACAAAATAATTCTAACCTGACGATTCGGTAAAATGAATATTTCGAGAATGGAAAAACAGTAGGGAGACCGGGACAAGTTGATACGTTTTTCAAATTTAATAAACTCTGAAGGATCGCTGTAAAACAAATCATACTTCTACATTGAAGTGCAATACCAAGATATTGCACTTCAATGTAGAAATGATAAATAACTTCTGTTAAACTGCACAAACTTTAACCCCGAGAAACCCGTATCAACTAGCTAATGTTTTGGAACATAAATTTGTGGTTTAAAAGATAAACATGTCAAACTTGACAGCACTGGTTCCTCCTTAACTTCACCCTAACTTAAATTCTAACCTTAACGAAGTTCCGGAAAAAACTGATTTTTCTGTAATGTATTTTTTCCAAAATTTCTGATTTCAACGGGTTCAAAACTGTTAGATATCAAACTTAAAAAATTGAGAAATCAAACCAAATTGATAAGATGACGATCGAACAAAATCGATACGACAACAATCAAAGTGGAAGGAAAGAAACTTTTACGCTTACAGAAAACTAAAGCGAAACACGAACGAAAGTAAAATTGACACAGATAGTTAACGCGTTTACTATCTGTAATTAATGTTCATTAATTATTGGTCCGTGTTTTGGAAGGATGAAGGATTTCAGAAAAAAAAAAATGATGTTTTTAAAGGAACTTTTTCTAATGAAGTGTTTATTTTCTATTTATAGGACTGTAGCTGCCCTATATAAGAATATAATTAAAACTTTAGTGGATAATAATTTTTATATCAAAAAATGTGTCAATTATATTGGATTCAGGAAATCTCCGCAAACGCAGCAATTTCATAACACAATAAGTCAACAAGTCAACAGAAATTTTAAAAGGGTGACGTCATAATTGTTGATAAGCTAAATGATCACTGAAATAAAATCGAGTTAAATACAATTCTGTGTGAGACGGATTTTTTATCGTAGCATTTTATTAAAATACGATTCCTTGTGAGACAGATTTTTTTTCATAGCATCATATTAAAATTGAACGTTTTGTTATTCAGATAAAGTATGCATTTTAACAACTATTGTTGTATGAACTGATGTAACGAATTTTTGCAATCTTATGTTACTACAATAGTTAAAACAATATATTAACAAATAACTATAATTAATTTAATTATTTAGTCAGGATTTCATCATAAAATGCTGTTACAAGTCTAACAAAATGAGGCTTTATGCTTGTTCATTGTAAATTCTTTGACAAAATAAATCAGTGTATTAGTGGAGCGCAAGACAGAATGAATCTAATTTTTTTGTATAAACTTACGGAATTCGAAAATAATTAACTGAGATCAAGGACGTCCCCATTCACAACTGATGACTAGATAACAATAAATTGAATTAAATACAAAGTTATAAAAACTTTTTTAAACCTCATCAGCCTCACATCTTTATCCCGTCCCTTATGTAACATTAATCTTGAGTGATGATTGTAATACACCATGCGAATATTAGTGTATATACTATAATTTCAGTTGTAGTTAGATGCATAGATATCAAAATAAATCAGTGAATCTTTTTGCATTAAAAACAAAAACGCAGCATGGATGCTAAGTTTATTAGTTATAAGAATT
The DNA here is from genome assembly GCF_058129835.1 of Hydra viridissima. NCBI lineage: Eukaryota > Metazoa > Cnidaria > Hydrozoa > Anthoathecata > Hydridae > Hydra > Hydra viridissima. Next base: position 319,234 of record NW_028324319.1, read on the forward strand.
ATTTATCATACTTACTTTAGATAGTTTAAAGCATTTAATATGTGTTTTATTTTATTGATCAATTTATTAGTAATTTTGATCAGATATTGATAGAACACACAAGATGGTTTGATAAAACACCGTAAGAAAGATCTAAAAGTTTATTATGGGAGAAGCTGTGAAGTTTAATTTTTTCATTGAATGATGTGCTTGACCACAAACAATAAGTGATTTATAGAGTCAAACTTAAAAATCTATCAGTCAGTTGATCTATTCTTGTGTCAGATTAGTTCCTTCAATAGTCTGGTCTAAATGTTACATTGTATGTAATATATAGGGTATTTGAGAACATAGATAAATATTGTAATAAATACTTCATTTGAGAAATGTTTTTTGAATAAAAATGAACCTTTTCAATATTGCTTTTCAATAAAGCCATTTTTAGTTTCCATGTGAGAGCTACATTGTCTACATCCCAAAACAGAATGACCCATTGCTTTAACTTGAGCCTTTAAAGAAAGTTTCTTAAAAATCCCCTTCACATAATAGGCTGATTGATTGAAATCTGAAGAGTTTAAAGGCAAAATTTTAAGGGCAATCATGAACATTTTCAACCATCTTTCCATGCTTTACACAATCCTTGAGTTTACATTCTTGTTGAAACAAGAAAATATTTTCAAGGATTTTTAATGATCTACTGAACTTGATAAATAAATCCTGATGTTCTGATGATGTCAGGCTATTTGAAAAGCTTTTTATGGTTAAAAACTTGTGATACTTTTCCATTTTTTGTGTTTAATTCTTTAAGAAATAGATGTGGAAACTTTCAATATCAAGGTTTTTAAATTTCTGTGCTCAGTTTTATTGTCTTGATAACAGTATACCTTAGTGTGTTTGTGTTAAAACTGCATTTAATACAATCAACTGTATGAATATATGTAACAAGCTGAATAGATAAACATACAACTTAGCTTAGTTAATAATAATTTTATCTATTTATTTAGACAGTTATCAGGTGGATTGCTTGGGCCATTTGAAAATTCACCCTCCAGACCCAGTTCTCGAGGAAGTTTCTTACCTTGGGGTAGTAGTGATAAACATAAAACTTCTAAAATGAGTAGTGTTACACCCTCTTCAAGACTGAAAACTCCAACAGTGTTAGTTAAACCAGGTTTAAAAAATGAAACCCTTGAGCGGCCAAGTTCAGCAACACCAGCTGATACTCCTTTGAAACCTGGTTATCTTAGAGAAGTATCTGGCTCTAAGCTTCCATTGTTTAAGAGAGAGATATCTTTACCTCAAATGAAACCTGATTCAGCACCTGCTATTAAAAGAGAGAGTTCTGAAATAAAAGGAAGACCAACTATTACTAACAAAATAAACACACCTGCTACACCTAGAGGTTCTATTGTTCCAATTAATCCTAAGTCTACACCAAAAACAGTAGCAGAGCAACGAGTATCAGAGCGTAATATTGCTGCAAAAGGGACTCGAAATGCAATAAGTGGTATTTCTGATAATTTTACTATTGGGGATGATGTAGGCATAAAGGGTACTAATAAGAAAGGAAAGTTATTATTTATTGGGGAAACCCGTTTTGCTAAAGGGTGTTGGGCTGGGGTGGTTCTTGATGATGATTCTGGCAAAAATGATGGTTCTGTAGCTGGTGTTCGATATTTTTCATGTCCACCATTAAGAGGTGTTTTTGTGAAAGAAGAAAAATTAGAAAAACTTACAGAAAAAGATTTTGAAACAACAAGCGTTGTTTCTACAAACATCACAAATAGCATTGATTCTGATGCTGAAAATGTTGTGGGGAACCTGGTTATAGGTGATCATGTTGAAATATCAATGGGTATTGGAACTCAAGAGGGTATCCTTCAGTATATTGGACTAACAGGATTTGCAAAAGGCACATGGTGTGGTGTAGAGTTAAGAGAACCAAATGGAAAAAATGATGGAGCTGTAGCTGGTACTCGGTAAATTTTGAGATTTAATAATATAATTTATATAAAAATCTACGTATGTGATGTTTCAATAATAATATATTTTAAATTTTCTGTGGGAAAAAATTTTCAAAAGCAAATTTCAAAAATTTCAAAAGCAGGCTTCAAAATTTTTAAATATCTTATCATTTCAAATATCTTCATTATTGAAAGCTAAATCTATAAAATAACATTGAAGTTGTTGCTAGTCTTTAATAAATAATTTTATATTCTTCAACTGGTGTACATTTAAATTAAGTAAATATATATTTTTTCAAATGTTGTTTACAAATTCTTTTACTTAATCTATTCATCATCATCTTCATTATTCATTTGTTGATCACACATAAATATATCAAAGGCTTGTATTGAAGGGAGGCTTAACTGAGAGAAAAACTTGTAATTTTTCATATCATCTCTACAAGTGATATTATCACACAAGTAAAATAAAGTTTTGTAAATTATTGAAGGAAATAAGGAAATCTTATAATGAGTTCAACAACAGAGCACAACTCAGACTTTCCAAAGGTTTCTAAACGTGCTTCCTGGATTATTATTAATAATAAGAGAAAAGAAACTAAAATCAGTGAAACAAAAAGTAAAAGGTAAATATGGTTTTGTAAAGTAACATTGTCATCTTTTGCTGTTTAAAAATGAAATTTCTATTCCTGTAATTGTCATGAAGAAGCAGTTTTAATATTTTACAGTTAAAAAAAAAAAGAAAAAACTAATTAAAAAAAAAATAACTCCATCATTTGTTATGAGTTAAAATTAATCTTCTTTGTCTTTTTGTTTGTGTTTTATAAATCTTTTTTTTTAAACATAAAATTTTCTTTTAGATTTTATAACTAGTAGTAACTCTTATTTTAGCTCAGTTCTTCATTTTTAATAGATATTTTCAGTGTGAACCAAAGCATGGAATATTTGCTCAACTGCAAAAAGTTCATAAGATTAAATCAAGTTCTAACAAAATGTCTTCAGGAGAAGAAAAAATTTGGTCAGGTTCTAATATGATACCACAGCAGGATGAAGGAAAGAAAGATTTTAAAATATCTTCTCTCAAACCAATCACAACCTCTGCAGTAAGCAAAATTCCACCAAATGATTCAATAGAGGTATGCATCCAACTTTCTTACCAACTTTTTAACTGTCCATCCAAAAAGATCAGGGACACAAAAATTCTGTCCATTTTTTTTTACTGAATTGCTTGCATCATTGTTTTTTTTTGAATATTTAGAATTCTCTTTCTAACTTTAAAGTTTTTTTTAAAGTTAAAAAAGGACACTTTGAAAAAAGTTTTCAACTTTTTTTTTTAATGAAATTGTTTACAAACTTGTTTACGCTTTCTTTGCCACAGATATTATAAAAGTGCGTGTTATAAAAATATTCTACTTAAAGTTAAAAAAAATCCAGTTCCTATGAAACTTGATCACTGTAGTGTAAATGTATTTAATCGTTTATTTAAAATTTAACTTATTATTAGCAGTTTTAACAAAATTTCTATCACTGGCTGTATCAGACTCAATTCAAATAACACCCATTTTAACATTTTTTAGTTTATTGTGTTTTGAATATTTTATAAATATAAACAAAATGTAAACTAACATAAATATGAAGAACAAAAATATTTTTTAAATTACATTTTCAAAATTTAAAAATGTTTTTTGATTTAAATAACTATGTGCATTAAAATTTAGATGCTGCATCATCATGTTGAACCCCTGGTCGAGTATAATAACCTTAGTAATAATAAGGACATGTCACCTGAAAAAATACATTTAGAACCCAGTTTTGTTGACAATGATCATATGAAAGAATTGGAGAAAAAGTTAATTGCTTTACAAGTAAAAAATATAATTGTATCCAAATAAGATTTTTAACTGAACTTAAAATTTGTCTGTACAAAATGTCAAAATCTTTTTTGTTTTTTGTTTTATGTAAATATTGCATGCATGTGTTTTATTTGTTTCATGTGTTTGTGAACACTTTTTTCTCTTTTTTGAATTAAATCTTTTTAATTATAAGAGTCAACTTAACAACAAAGAAAATGAGCTGGAGAATCTAAAGGCAGATAAAGAAAAAACATCTACAAAGGTTATTTCCAAAATTATTTAATATGTTAACTTTGAAATGTAGAGTTATACCTAAACAAAATGATGAGATTATTTCAAATAATCTCCCAGGTTATCAGTGATGCATATAGAATTTGGAGCAGGATGCTGGCTCTTTAAGATAATAACTTACTAATAAAATTATTTCTGTAATGACTTTCAAAAACCTTAATTTAGATCCTTCATGAGCAAGAGTCTACTTTCCGTTTACAAAATCAAGTGAGCCAAAATGACAGGGAAAAGCTTGAGATGCAAAATGAGTTGAATGAATACAAGCAGTAAGTTCATTACATGTTTTTTGAAAATTAATAATAACAGAATTAAAATTACACTTAGTTCCAATTCTAAATGCAAAAAATGAAAAAAAAAATTTACTTAAAGTGGTAAAAATTGTTTCTTTATTCTGAATTTTAGTAAAATTGAGGATTTGCGTTTTCAGCTGGAAGAACTCGCTGTAGTTGCTGATGAAAAAAAGGTGATTTTATTTTGCTTACAACAATGCTATCAATACTTTCATCACTGATGCATTTATTTATGGTATTTTATTGTTATTTTACTTAAGTATTTATTTTTTTAAACATGTAGTTCTTTGAATATTTTTACATATTTGTTTATGCATCGTTTGTATATTTGTATTTTAAAGGTAACTTTGTTTATTTCAAAAATTGTTTTGGTTACATTAACATCCTACTATAGATTTCTACGTGTTATGAACTGGACAAAGTCATTGGTCTTGAGAATAAACTGAATGAAAAGGAAAAGGAGTTGCAAAACTTGCAGTTTGAGTTGGAAAAATGTAAGCATTTGTGCGAAGAAGAAACATTTAAGCTGGATGAGAAAGACATGCAACTGCATGGAAAAAACCAAGAAGTTGAAAAACTTCGAGAACTTTTGCAAGTTACAAAAGTAACAACTTTATCTTTTATTGTTTTAACAACTTCAACTCTGTTTATTTAATCTCAGCCCTGGGTTATAATGAAAAAAGTTTATAAAATATTTCTATTTCCTTTTTTTTAGTTAAATGAGACATCTTTAGTTAATGAGGTTACAAACTTAAAGAGACAGTCTCAAGAACTACGTAGCATGCAAATGTCAATGTTAGAAGTTGACAAGCAAAGGGACAAGTTGCAACAGGATTTTGATAACAGGCTTCTTGAGAGAGAGAAACAGAATTCTGAGCTTAAAGATCATATAAAATTGTTAGAAAATCAAATTGGGAAGCTCAATGCGATGAATAATGAAAAGGATGCAAAAGTTTCTAGTTTAGAAATCCAAGTTGGTCAGCTAGTAAGTCAAGTAGAGTTCCATTTATGTTTTCATGATTACTGAGAGATTCTTTTGTAGTTTCTTTTTATGACTGGTAATAAAAAATGTTAATATTGATGGGATAGGTTTATGGTAAATAATAAGAAAAAGTATTTATAGCGTATTTATAGTGTATTTATAGTGTACCTGTTTTTAGCGTGAGGAGCTAAGCATCACCTTAGAATCAAAAGGAGCTCTTAATAAACAAATTTATGGTGACTTTTTTTGTTTTATTTATTTTTTGCTCAAAATTTGAAACTATCTGTTATCTTAGTCCCTTGCTTCACCTTGTTTTTTTTTAAGTTTATTTTAACTTAAAGCACTAATTTTTTTTTTAAAAAAATTAAACAGATTTAAACAAAGAGTTGGAAAGTAAAAGAATTGAGGTTCAATCTGTTACTACATCTAATGAAACACTTCGCAAAGAGCATTTGGGTAACTTTTGATTCTTTTAGTATGCAAGTTTTTATACTTTTATGACTTTTTTTGTAACAAGGTTTGTATCAGAAACTGTTTCACTCAGATATAAAAGCAAGGTTAGAAGTTGCTGAATGCCGCATTGACCAGCACATTGAAGATAAAAAAAAGCTGGTGTGTAGAAGATTAGTTGCAATTTATTTCAACTTTTTCAATTTCTTATTTTATGTTGCATTGCATTCTCATTTTGGTCATGCTTATAAAACCAAACTTTTCTATTGTTGGTAGGAAGAAGAAATCCTCAAGGTTTCAAAGAACTCTGGGGACAATGCACAACAACTTATGTACCACAATCAACAAATTCAGCTAAAAAATGGGTCAGTGGGAGCTTAATGAAGTCTGATTTAAAAATCTATTCAGCAAAAACATAATTTTAAAATTCTATCAATAACTCAGTTATTAGCTGCCAATTGGTTATCACCATGGTTAACAATGGTTTATTTACATTTTCTTTGCATTTTCTTTATATTTTCTTTACATTTTTTTAATTCAATTTTCTAGAGAGATTGCTGGTTTGCAAGACAAACTTGCAACTATGACTGCTGAGAATCATAAACAAGTTATGGAAATGAAAAACATGCAGGTCTTGATCATTATTATTTTGTTGCTTTTAAATTTTTGTTGTATCAAGTATTTAGAAATAAAACGAATCCATTGCCTAAGTTTATGTTTATGAAAATATAGTTTTATAAATAATAATGTATTTAATTTTTTTTAAGTTTACACATTTCTAATAGGATAAAGTGATCAAAGAAAAACAAGTTTATGAAAAAGAGAAGAGTGAGGAAGTGAAGAAGTTAAGAGAGTCAATAAGTATCATGGTAAACTTTAATTCTGTCAGTAGTGTCAAAGTCTAAAGCTTTCAACTAATAATTATTTCTGTTAAGTTAATCCTAATCAAAGAGCATCTTATTTAGGAAGAACACTTCAAAAAGTTGAAAACCAAGAATGAAGAAATTGAGCAAAGTTTAAAAAACGAGCAAATTGTAAGAAAAAATATTTCAGAGAGGTTTACAATTTTCTTATCCGTTTTTCTCTCATCAAGAGAATGTTATGATTGTTTTTTTCTCAAGAATTTCAATTGAGGAGCTTCTGTTTAGGAGCTTCAGAAATCAAAGGAGTATATAAGTACTTTAAAAGATGATAATACATCAAAGCATTTACAAAGAACGTTATTAACACAAGAGAGCGAAGGACTTAGGACGAAAATTACAGAAGGAGGAACCATTAGCTCAAGAATACAGGTTTTAAAAACACATTTTTTCAGCAATAAAACTTAAATTTTCTAGTTAATTTTTTCTAGTTTTATTTTAACGAAATCACATTTCCACTGTATACTTGTTACTGTACTGTATATTCAGTATGTTTTTTAATTTCTTATGTGTTTTTGATGTTTTATTTTAATGTTAGTTATGAAGCGCATTTTGGTTGTTATGGAAACTTTTTGTTTTTCTTGTTATAAATATCTCAAAATTATTTCATCAGTGAATTGTTGAATTTACTTTTTGTTTTAAGATTGAACTAGACAATTCAAAGAAGTTGTTGATTTCTAAAGACAATGAAATTCAAAGGTTAACTTCAGAGATTGAGTGCTTACAGCATAAGGTAAAAGCAGCAGAAGATATTCATGAAAGTACCCTTTTCCAGCTGAACAAATTAAGTTCTCAACATGAGGATTTGGAACTTAAAATTAATTGCTCAAAGTTAGAAACCAAAGAAGCTTTAAAAAATCAGGATGCGTTGTTAAAGCTTAACGAAGAGTTACGCATTAAAGTGGAAGAGTTAACTCAAACAAAGCAAAGTTTACAAGCAGAGAAAGAAATACTAGAATGTGAAAAAAGCAAACTTTTTACTGAGGCAAAAAAATTAAGGGAAGAAGTAAGACTCTTACTAAATTCTTAACATTTGTTATATATCAAATGTATAATAATGTATAATATGTAATGTAAAAATAGATTATATGAAAACATTAATAGAGGATTGAAGACAAAAAGGAGGGTTAAGTGCATGTTTAAAATTCTTTGATTCTTTAGAAATATTCAAGCATTACAAACTGTTAAAAAAAAAAAGTTAATAACCTTTTTAAAATTTTTGTTGCATTTTAGGCTCAAGTATGTTCTGAGTCATCAAAAGTTCATAAAGAAGAATTACTACTTCTTCGCAAGCAAATGACAGATGGTTCTTCATCTACAATTATGCTTGAAGCCCAACTGTATGTTTTATTAGTTCCAAATTTCTTCCCTTTACATGATTTTTTTATGTTCCATATAACTGGCCTTATAAGTTCTTATAGTATCTTTAGGTAAAAGTTCTAAGTGAACTTGACATTCTTCAATGTTTGCTATGAATTTGACAGTGGAGATTTGTCAGGGCTTTGCTACAAATTTAGTGACAGACATTTTAATAGGTTGTTGTGTACTTGCTACAGTGTAACTATAAATTTCAATATTTTGGTTATATAAAATAGATATTAGTGCTGAAGATAAAAGAACTTTTAAATTATAGTAACCCCTTGATATATGTTAATTGTTCTATTGTGCAATAGAAAATGAGCAGTAGGGCCGGCTAAAACAAAAAAAAGTTTGAAAATTTTGATTTCATAAAAAATGTTTCCTTAACATGTTAAAAGTGTTATTTAAAAAAAGAAGGATTTTGAGATGTTTCTGAGTTTTTGTAAATTTGCATTTTTACACTAAACTATAACCATAACAAAATATCAAACCTGTAAGGAAGGTAGAGGTATATTGCATCAAAAATGATATTTGGTATCAGTTAAAAATGTTGCATAATCCTTTTTTTTTTTTTTTTTTTTTTTTTTTTTTTAAAATCAATAAAACTATATTTTATTTCTATAGCATAAATCATTATTACATATAATCCAGGTGTTGTACAAAAAGTTAGTTTACAAAAAGTTAGTTTTTGTAATGAACCAAGTCAGAGAATGCAAAGTTAAAAAACTGCTACTTATTCAAGTTACCAATAATTTTTAAATAAGTATCAACAACCTCTCAAATTTTGTTTTGTATTGCCTCGTCCTAAAATGAACTGAACATTTGGTATATGTAATGTAACAGAGTTTTTTAATACATTTTATAACTGTGTTTGTTTTAAACATAATTTGATTCCTTGCTCAACAGCATTGCTGTCTTCAAATAAGTTCTATCCTCCTGCCCGCTAGTTGCGGCTCCCTTAAGATCTTTTTAAGAATTTCAGTGACAAGAGATTCTTTAGCTGAGTGACTGCTACAACCAACCAATGGAAATGTATCTTCATCATTGATTTTTCTTTTTGTTTATCAAATGTTTATCAAAAAAACCTGTTTCGTTTTCATTCTTGCTTTTTCTCTCTTTGCACTTAGATCCAGCACATTATATGTCACACCAATTCTTCCAGTTTTTAACCATTTTTGAAAGCTTAAAACAAGGCAATATCTTCCTTTGCATCTTTAGCTGGTCTGGTTTTTCTAATGTCATCTTTCTAACTGGAGAAGTAGTATCAAATGTTTGAGTAAAGCTCTTTGTAGGAATTTTGCAGATAAAACTTAGATTTTAAAAAGTTACTTTGAGCATCCAATGCCCCCCTTAACTTTAGAAAATTCTTCACATAAACTATCAATCATTTTCAAATGATATCTTAAAATGCATAACACAAAATAAATTAAAGCTTTATCTAAGTTTTCAAAGATTTGAAGTAATATCAGTCAGACTTAAAGTAGTTTTGAGTCTAAAAATTTAGTGCACCTTTCTGGAAGTGAGCTGGTTTTAAATCTTCTAAAAGATATCAAACAAAGCCGTAAACAACTCTATTTTTCGTTTGTTGACTTCAATACTTTAACATCTCTTTCACATTTCTTTTTCACTTTCTTAATCTTTTTGATTTAATCTTTTTTGCCTTCTGGTTTTCTTTTCATTGTCTTTTTACATAGCAGCACATAAACTGTAATTCAAAACAAAGGTATATACTCGATTCATTAATTTATATGTGCCTCATTTGCAGTTATGCATTTGTTTGTCAACAAAAAAAATTAGCATAACTTTTATAGAAATGTTTTCTTCATGCTTTGTTAAGATATTTCTAATTGAAAAAGAAAATATTGCAGTACTGAGAGACATCCCATTAAAATCCCGGTGTTTATAAACTTTTGCACACTCCTGTATATAAAAAATCGCAAAAAATAAATTTTAAAGAAATTTATTGATTCTGCTTTTATGTTTATTCATTTGATTTTAACTTAACCTCTTAGAAATTTCTTACTTTTAGTCAATCTTTGAAAGAACAATTAAATATTGCTCATAACAATCTAAAGAAAGTAGAAAAAGAATATGAAGATATGACAAGAAGGCAACTTGAATTGGTTAAAGAACAAGATAAATTGCAAGCAGATTTATGTCAGGTAGAAACAATAAATTTTTGCAATTCTTCTCTTTTTTTTTTTTTTTTAAAATGAGTGGATTATATCATTTTTCATTTCCTTGAGACAATATTTCTTGTAAAGCATTTTGCTAAAGGTAAACTTAATTTTGCATTCCTCAGGCAATAATAAGTTAAAGGAACTAGTTGTGAAAAATCAGTATTTTCTAGTATACTTTAATTGTTATTTATAATAATGTTAATAATTATATTGATTTAATAAAAAAATTAGAAGTGTGAACAAGAAGCAGAGCAGAAAAAAGAAGCTGTTCTGCTGCGTGATCAGCTAAAACAAGCTCTTGAAAGAGAACAAACTTTGCGAACTGCATTAGATACTGACCGTCATAAAAAAACAGCTGCTGTGGAAAATGAAATAGAAACTTTGCGCAAACAAGTAAGAGATTGTTCAATTAAAGTAAAGGTTTAAAATATTTTTCTCATCCTAGTTTAAACGTTCATCAGATGGGTAGTTTTAAGGCTGGCAGATTAAAGCAACATAAGTCAAACGTTACCATCTTAATTTTATTGCTGAATTGTACCAAACCTTTGTCAACACACAACTGAGCACATCAGTGACTTGCATCTGTAAATCTACAAATTTACAGATGCAAGTCACTTTATTAATTTTTGTTTTTTTTTTACTCCTGAGTAATTATCATTTTTGAGTTTTCGTTTTTTTTTTTAAGCTTCGATGTTTTGCTGTATTTAAAAAAAGAATTATCTTTTTTAAATCTTTGTTTTTAAGGTTGAAGTTCTTGAGGGAGCCAATGCTTCATTGACAGCAAAGTTAAACGATAACACAGCAACTAAATGTGGTGAGTTCAAAGTTCATCCAGAGAATATTGCTTAAGAAATCACTTATGATTGGATGTTGTGATTTTATAGCTATCTGCTAAAATACTTAATTTTTTTCCAGATTCATCAAAGCATTCAGAAGATCTAAGAGTTCTTCTTGAACACGTTACGAAATCAAAAACCGAAAAAGAAGCTGAGGTTTTTTTTTTTTTTTTTTTTTTTACTTTTTTTGTATGGGTAAAAGAGTTTTTGTCAAAAAGCAAATTTCATTTATCTTTTTTTTTTTTAATTACAGATTGGATTTTTGAATTCAATTATCGTAGACTTGCAGGTAATCAATGGTTTCTTTAACAAAATATTTTTCTCTCTTATTTCTCCCAAATTATTTTCTTATTTTTCTATTTCTCTCTCAGATCGAAGTTAGGATATCTTTTCTATTTCTCTCTCAGACTTCATTATAAAATTTTTTTGTTTTTTGTTACCAGAAAAAAAATAAGGACCAAGAAGAGAAGATTAAAATATTGTCATACGGTGATGACGTGCTGAGCGATGATAGCAACCACAATATTACAATGTAAGTATGTTGATGTATTTACATATACATCTCTTTCTTCGTATTTGGTTGAAATAGAGATGTTAGTATATGCGATAGCTCCACAATCGCTCTCAATAACAAATAAAAATGGCGTTAAAGTATTTAAAGAGAATGTATAAAGTTGATCAAAAACTTTTTCATTTCTTAAGGAGTCCGATAAAACCGAACATGCGCATGCGCCCGTTTTGTGACATTTGTGATGTGTTTGATGTTCATGACACCGAAGATTGTCCGACACAAACCGACGACAGTTACGGTGGCGTACAACATCGTGGATCAAGGACAGACGAAAGACCATATTGTGTCATATGTGAATGTGAGTTGCGAAAACTCTTTCATTTTTCTTGAATATTTATAGCTTTGCTTTTATCAATTCTTTAATTGAAACCGGGAAATTTTTGCAATCTTTTTAAGTTACATAATATAATTTCTACGTGGTGAAATTTTGATTATTTATATCTTGCGCTCTGTGTACCGAATCAAACGGGTTTCACCCAATTTCATCTTTGGTTTATCTTGTCGCACTAACGACAAAATAAACCAAAGGTATTGACTTACCGGGTGATTTTGACGTCTTTGTTTTGATAAAACTTTCGTTGTTCCCGGCGCGTTTTTGTGTGTTGTTCTTTAATATTGAAATTTTTAAAATATTTCAGCTTTTGGCCACACACAAGAGAATTGCGACGATGAACAGGTAATTTAAATTCTTTTTTTTTTTTAAATTTACATATCTCAAATTGCGTTGTAATGGAGAGTAAGGAAAATTGAAATTATTTTTAAACTCTAATTAACTAAAATTTAATTTCTAAATTTTTTTTTGCTTAAACTTTTTATCGAACATTTAATTCGCTTTGACATTGCATGGGACGTGTCTTTGTAAAACTCGAAGAAAATCCATGCGCAGATAAAGGAATGCAAAATTGCAAGATAATTTCTGATGATTCCTTTATAAGTACATCAAGACGGGATAATTGAAGAAAAATTCTCTACAAATGATATTGGTTTTCGACTGTGTTTTAACTTAACTCAAACTCAAACAAGGGTTCTTTTTAATTGTAGGCCAAGTGTAAACTAAGACGAAATCGCAAACGATGGTTGAAATCGAGGCTCATTGCTTGGAAACAATCTTTTTAACATAATTTTTTTTCTTTTAAAAAGTAAAATAAAACAGATAATTGCTTATATTTTTCTTAAATTTTCGCTAAAACTACACTTTTTTAACTTTACTCAATTTTGTATGCATCCATATACTGTATCAACCTTAAAAATATGTATATTAAATATTTTAAAAATATATATTAATTTTATTATAGATTATAAATTATATTAGATAATAAATTTTTAAATTTTAAACCAGTGAAAATATATGGTATGTAAAAATATAAACAAAGAAATAGTTTATAAGTTCAAGAAAGTTGAAGTCAGAAATAATTTTTGCATCTTCAATTCATCTCAATCTTTTTTCAGACGTTTTAATGGAATCTATGATGGCTGCAATGACGAAGGTGTACCTCATGCTATGCTGCGTCACATTTTACGCATTTATATTTTTAAAAGGACATGTTCTTAATAAAAGCGACTGTGTAAAATGCGCTGAGCGGTTTAGGGTGTCACGTGTCAGGTGGTAGTTTTATTTAAAAGGCGGTGAAGAGAGACTGCGTAAAAATTCGATTTTATTTCTTTCGCGATGAAGCAATTCAAGGATTTATTCTAATAATTTTCTTTATTCAAATTGCTGTTTTTAAAAGTCAGTATTCATTTATGGTTATAAGTGAGGTTTTTTACCAATTACAATTTTTCAAATCTTTAGGTTTTTTTAAAATAACGCCATTTATCTTTTCCGTCTTCGTGTCACATTTGTTCCAACCAAAATATGGTTTTTCAATATAAATAGAAAACAATTTTATTTATTTTATTCAGATTTTTACTTTTATACATTGCATTTTTTTCAATTGATAATTTTAACAATTTGGTCATTATTTTAAATGAATTAATATGCAGAATATATTTAGTACCTGGTCATTAGAAATAAGGACTAGATAATCATTAGCTCAAGCGAGCGCATGCGATTAACTGCCCATTAATCTGCGAACTATTAATTTGAATAACAAATGTCTGATACCAATTCGTATTAAGGTCAATACTTAATAAGGAAAAGTCATATTAAGCGAGTGTGGTGCGATTTCTTAATGCATTACTGGCGCCAAATATTTAGTTAGTTTTGCATTATGGGAAAGGCGTCGTGTGAATATTTTATACTCTTATAAGTACCTTTTTTTTGTTAAAATTTCATATTTATAATAAGCTAAAATGTATAACTAAAATCCTCAATTATCTATTTATCTCATAAAACAAAACAAGTATATTAAAGCGAAATAGGCATTAAAATAATTTAGGCTGTATTTCAGATCTGTGATGAAGTTTTAGGACATTTTTCTCTTAGTTTATTTGCTCTTTAACTTCAACCATCAACCACAGTTTGTGATTCTCGCTCAACGCAATAATTCACAGCAAACTTGAAAAAAAAAAAAAGGAGAGACTTTGTTGGCTCAAGTCAACCCTTTTATCGATTCGTGAAAGTCTTTTTCTGCAATACCAATCCTTACAAAAACTTGGTGAACCAAGGTGATCTGACAGAGAACTTTCTCTTCAACCTGGCAGATTAGGTTTACCCCACAAACTATGGAAATTTTTTTTTTAAGAAGAACTCTAAAAAGTTTCGTTTCTGACATTTTCCTCTTCGGGTAGAGAAAAGATAATTGAGTAATTGGTTGTAGTCATCACATGTAATGCCTAGTATAATCAAACTTACAGCCAGTCACACCATCTCCACATAAGTCTTTTTATAATAAGATTTAACAACAAATGAAATATGTTATGAATGTATAGAAAAAGAATTAATTATATTTCAAAGTTTTACAAACATTTATATATATATATATATATATATATATATATATATATATATATATATATATATATATATATATATATATATACACACACATATAGAAACATACATGAGTGTATGTATGTATATATACACACATATACACTCCCATCCATAAGTTTGGATGCAACTATGGCAACTACAGATATTAAGAGAAATGTGTCAAAATAATTTTGATTTGTGACTTTAATAAAACAAATCGATCATTTTATTTTCTTTTATTAGATTTTATGAAAAAAAATATATAAAAGTGTCAAAAATTATTACTAAAATAAAATATTTTTATTTAAATCATCTTTTCGTCAAAATGATGATTTAAATAAAACCTTTAGCTTTGGCTATCGCTTGGCAGATACGTGGCATGTGATCAATTAATTTTTTAAAATATTTCTCATCATCATTTTTCCATATGTTTAGGATTGCCTCCCAAAGATCATTTTTACAATTTGGTGGAGTTTTTTAGACTTCTCGATCTAAATGATCCTACAATAACTCAATTGGGTTACAATTAGGACTCTACTGTGGCCAAGTCATGAACTTCAACAATTCTTCCTCTTGTTTTTCACTTAAATATTGCTTAACCACTTTAGCAGCGTGTTTAGGATCGTTTTCTTGTTGGAAAACGAATCGTTCGCCAATTAATTTGGTTCCACAGACTAAAACATGTTCTTTCAAAATCTTTAGACAGATTTCTTCTGTCATTTTCCCGTCAATTTTGGCGATTGATCCCACTTGGCCACCACCGAAACAACCACAAACCATTATACTCCCACCTCCATGCTTAATTGTTTGCATAGTAGATTGCTCCAGCATTCTTTCTCCTACCCGACGACGAGCAAATGACTGGCGTTAATTCCCAAAAATCTCAAACTTTGATTCGTCTGACCAAAGTACTCGATTCCACTCTTCTACCGTCCAATTCTTGTGTTCTTTGGCCCAGACTAATCTTTTTTGTTTGTGGACGGTTGTAAGACGTGGTTTTTTAACAGCCACACGACCTCTAAGCCCTACTTCAAGAAGTCGCCTTTTTTTGTCGTTCTAATTATTTTTTTGGAAAGATGTTCATTAAAATCAGCAGCTAAATCTGGCGCTGTGCGTCTACGATTTCGTAAAGAATTAAATACTACTTACCCTCTTTTTTCGTAGTAGAACGAGGTCTCCCTACTCTTTTACCATCGCAGAAAGACCCCGTTTCTACTTTTCTTTTAATCGTTTTGCGGACACAACTCTCTGAAATGCTGAGGCGTCGACCAATTTCTCGATTAGAAAAGCCTAAATTATGAAGGGTCCTAATTTCAATACGGTTTTCGAAATTTATCTGTCCTCTTTTTGCCATTTTAAATAACGACTCTTATAAGAATACTAAAATGAAATAATTAATTTGAAAAAATGAGAAATAAAGTTAAAAAAATTTTCTTACCAAAAACTGATAGTTTAAAATCAATAAAATCATTAATTTTCAAAAACTATAGATTTATTAAATTTTTAAAGCAAAAAAAAAAATCTTATAACACACACAGCTTAAAAGTTTAACTAATAATGAGAATAGACAAAATAAAAAGAAATCTTATTTAAAAATTTATTTATTTTACGAAACAAGTGGACATCGCTTAAAAATGTTTCTGTTAATTTTATTTTGTAAATAATAACAAATTTAATAATGTAAGAACATATTTTTTTAAAAAATATCTCCCTTAACTATGTTCTCACAGTACTTTATGATGAGACCAATGTAGACACTCCTAATTAGTTTTATTTATGAGTTTAAAACGCGTTTTGTTTATTTTTGTAAGGTGCGTCCAAACTTACGGACGGTAGTGTACATACATATATATTTTATAGCAAATAACTTTTATAACAAATCCTTATTACAAAAGTCTGCATCAAGCTCGCACTTGAGTTGACATTAAACCTGTATTATGCAACTAATTTTTAACAAGGTAATAAATTAAAATACTGAAATACATTGCAATATCCCCTGGAAAGGCTGTATGAGATCATAAGAAGAATCTTCAGAAATGAAGGATTTCAGAGGATTCTTCATTCTTAAAATTTCTCAGAAGAAAATCTCTGGTATCTACAGCAAATCAGAAAAAACGACTTTGTAATACCAATAAATACCCATATATAGTATACCAATAAATGTTTTGAGTTTATTTTAAACCCCTTATCGATATACTGTTACAAAGTTGAAAAATATCTGTTTTAGTAAGTACAGTGTTATTGGAAGAGATGTGGATTGTAATGTTTAGCAAAGTAAATTGGTTCAAAAAACGTTAGTATGAACGAAAGTTACTGCAGATTCACTACAATATTGTTAATTTTAAGAGGTTGCAGACAGTTTTTACGGTAAATGGAGAGTGTTTTTCAACTTAATTTTAAACGCATAAATCATCCACATATTTCATGTAATCATTTGAAAATTACACATCTTTCAAATAATTACATGAAAAGATGATACAACCTTCTAAAGTAAATGTTTGAAATTCTCAACACTTTGTCCGCCATTCTTTTTCGAGCTTATTTTGATGTAATTTATAACTAATATTCCCACAGGAAACAACATTTTTCAATCAAAATAAAGTTTGAGAGTAATTTTGTTTTGATTTTACATTTTAGAGAAAACTTATATAAAATGAGTATACTTTATGTTTGCTCCAATGCTACATTAATGTAACCGTGTATTAAAATTGTAAATATTTAAAATGTGTCAAGATTGTAAATATTTTTAAACATGCTTAATTTATAAGCATTAAATTAAAACTTTTTAAAAGAGAAAATTTTAACATCGGTAATTGATACTAAAATGGATACGGAAATAGATGTACATATCGCGAGGTTAGAATTATTTTGTTCCCTTTTTAAAATTTGGGAGAAAACGAGTTGTTGATTTTAGTAAGTATTGCGTTTATTACTTTTAAAATAAAGTTTATTTTTAAATTTTTTTTTCTAAATAATTTGTTTAAACAAATTATTTAAAGCATTATATTTCTTTAAAAAATAAAGCAAGTTATTATTTCTTTAAAAATTGAAGCTAAATCTTTAAGTAATTTTTACTTTTAGAAAAAAATCAATAACTTTCTCCCAACGTTTAAAATTGGAAGATACCGTGGTGTGACCTAACAAAGTTATCTGCTTTAAGAAAGTCCTAATTTAAGGTGGTCCTATACTAAAAAAAATCAAAAAAATCGATTTTTCAAAAATTGCATATTCTTGAAGCCCAAACATTCTACATTCTAAATATATATAGATCATTATAGGGAGTGAATTTAAAAATGCTCTAAAATAGCAAGTTTCACAGTGAAGTTAAATAATTTTCTTAGCAACGGCCTTAGCAACGGGTTGTTTATATTAGAAAATAGGCGTTTTAGAATATTGCGCCATTTACTTTTAGTTTTTGACACTGGTGCCAGTAACTGTTTCATGTTTATTTTCCTAAATAAGCCATGATTTTTAAGTACAATTACTATGTTTACATATATTACTTATAGAAAAATCAGCTTTGAGTTATACTTAGTGCCTCGTGCTTGTTTTTATTATGGGAAAAAATAAATGTGATTCAAATTTAAGAAGGAAAGCAGGTGGTAACAGGATTTTCAAAAAAAAGTACTTTAGAAGAAATCAATTTTCCTCAGCATCAACAGTCAGCATCAATTTAACTTCTAAATTGGAAATCACTAACTCAACTCAATCAAATATCTTGACATCAACATCTTCAAAAAAGTTATCACATAGCAGTAAAAATAGTAATGCAAAAAATAATGATTCAAATAAATTGCCTTCATGCTTTATACTTATTGACACAGACATTTTAAAATCAATTGTTACTTTGATTGGACATTGTCCTCAATGTCATAATAATTCAATTGAAATCTCAACTGATTTATCAAAAAAGAAAGGCTTGGCTGTGTTTTTAAACATTTCTTGTACAACATCTTCGTGCGATTGGAAACAGTCTTTTTATTCTAGCAAAGAGATTGAAAAGCAAGGTCCAGGAATGTCACCATTTGAAATAAATTATAGATCTGTTGTTGCCATAAGAGAGATAGGAAAAGGTCATTCTGGTTTGGAAAAATTTTGTGGTCTAATGAACTTACCTCCTCCAATGAACATAAAAGCATTTAATGATATTCAAGATAAAATTCATATGATATACCAAAGTGTAGCTGATGTGAAAATGAAAAATGCAGCAAATGAATTTCGATATCTTAACAACAATATCCAACCAAATGATTTTGATATTAATGTATTAGCTGATGTAGTTGTTTCCTGTGATGGAACTTGGCAAAAAAGGGGTCATTCCTCACTTAATGGTGTTGTTACTGTTATTGCTAGTGACTCAGGGAAATGTGTTGACTATCGAGTTCTTTCAAAAATATGCAATGCCTGTACATCATGGGAATCAAGAATGTAGTTATTGTATATTATCTTTTTATATTCAAGCTTTTTTTCATTGAATAATTCTATTTTGGTTAACTGTTTTTCAAATATCAGAGTTTTCACTTTTTTTTTTTTTCTGTGTTTTCAATAATGCTCAAGTCGTTTTGTTTTTCAATAATTTTTTGACCTTTTTAATATATTGAAAAATTTTTTTTCATTAAAAATCTTTATAATTGTTTTTCTCAATATATGAGTTTTAAGCACGCTGCGATAAATATCTTGAGATTGGTTTGTCTGATTGTGTTGAAATTTTCAGGAGTTGTTTATTATATATATGCACATTCACCTTACCAAATGAATTCATGTTAGTTAACTGGTTCTAAAAATAAGGTCTAGGTTCTAAGCCTTTTCAGGGCTTTTTTTTAGGCCTTAAGCCTGTTTTCTTACAAAAGCTTCAATAGTTTGTTAAATTATTTGATTTTGGCAGGGTGAGTGTAATCATCTGATATTAAAAAGCTGTGAAAATTTCATGATCATACCATTATTAGTTTACAGGCTGTTTATCGCAGCGCTTAGTCCATTTTTAGGGTTCATGGACCCAAAATTTTGACCAAAAAAAAAATTTTTTTATTTTTTTTTCCTTTACTGTGCTTTTAATATAAAACACTATTTCTTATATGAAAATCATAAAATATGAGTGTATTTTTAAAATTTTGGTTTTATTAGTATAGGACCACCTTAAGAAATGACAAATTTCGTCTATATAAAAGAAATATTTGGGGAAAATAACTTAGTTATTTTAACTAGATATCTATTTAGTTAAAATAACTAATTTTTTTTCTTAATGTTTATTTTATATTTACGAAATTTCATAAATTAGGATTTTCTTAAAGCATAGGACTTTGTTAGGCCACTCCACGATAGAACAAAATAATTTAAACCTCGCGATATACAGACCAAACTTAATACGATGTAAAACTTACAGTTCCTTTTTTATCTTTACGGAAAACGTAAGATTTGGTTTATGATTTTGGGATTTGCTTATTAGAAATGATCTCTTTTAAAATGTTCGTCGTGCTTTGTAATTCGAAACGGCTGGCAAACGCGGGGTTTTGTGAAATTTCCTCATTCGGTGTTAAAGAAATATTTTACGCATTTAAAAATCGGTCAATGTTCGGCGGTTTACAGCCTGTGAAACTAGATCTATAAATTCTCCCCAATCATGTCTGGCATCATGTTATTCAATGAGAAATTTATGGCAACATCAATTATTCAAAACTGAAACACAACCCTTAAAAGCACTTCTATAATAATAGTAACTTAAATATCTCTCCTAGGGAATGTCCGGGTCCTGATACAAACCGAACAAGATTCAACCCGAACGGATATCAGACATTAATATGAGGCAAAAAATATTTTATTTTTATTATTTACGGGTATAACCCGATGACGTCGATAAGATCGGGTAGTTGAAAAGTTTTCGGGTACCGATGATTAAATTACTCAATCTTTTGAGTAATTTAATCATCGGTACCCGAAAGTTATTGATCCTATCGATACCCGAACCCAATTACTCGTTAAAAAAATAATACTCGAACGGTTTTTAAGTGTTCTGAGGCTGTTTTCTGCATAATTTGATACTCAAAATTATATAAAAAAGCTCTTTATTTCAATTAAGTTTTACAAATGACAGGGAAGCTTAAAGTTCAAAAAATGTATTACATACTACACCACTTTACTTCTTGTTTGTATAGTAGTTTACTTGTGTTCAATCCTTACAGAAGGACTTAGTCTTATCTTAAGTGAGTACAACGCAGTAATGGCAAATATTTCATTTTTACTTGGCATTTCGGCAGTTAATCAAAATTTAATGTATTTTGTCATTCTATTCGTGCAATCTGATTAGCAAAATTACTGTATCACACCCTTTATTTGAAATGCTTAACTCTGATTAGTTGTTACGCAGATAAACCAAAACCAGCAAAAGCGATCGCAAAGCATCGTTGTGTGTTTTCAGAATTATTTCCTTTTCCGTTTCTTAAAGTTATATGAGAAAGACTATAACTTTAAAATTGAAATCGGCCTTGCGTAAAAGAGCAAAACATTTCAAAAATGTTTGCAAGCCAGTCAAGTGCTCTGTCATCATAAAGTCTAGGTGACGTTGGTACTGAAAACGATGAAGAAAATAAATGTGAAAAAGACATTCCAATACGATCTTCAGATCCAGATGACCCACTTCCCCATGAAAGGGAAGCCAAAAAACCAGGTAATAGATTGCTAATTAACTTAATTTCTTTGTTTAGTGCTTGTGTATTTCACACAAGCCGCTAATTGCCTTCAAACATTGCTTTAAGTCGCCAAGAATTAAGAGACAATAGAAAGCATTCAAAGTTTTATTCAAAATTAATTTTAGTTATTTGGCGTAAGTTTTATTAAACTTGTCATCTTCGAGAGCCGCCCAAAACTAAAACGCCTTCGTACTCACGGAAATGAAGAAGGAAGTGCACGACAAAAACTTTTTCCAGGTGTTCGGGTTATCGGTTGTTTAACGGGCATATACTCAAACGGATTCGGGATCCGAAAAATTTCTTGAAACTACCCGTTCGGCGGCCGAACATGAACCGATGATATTCCCTGATCACTACATCTTCAGCAAACACTGTAAGTTCATAAAAGGTCAGGAATTAACTTGATTAAGAAGTTTTATAGTTAGATAACTTCAAACCTAAAAAAGCCTACCCCATGCTTTATTTAATGGATATTCGCTTTTCCATAAGAAAGATATCATTTTTAAATGGTCATGAAGGTTTAATGGTGACTTTAGTTGAATTCGTTTTTAAGTTTATACTTTGAGTTTTTGCTTACCTAAACTACTCCATCAAAAATATGAAAGAGTACGAAAATATTTGTTATAAAGTGATTAAAAATCAAAATACACTCACTTTTATAAATTAGTTTTTACATGTATTGAGAAACAAAAAAAAATGGTTTGAACCTGCATGAGTTCTGTGGGTTCTGAGACCTTGTTTTTGAATAATCAGCTGAAAATCTTTTTAAATTTTAAACGCCATTCTATCTTTTGAAACATGCTACAGAATCTCTATGCTTTTTCGTGCTATTGCTGAGCTGACAGTCATCAGTGCCAGTATTTTGAAGTTGTTTGTTTTTTCTTTTCGGCTGGCTAATGTGTTATATCCAAAGGATAAACGCCGCAACACGCCGCAACAACAACTAGCAAAAACTTTCAAAATGTTATCTTTCGTATTTTTTTTATCAGCGCAATCAAAGCAAAATGATCAGAAGAACTTTTTATGGCCAATATAAAAGAAGATTTCAAAAATATAAAAAATGATTTGAAAAATGAGTTTAAAGCCGTAGGCTGTTCTCACAGAAATCAAATGCCTGTTGATGGCAATTAGTTATTGTCATTCTAGGCAAATGGTTCTAGAAAATGTTAGAAGTATACAACAATCTTCAAAAAATGCTCAGCTACATCATTTTTTAATATTTTAAGTGCATGAACATAATTTCCCAATACTTAAGGCATCTCTAATAATTTCGCGCCTTTCTCATTTATCAGAACGTAATTGTGACCAGTGCACTGGTCACAATTACGTTCTGATAAATGATAAATCTCATTACACTGCAGTATAATGTGATCAATGTTGAAGTTTACAAAGATTATAGGGAAAACGCGGGAAAAAAAAAAGGAAAACTATCTTAAAATTTGAAATGAGTGTTTAAGTTTAAATGTGTTTATTCATCAATAGTACCACCGACACACGTGGAGATTTTTTTTTAACGTGAGATTTTTGAGGAATTAACGGATTACCTTAAATTTTTAATTTTTATTGGAACTACTTTTTTTAGTATTATATTATAATTGAAAAAAAATGCGAAAATGCGGGAAAAAAAAAGGAAAACTACCTTAAAATTTGAAACGAGTGTTTAATTTAAATGTATTTATTCATCAATAGCACCTTACACCCTAAGTGTGTCATTTGCCTAAAGGTGGAACTGAACTCTAGAATGGAACTAGACTGAGAGTGGGGCTGCACTACACTGCTCTTGGTGAAAGAAAACTCTCAGCCGTACAATATTCTGCAGGCTCTGATTCCCCTCGTCTTTTACTTTCTTTTCAGAAGATTTCTAACAATGTTAAGTGGAAAGCCAACGACACACGTGGAGATCTTTGAGGAATTAACGGATTACTTTAAATTTTAAATTTTTATTTGAACTACTTTTTTTAGTATTGTATTATAATTTTGACAGGAACTTTAAGTTTTTTAATAGGAACTTTAATAGGTATTGTTTAATATTATAATTTTGATAGGAGCTTTAATTTTGATAGTAACTTGCTTTTTTTACAAAACTGGAGATAGAGTTCTGTTTTTGCAATCGGAATTTTTTATCAAGTTATGAAGATATAATAATCTAACCGATGAGTTACCGAGGTAAAAGTTAATAAATTGTTGGAGAGCTTTTTGGAGAAAGGCAGAAAAAATTCAAAATATAGAAAACGCTGGGAAAATGTAGCATTATTTTGTACGTTAAGGTATTTTTTTTAAAGTAGTCATTATTGTCATAAACATTACTACTAGACAATGCCGATTCTAGGACATTGACAGTTTTCTATATGCATTGACAGTTTTCAAGACACAATATCGATTCTAGGACATTGACAGTTTTCTATATGCATTGACAGTTTTCAAGACACAATATCGATTCTAGGACATTGACAGTTTTCTATATGCATTGACAGTTTTCAAGACACAATATCGATTCTAGGACATTGACAGTTTTCTATATGCATTGACAGTTTTCAAGACACAATATCGATTCCAGGACATTACCAGTCTTCTCCATAGTTAATGAATTCAAGATGTTATTATATTTTTATCTCATTGTTAATATCATGCCAGAACCTGCAAAGAAGTATTTATTCCATAATGTTAAAGAGTTTATCATAGTCCATAAATGTAAAGCATGGTTTTAGTTTGTAGTGTCCAAGGGCTAGGGTGTGAATACCGTCTTGTAAGATGTGTCTTTTATCATCGTTAGCGCTGAGAGCAACTTTGTTGATTTCTTCGGTGTAAATGTTATGCTGATGTGATCGGATAACGTTCATGGTTGCAAGCTTTTCTGTCTTATTCATTAAGCAGTCTTTATAATCTTGATGAGTGATGTGTTTATCAACGACTTTCTTTTTAACCCCTTTACATTTTTTGTGTTCATCTTTAGCAATCTTGTAAGAGTAGAGTTTGGGTCGAAGGCCGACAAACTCTATGATTATCATACCTCCAGCCTCGTCTTTGAACATTCCGATAATCTTATTATTTAAGCCAACTAGAAACCCAACGTTTTCAATAGCAGGATGGTCTTTAGGAAAGTTGCTCGTGTCAAACATGTTTTTAAGATCGTTAGCAATGTCTTGATAAAAATCATCTGTTTCGATTTCATAAATGAGTGAGTCAGTATCGGTCATGAGTAATTTCGCACGATCTCCGTATTTAGGTTTGATATAGTCGTAATGATGCTCAAACATGAGAATTTTGCTTATGTCTAGAACGCTCAGTCCTAAGTAAACAGGCTTGTTGTAAAAGAGTTTTGTTCTTTTCATGTGAACCGCTGCAAGGTTTTCATCAAAAATGGTATTTCTATCATAATTAGGTTTTCTTGACAATTTTAAGACTTCTTTTCTTGTGGTAACCAGTTTAATATCAACATGCTTTCGAATATTCTCCATGGTTTTTCCAAAGACAGAGTTGTTCATGAGCTTAAAAAATTCTTTTTCAAACTCGTTTTTAGCTTTTGCTCTTAATGTGGTGTTGAGGTCAATGTATTGTTTCATGAAGGGTTCTTCTTCAAAGGTAATACCTCGATGAATTTTGGTAACGATCAATCCAAGTCGTTCATAGAGTTTTAGGTTTTCATGATAAATGATGTATTTTTCTTTGTTGTTTAAATTGGGAACGAGCTTTTCTACTTTTCCAATGGTTAGTCTTTCAGGAGCTAAAGGATAGTCGTTGTGTAAATCGTGTAGGCTTTTAGGATAATCCAAGTCGACTTCAAGAATGCAAGGCATGGATTTCCAATTTAAAAGTTCATCCTCAGTCATCCATCTGAACCCTCTAACAGGAAGAGGCTTACACATAGCCCATCCATATAAATTATTTGCATCTAAATACTGAATGAATTTCGATGGTTGTGAAGGATCATAATCACTCATGTATTTGTTGTTTGCAGTTCCATGTCGTTTGCTGATCATGCAAATTCCACCACGTATACCTTTTTCTATCATATTAAGCATATCAATATCAGACAGAAGCTCTAACTGAATTCCAGTTAGCTTTAACATAGCATCCCAACCCAAACCAGGTGAGGTGTAATACCAAGCAGGGTCAAGTTTGTAATATTCCATGCAAGTGTCTCTGAAATTTTCAAAGACATCGGCAAGTATCAACACGTCAGACATGTTGTACAGTTTTTGGTAATCTTTAAACGTTTCACATCCAAATACTTTCCAAACGTTTTGTGCATGCGCATAGTCTTCAGAGCTTATTCCCTCATCATTCAGTTTGGAATGGAATGCTTCAATAGGAGGCAATTGCGTTTCGGAGAACTTTTCAATCGAGTCCACCCAGTCATAAGGGTAAATACCTTTTTTTCTTAATAAATCAAACTGCTCTCCAGAGTAATATTGAGCAACGTTTTTGCATTGGTCGTTGTTTAGATTTTTAGCCAAACCGTCTAAACTACCAGCCATGAATCTGAATCTATCAATAAACCTCAATTCTTTCCATACTTCCTTTAGCTTACCCTTCTTATCAGTAAATTCTCTCACTTTGATGCTTTTTGTGAAGCTGATATATTTTTCTTCATTGTTGGGTATACATTTTAATTTCCCTCCTAATTTCTTGATAAACAAATGACTGTCGTAACCAGACAAATTATGTAAAACGACAGGAATGAATTTTGGAATTCGATATTTTTTATTGCAAGCATCATGAGCAGCACCGCGGTATTTTCCAGTCAAATGACAGTGATCCCACACTTTGTCATCGTTAAGACCTTTATTGCAAATATGACATAGAGTTGCAACCTCAAAATTCTTTTCATCCTTATCAGTCATGACTTTCTTTTTTACTATATCAATCTTGTCAAGAATCTTTGTAAGATCTGATTCAAGCATATTTATAAACTTTTGAGCAACATCATCCTCCTCGCTTTCAGCTGTGTACATGACTGGTTTTCCTTTGTAAAGGCTATCATCAAAGCATTTGATATAATAGCAGAAGGAGCTTGGAACGTGCTTTTGGTATTGTTTGGTGTATGACTCTTTATTATTATATTCAGTGTTGTCCTCGATGGGTTTGATAAAACTTTCAAAGTCAGCATATACAACGTATGGAACTTTCATACCCCTTTGATAGTTTTTAAACTGAACGGTTGTTCCTTCTTTAGGAAGTTCGATTCTTACTGAGGTGTTATCATAACAATAAGGTTGATGCTGTTGAAGCTTTTCTTCCTGGTCATAGCCTTGCAAGCAATTTCTGCAATAATACATTTTATGCTGATGATTTGATGTTTGTGTTGACAATAACCGACTCATACTTTTAATCACACAATAATGGTCAGTGTCTTCGTTTGAAATAAACAGCAAATCAACACAGTGATTTCGATCTGTAAATTTAGATATTTGCAAAGGATAAAGTTTTTCATTTTCATACCCAAAGACGTTCACGCTAATAGTTGGATTATTTTTCTCAAACTTTTTGATTTTATTAAGCTTGACAGGAAACTCCATTCCATCCCAATTCAGCTCTTCTGATTTTAAAATAAGATCATTGTCAATTCTTTCGTTATGCGTATTTTTTAAATTCAACGCTCTAGTGACTGACCATTTAAAGCATTGATTGTCATCGTTTTTCATGTTGATGATCGCCTTTTTGTTTTTCAGCTCTTTAGACAGCTCAATATAGGAAGAACCACTGATAGGTTCATAATCAGTAAAGTTAATGTCCATTCTTAAAATCTTAGATATAGTGCAATTAGATCCTAAAGCATTGTATTTAACACTACTTTCCAATACTTTTCCTTCCATCTCACCCATGAGCTCTCTTACATCTGTAGTTGCTAGAACAATCTCTGATCTTGATGAAAAGCTCGCTTCCCGAGTCACTTCTGCACCAGTCATGATGCTTACAGATTTCATTTCGCACGTTAAAATAATTCTTACTCTGGTGTTTCTTTCCCCTTCCATGGTTTGAATGGCAGACTCTCTCACCAAATTAAAAAAGGTTGCAAGGTCGTTATATCGAGAAGAAGGTCTATAAGAAAATTGTCTCACAGAACTCTCCGCTGAATGTTCAGTCATTTTAAACTTTACTATAATTGGCTTTGGCAACGGCTGTTTGTACACTGTTTTTGATACAAGCGATTTGATAGACTGTATCTTTTTATCGATTTGTTTTGCTGATTCGCTCACATTCTTCTTGACTACTTCAGGAACGTAGGGCTCTATCCATTCTTTAACATCATCAAACTTAGTTTTAACATACGACGCCACACTTTTTGTAACTCTTGCCAGAGTTGAAAATAAACCAGGTCTTGGTGCTGGAACAGGTATAGGTGTAATAACGTTTGTTGAATCAACAACCGGTGTGTTAAGAATAGAGGGTTCATCTCTTGTTACCTGATTTTGCAAGAGAGTAGAAGGCTCGAATGAAATCAAGTCGCTAGACCTTGGTCTTGGAGCTGGAACAGGTCTTTGAACCGCAGGACGAGGAGCTGGCACAGGCTTTTTAGGACTAACAACAAACCTTACTTTTGCAGGCTTTACAGTAGCATTAACAGGCAGCGGTCTTGCCTCAGTCGTTCGTCTACGAAGAGAAGCAGGAGCAGAGACAACTCTAGGAGGCTGCAAAGCCATTATAAGTTCCCCCTTTCTCATTTTAGAGTACCCTCTTATTTTTTGTCCTTTAGCAATTTCTTTTAATTCTTTTACATCCATTTTAGAATAGTTTCGATCTTTTCGATCATTAACAGGCTTTTGGCCAATGACAGGTCTTGTTGTTCTTATAGCTTCAACAAGCTCTTCCATAGTCATTCTGGTATAGTCTTTTATAGCTCTTTCTTTAGCATCTCTTCTTAATGATGCCATTGATACTTTTCGATCTTTCACAGTTTTACTTTCCATTTTTATTACGGAAAGATTTTTCTTTATGTCACTTTCAATTTTTCGCTCTTTGTCGAAAGTTTTTGCTTTTTGCTTTTTAGCATCAGTTTTATCACCCATTTTATTAAGGGAAAGAAAATTTTTTTTGATGCATTCAAGTTTTCGCTCTTTAGCAATTAATTTTTTTGAAGAATGGAGACTCATTTTATCTCTGCCGTGATTTTCTTTAAGTTAATTCAATTTTTTTAAATCTTGGCACACTTTCAGCATATTTTCTTCTTCGAAAAGTTTTTACCGTTTTTTAATTCTTTTCGCGAGAGAATTAAAAATTTATGAAACAAGATAATTGGCAAAAATTTCGCTTATTGAGTCGTATACATGTGCTTGACCCATTTCATCAAATCTAATCGTATACTTTCTTCCCCACTCGTCATGTGCAGTAAATTCGTATCCAGCCACATGAATTTCTTTTTCTTCATCAAACAGATGCGCACGACCCATGGTATCAAATTCAATCACATACTTCCTCTCCATCTTTTTATTTATGCCAAGAATTTTATTTAAGTCAATTTTTTAACATGTTAAAAGTTAAAAAATCAATTTTGCTGCTTTTTACGTTTTTCAAGCTTTTCAGAATTTAAAAATTCAATCTTGATTCCATCATCCACCTTTCCATCTCGACGCTCTAAATATCTCCATCCACGTCCAGTTCCTGCCATCGCTTTGTAAAGAGACTTGTATTCAGTCACCTCACCCGTTTCAATGTTGGTTATTCTCACAGTGATGGGTTTTTTCTTAACAAAACTAAGCCATTCCCATTTTGGATCAACAGGTTTTTTTTCTTTTGGAGGAGGCTTTACTTTTTTTTCTTTTGCTCTTTCTAAAATCTCATCTTTACTAATCAAATTATTTTCAACCGCAAGCATCATCAACGTCATTAAATCATCTGCTGTTTTACTAACGCCGTTTTCATTCAACAAATTTTTCAAATACGATGTTGTATATCTCATTTTATTATACCAAGATTTTTTTTAAGTCAATTCAATTTTTCCTGAAAAGACATCTTAATAAACTTAATAAACAGCAGTCATGTTGGTTCCGTCTGAAACAAATTTAAGCAGTTTGTCAGAGATCACCACTGCAAAAATAACGGTATTTGCAATAGTTGAAGTTCGAAATTTAAGGTTTACCACTAATTCAGCTGTTTCCGACGCCACTCTTTCTTTTTGCTTGCTGATATCCACAAAGAACAACGGATATAATTTTATATATTCAAGCAAGGTTAACCCTGATTGACAAACAAGATCATTTGTGCCGTAATATTTTTCATCAAAAGAGAACGCATCTGAATAAGCCATGACCACTCTCTTTTCTCCAAAATTCAAGTCGTAATTGTAATTTGGATACTTTATTCCATTAACAGTCACGTAAAAATTGCTAACATCACAATGGTCAAATAGCGATGGATTAACTGTTTGACTGGAATTTCTGTTTGTCTGAAGTCCGAACAAGATAAATCTTGGAATGCTTTTGTCAGTGACTCTTCCAAGCGACCAGGTAAATTCTGTTTGACCGGCTGGAATAAGCTGTCTTTCACATTTGTTTGATTTATAAGCCACTTGAATGGGAATTTTTTGAGCTATTAAATTCATGAAATCAGTCTTTTT
Source organism: Hydra viridissima (assembly GCF_058129835.1). Lineage (NCBI taxonomy): Eukaryota > Metazoa > Cnidaria > Hydrozoa > Anthoathecata > Hydridae > Hydra > Hydra viridissima. The sequence goes on from NW_028324319.1 coordinate 349,066, forward strand.
CGAAATATCTAATTCAACGCGAGGCATATAAAGTCTGAATTTTTTAAGGTTGATCATTCCTGCACTAACGCTCTCCGCTCTGTAAATCGCATCATCGCATTCTTTCTTTGTAAAGGTGATGGTATGTCTGAACCCATAAACAACTTTGTCATAGGTTTCGCAAAATCCAAAAATGTGCTTCAACGGAATTTTAAACGAAAAAGCTCCAACGGATGTAGTGTCTGCAAACAAATGGTCTCGTCTAACTTTAAATCCTGAATTTTCAACAAGATTTGACGTATCCATATACCACATTTGCTTTAATCCATCAGCAAACTGAAATCCATAAGGATATTTCATCAATCCAAGTATGGTGGTGGCTGGACCTGGATACATCACTCTTTCCACTTGCTCTCCCGACAAGTCATAAGTCACATCATTAAACAAATACATCAAAGCGTTGTTCACCAGTGCAATGTTGTCTTTAGCATCGTAAAAGGTTCCATCGCTCTTTTTCAACACTCCTTCAATAAGAATGTAAGCCTCTGATGGTACTGTTTGAATCGATTGACAGTCAATCTCAAAAGTAATCGTGCCTGAAGAATTTAAATCGAGATTGGTTGGAAGGTACTCAAAAAAATCAACTTTTTCAATACCAATATCATACTCTGGGTTCTCAGTAACTCTTAATCGCTCTGTACTTATCATTTTTTATATAATAAAAAAATTATTTAATTCATTTAAATGTCTCTCATTGCAAGTCATCGCAACAAAATGCTATCTTCATACTATTTTCATACCCTGTCCCATTTTCACCAGGTCTTGAATTCGAATCGCGTTCTTTTTAGACATTTTCTTAATTTGAATAGATGAACCAGTCTTTAATTTCTCAATGGTCTTTTTACCTTTATCAATAGCCACGTCTTTAGCAGCGGAGATGGCTGAAAGGGCTAACTCTGTCCCAGCAGATTTTGCAGCTGTAATCGCTTCTTGTCCAATTTTACTTGTAGCAGCATTTTTAAGCAAATTCACTGTTGCTTTTGATACACTTGACGCAGCTGCTCTTTTTATGAAATTTTTAATCATGTCCACAATACCACCTCCTCCAACAACGTTCTTTTTCACATATCTTCTTTTGTTCACAATGAGCATTTTTTAAATAAAAACAATTTTTTAAATAATTTTATCAATAGTCCTCATTAACGATTTATATTCCTCTTTATTAATCTCTCCTTGTCTCAACAGCTCATCGCAAATAGCAACAGCCACATTTCTTGACTCTTTATTCCCAGCATGCCATGCAGCAATACTCAATTCAAGCTTTTCCACCAACGCATTAGGATCGCTCGGAAGAATAATGACACCGCGACCTTTTTTACCTTTTTCAATACGCATCATTTTTTCCCAAATAGGAGCAATAAGTTGCTGATACTTTGGTCTTCTTGATGATTTCGGTTTATGCGGTTGCGAATCAGATCTTATAGCATCACTATCCATTAAAATTTTTTCATAATTTTGCAAATCTTCATCGGTATAGCTCTTTGGTATTGTTAATTCAGTCATCAGCTCCCAAAGACCTTTTGTCCCTTCATACCTTTCACCACCGACAATGATATCATCTCCATCTATTTCAACCTCCATTTTTCCAATATACATTTTATCTCCAACTTTGTTCACTTCGAAAGGCCTTTTCTTTTTTTGATCGACTGACAGGCTTTTGATCATCTTTTCATTGCTCTCGATGATCGGCTTGAACAGCTTGCTCACATCAGCTTGAAAATTCGTATCTGAAATTTTGTCGTTGATGCTGTTCTGATAAATCCTCTTTCGTCTATCATTAATTTCTTTCACAATTTCATCCCTTTTATTCAGGTCTTGTATTTTAAAGAAAAACATCTTTTTAAAATACGTGGAAAAAAAACATAAATTGGTTTTTACGACTACGTTGATCTGTGGAAAAAATACATAAATTGGTTTTACGACTACGTTGATCCTTTTTTAAACAAATTGTTAAACGTTTGAATCGCGTCTTCTCGTCCTTTTTGGATCAAGTTTTCTTTAGTAACTTCATCTATTCCCTTTTTGGTTTTGGTTCGTATTTCATCCATCAAGGATTTAAATTTTTGAAGCTCCCCAAGAATCAATTGAAACTCTGAATCGCTTATTTTTCCGTCTATCAACGCTTTGGAAATGTGCTCGCTGATGGTGTTCAATTTCGACTCAGCCAACACTTTGATCTTCTCATGCTTTTCCGCTTTTAATACCATCTTTTTATTCACTTGACCTCCAACAATCGATAAAAACCCCATGCCAATAGCCACACCTTCACACGCAATCGCTACTGGACTGGCAATAATCGTAGACAAAAGCCCTATTCCAGTCGCACCTAGTGCTATACATAATCCTTGCATTGTATTATCCACATTCGAAATGATTCTAAACACGCGATGGTACTTTTTGCTTAGTTGAACTCGCTTTGCTTTTTCACTCTCTATCTCTTTCTGAATCTCGCTTATTTTCTGAAGCCTATAAACATGTCCTCCTTCATCTATAGGAGCTGATGGAAGAACTGGATAAAGTTTTTCATTCAATATTTCCATTTTTTATTAATAAAAATTATTTTAAATCAATGTAACTAATCTTACAAAGTTTTTCTCCTTTTTTAACAATCACGTCCTGTTTGCTGTTACTATTCACGTCCATAATAACATCATCTACAGACTCTGAAATAATAACTTTGTTTTTTCTATAATTCAATTGATCAGTAATTTTATTCATTAATGTTATCACTGCAACACCTTTCTCCAAATTCAACCCAATGGATAAAGCTATCATTGTATGTGAGAGAGCAGCAAATTTAATGTCTTTCTGGGCAAAAATCTCATATTGTTCGTTAACGTTGAAATAAGGTGGATGATCTAACGTTTTCGTAGACACAATAATGTTGTTTGGTCTTCTTTCCTCCAACTCTCTAACTCTCTCTTCCAAAATTTTTAATTGCAAATCCAAACTGTGGACTTCTGCTGAGGTAACATTTCTAAAAAACTTGTGAGGAGCATGCATTTTACATATTAAAAATAAATTTTTAGATCATTTTTGCAAACTTAACAATTCTTTATTGTTCACCCAAGAGTTGAACGTATCAGGATATCCCAACCATTTGACTAAGGATTTAACATTATCATCATTTGAATTATTTTACTAATTATACCACAGTGTCTATGCAAGTTATTCATGTATGTTTCCAATTTCATATTTCTACTATCCCATCGAAATTTCTGTTCCACTTCTAAAAAATCATCAACCAATTCACTTTCAAAATAAAACATCTTTTCAAGGATATCATTCATATTATCTAAATTCACTGCTTCATGAATACTACAACACAATTCATTCAACATCAATTGGTACTTAGACATGAACCTATTCAAGTCAATATGTTTCATGCTTTCATACATATCAGCTTCAAGCACATTTATTTTTATAATCATCTTATTCATTATCGCATTCATTTCTTTTCTATATGCAAGATTTTAACTCAAAATCAAAAATTTTTTTTCTTGCCATACAAAACGACGCGTCTATTTTTGCAAACTTAACAATTCATTATTATCTACCCATGAGTTGAACGAGTCTGGATATCCCAACCATTTGACTAACGACTTGCTCTTGGTTTTGCGAATGATTTTTTCAATTCTGAATATGTCTTGATGTGTCTTTTGCATCTCCTGCTCGTAAAAGGTGCCTTGAATTTCTTCACCGTTAGCGTCAGAGATTTTATACGTGGGCGGATTCGTATACTGAACTTTTGACACTGTAAAAACCTCCTCAGTCCATCTCGGCGTATACCCCTTTTCAAAATGAGACTTCTTTTTTACAATCCTCACTTGATCGCCCATGGAAAATTTTGGTTTTGCTGGTAATGTTTGATCCTTTCCATACAGACTCCACCAGACCTTATATTTATTCTTTTCATCGCTAGCTTCCACTGGTGTCATTTTGATAGAAGAATGCTTTGTGTTGTTGTAATTTTTCACCATCTCATCCAATACGTCAATGTATTTATTGGTATTGTTGGCTGAAAAATATTTAAACATTCTCTCTTTCATTGTTCTATTCCATCGCTCGACAACAGAACTTTTTTCCTCGTTTTCAGTGGAATACAGTTGCACACCCAACGCTCTCACATGTCTGTTGTAAAACTCTTTTCCTTTGTCTACCCACAATTTAATGCATTTTCTTTCTGTGAAAATCTTTTTTAACGCTTCAGCTACTTCAAGACCTGTTTTGCTTTTTAACGGAACAATCCATCCATACTTTGAAAACACGTCGATCACCATGAGCAAATATTTTACGCCGTTGCTGAATTTTGAAAACGATTGCATGTCCACCAAATCAGCAGCCCATATCTCATCAATGTCGTTCACAATTACTTTTCTTTTTTTAAAATGATGAATCACCGGTTTATGAAGCTCCTCTGCAAGTTGATCCGTCCATTTCAAATCACTCACACCCAATCCGAATTTAGCTTTGGCTTTGATGATGGGTTCGATTATTTTTCGCTCGCTTAATTCTCTCTGAGTAGGATTGGGAATCGAATCCATTTCTTCAAGCATCATTTGATCTGCTAAATTTCTGTTTTGCTTGTCGTTAAAATACTTGTAAGCTAAATCGTGGTGATATGCTGCATTGTCTACTCTATCCACCGGTTTGCTCCACTCTTGATACATGTCCGTTGAAGTGAGCCTTTTGTCTAAATTGGTTCCAGGTCCTGCAAAATTCATCCCTGGAACGTGCATTTCTCCTGGAAACTTTGCCCATGGAAGCTTTATTTTTTTTGAAAAATTGTTGATCGATTCCACCAAGTCTCCTCCGCTAAGCGCATTCGCAGAAACAAACTTGCATTTTGTTATCCCACAAGAGTTGCAAGTTCCTTTCAACATAGTTCTGTTGTTTTTTGTGATCTCGTTTTTCAAGTGAATGGTTTCAGTCTCTCTTCTACACTTAACGCAGTACATTTTAACATATATAAAAACTTTTTTAATATAAAAAATATGGAAGTGATGAAATTGTCGTGTAAAATTGGGAAAACCAAAAGAAACAACAGCAAGCTTTTACCGAGAAGCATTCGAGGAATCATCGTTGGAAAGTCTGGATACGGAAAAACAACGTTGCTGCTCAATTTACTGCTCAGACCTGGATGGCTTGATTATAACCGCTTGCAAGTGTTTGGAAAATCACTATTTCAACCTGAATACAAAATACTCAAAAGATCATTCGAAAATAAACTTCCTAAAAAGGATATTGTTGATTTGTTAACGGATGATGTACAAGACGAAATGGAAAAATTGAATTTAATCCATGAAGATGTTATTAACGATCTTTCAAAAAAATATTCTGACAATTATGATATGGAATGTCAATTTTTCGAAACTGCAGACGATGTGCCTGAACCTGAATCCTTAGACTCGACCAAAAACAATTTAATGATCTTTGACGATTTGCAATTAACTAATCAAAACAAGTGATAAAAATATTACATCCGAGGAAGACAATCTAACGTCGACTGCTTTTACCTCGCTCAAAACTATTTCGAGATTCCAAGACATACCATCAGAGAAAATGCTAACTTTATTTGTCTCTTTAAACAAGACCAAAAAAGCGTTAATCACATTTATCAAGATCACGTTTCCTGTGATATGAAAATAGAAGAATTTAAAGCCTTTTGCAATCATTGCTGGAATGAACCTCACGGATTTGCCGTCATTGATCTCTCTTCTAAAAAGAACGAGGGAAAGTATCGAAGTGGGTTTGATGATTTTTTATTTTTCTAAAACAATTTAAAAAATAATTCTTATTTAAAAAATGTCAGGTATAATCATCGATGTAGATGGAAAATCAAGTGTTATCACCACTGATTTTTTGGATAAAATCGTTTTTGACGAAGGAAAAAGTTATGAAATGGCTTTTCTCGGTCTTGAGACTTACAACAGCATTCCAAATGTAAGCAGTAAAAACAATTCTTTCAAATACAGCATGAACAATGGAGCTAATTGGGAAAACATTATCATTCCATCAGGAAGCTATGACATTAAAGACATCAATGAGTATTTGCAAAGGTCTATTTTAAGCACAATAAAATCAGCTCAACGTGGAAGTTATATTATTGCAAATAAAATTAATTACTCACCAAGCAACCTTCAAATTGGAATCAATCTTAATACTTTAAAATCAACCATTAAACTTGGTTTGAATTATTTGATTGACTTTAACGTGGAGAACAGCATCTCTTCAGTTTTAGGGTTTACTAAAAGAAAATTAAATTCCAATTCCGAATACGAGTCGGATAATATCGTTAGAATTTCAAGCATTAACACCATCAGAATCGTTAACAACGTTATCGGATCATCCTATATTAATGGAACCCAACTCAATTGCATTTACTCCTTTTATCCAAATGTTAGTCCAGGCTATAAAATCATCGAGAGACCAATGCATTTGATTTATTTTCCTGTTAAACTGTTTGAAATTTCAACAATGGTTACTCGTATCATTGATCAGAATGGAGATTTGGTTGATTTTCGTGGAGAGGATATTACAATACGATATCATATTCGAGAAGTGAAATAAATAATTTTTAATACATAAAAAATGAGCAATTATCAAAACATCAAAATTAACATCTCACAGAGTCAATCTGATAAAATTAAAAAAGCTATGCATGATAAAACCGATACTAGCATTAAGCTTTCTCATCAAGACTTGAACGGTAAACATGTTCTCGCTATCACTAATGCGCAATTGAACAAAATTAGAAAAGCGTATGAAGCTGGTAAAGGAGTCACACTCAAACTGAGCAAAAGACAAATTGCATACAACTCAACCATTGAAGGCGGATTCATCGGAGCTCTTTTACCGTTACTAGGTATGTTAGGTAGCACTCTTGCAACAAGAGTAGTTCCTGCTCTCGCCACTGGATTGTTAGCAGGTGTAGGCTCTTCTGCTGGCTCTGCTATGGTTGATAAAATTGCTGGGCGAGGTCTTTTTTACATGAGCAAAAATGGAAAAGGAATGAAGATAAAAACTTTAGGTGGAGAAGGATTGTTTATCACCCCATGGACTAAAAATGTTCACGGTGATGAACTCTTCATTAAAACTGGAAAAGGTTATCAATCTGTTGGAGCTGGTTTATTACTCGGACCTAACTCACCCTTTAATAGTATACCCTTTTTAGGTGCTATTCTATGAAAATCGCTTGTTAAAAAATTCGGATAAACTTTTTAAGAAAATTAAAAAAATGATCGACTTTCAATGGATTGACGTAGAAGGAATTGTTTTACCTAATGAAGCTTTAACTAACTTTCAATTGATAAAGTCTGCTAAACAGTTAAAATTAAAAAACTTTCAAGGCGTGTTTGTCAGGGATGAGTTACCAAAAAAGCCAAGAAAAAAAGAATGTGGTATTGTGAATACAGGAGATTCAAGCACTGTTGGGTTTCATTGGGTGTGCTGGTATAAAGACAGAGATAAAAAATACAGCTTTGATTCTTACGCTCAGCCTCCTCTTGTTGAATTGACTAAATACTTGAAAAGCCCGGTTTATTATAACAGTGAAAGAGTTCAATTTGGTGATACGTCTTATTGTGGTCATTTGTGTCTTTACGTCTTAAAAAAATTGAATAAAGGTCTTGACTTTCAAGAAGTTATCAATACCTTGTGGTGAAATTTTTAAAGAATAAATTTTTTTTAAAAATAAAAAACCATGGAGAATATTCAAAAACACATCACTCATCAAGATTATAAAGACTGCTTAATGAATAAGACAGAAAAGCTTGCAACCATGAACGTTATACGATCACATGAACATGACATATACACCGAAGAAATCAACAAAGTTGCTCTCAGCGCTAACGATGATAAAAGACACATCTTACAAGACGGTATTCACACCCTAGCCCTTGGACACTACAAACTAAAACCATGCTTTACATTTATGGACTATGATAAACTCTTTAACATTATGGAATAAATACTTCTTTGCAGGTTCTGGCATGATATTAACAATGAGATAAAAATATAATAACATCTTGAATTCATTAACTATGGAGAAGACTGGTAATGTCCTGGAATCGATATTGTGTCTTGAAAACTGTCAATGCATATAGAAAACTGTCAATGTCCTAGAATCGATATTGTGTCTTGAAAACTGTCAATGCATATAGAAAACTGTCAATGTCCTAGAATCGGCATTGTCTAGTAGTAACCATTCAAAAACGAAACTAGGTTTGAGCTTCCCCTGGCCCTCAGAAGTTTGCCTCCAAAGTATACGATCATTGATAAGAGAAAAAAAACTGCCTCTTTAAAGTTAAATTTTCCCAGCCAAGGAGAACACCAGGTGTGCACTCGATCCTTTTATAGTAAGAATTATATCTAACATTAGTTATATTCTGATATAATTGTACATTGTACTTACACATTATTACACGTGATTTATAGATGATATTATAATATATGCATATCACCAAGTAATCTCTTCACTTCATGTCCATATTCATCTTCATCTTAACTATCCTCTTGTTGTTCACTTGTACCGTCGCATTTGTAATCCGAAGTCTTTGTCTAAGTACTCGTTACTTTATATGACGTAATGATGTTTATGTTTTTAAGCATAGAAACATCGGAAAGAAATTTAACCCTCTCTAGACAAATAAATAGAGCTTAAATGGATTCCATCATACTTGTTCGCCTACAATTTTGAATGTACTATTACAAAAAATAATGAAAACCAGTCATTAACCCAGTTAACCATCCCAACTGGGTCCCAGCTGGGATTGACTGGGATTGAGCTGGGATTACTGGGATTGGGTTCCGGCTGGGATTTGTTCTGGGTGCCAGATGGGTCCCATACGGTGTGAAAATAACGCCGTAAATAAAATCTGGGTTTTTACTGGGACTGGCATGGGACTTCGTAAATGATATACGGCTGGTTTGAAGTTAGGACGCGTGGTTTAATGGTAGCGTGTATTTTCTAATCAAAGCATATTTTTTGGCATCGTTTTTATTAAAAAGTTTTATTGAAATAAAACTGCAAAATTCTTTTAAAGTGTAACGCGGCTTGATTTAGATTGAATATACACTTACATTTGGAGTAAATATACACAGGAACTTCATTTGGTTTTTTTATTGTATTTTTGTAAAAAACATTTACATATCAGTTTCAATTCTATATTAAAAGTATGAATATGTTAAAATCAATATTTAGTCATCCATTTAAAAAATGAATTCACAAAAAAAAAAAAAAAAAAAAGATGTGACATGCTCTCAAATTTCTTAGATGCCCTGCATATAATAAAATTTTAGATAAGAATTTTAGACTGAAAATCAGACTGAATTTCATAGCCATTAATAAGTTTGAGAGTATGTCAACGTTTACTTTTTTACAGACTTGTAAAATGCTTTATCAAACTGAAGTCATGTTTTTTATTTTTAATGCTATAGACAAATGTGGAAATTTTTTCAAATTTGTTTATATGGTTTGGTGTGCTTACAGTTATGGCTTAGTCACTAAGCCATTACACATTAACTCACTAAGTTAGTGTGTTTTGTTTTAAGTTATCTTTTTCAAGCAAATCTCAATGTTACTGTGCAAAATATCGTAAGGTTTTACTAATTAAACTGCCATATCTAAACTTTAAATATTATCTATAAATACATAAATGTTTTACATTTTCTATAAGTTATAGAGTTGATAATATATTACTTATATTATAAATGCTGTAACTGATATTATAAGTTATAATATCAGCTACAGTATTTATAATATAAGTAATATATTCTATATAAGGTTTTTTATGAAAAAATGTTTAAATTATTTATATTGTGAAATATTTGTTAATAATAGTAAGTAATAGCAAAAATTATTAGGTGTTTTAACCTTTTACTTTATTTGTCTGTAATAATAAAAAATTATTACAATTTGTTTAGATATATTTATTTTTTAATACATTTTTAGAATTTTTTAAAATAAAATATAAATTTAGAATATAAAATCATATAATGGATAGTTTATTGCCTTTTTCATATAATTATCGCACTAAGCGTAGAAAAATAAACACTGCTGTATCTAAACTGCTATCAGAAGTTCAACATAAATTTGAAAACAAAGATTTGGTTAAAAGTTATCAAAATGACTCAAGCTCAAATGATCATGAATATAGCTGCAATGTATCAGAAAGTATTTGTAACACACATGAAATTATTACAACAACTACAGATTTTACAAATCATCAAAACAATTTTGTGCATGAATTTGCACCATTGAATAAAAGCAGAATGTAATGACTCAGTTCCATGCAAGTGCAATAAACACAGTAAATAGCTGTTGTTCAGACAAAAATGAATATTGTGCTTGTGTATCAGATACAACTGATGAAGATTATGGTGATAGTGATTTAACTTTTTTTTCTGAAAGTAATGACTCCAATTTAACTAGTTTCAATAAAAACTTAGCAAGTTGGGCAGTTTCTTTTAATATTTCACAAAATGCAACTACACATTTATTGCAGATTTTGAAACCACTTGTTTCAAGCGTACCAAAAAATGCCAGGAGTCTTCATCATACTCAAAGAAAAATTGATATAAAAAATGTTGCAGGAGGTGAATACTTTTATTTTGGTATTAAATATTGGTTATCAAAGTTTTTGATAATGGTTCCTCAAAATCCAGAATTAAAGGAACTTAAGTTGCATATTAACATTGATGGTATACCAATTTTTAAAAGTTCTAATTCATGTATTTGGCCAATTCTTGGAATGTTTAAAGAAATTTCAGATAATGTTTTCCCAATTGCCATTTTTTGCAGTAATAGTAAACCTAATCCAGTAACTGATTATTTGAAAGACTTTGTTGCAGAAATGAAATATCTAGAAAAGTCACCATTTGAGGATAGTAAAGGTTATAAATTTATTGTAAAACTAGATGCAGTAATATGTGATGCCCCTGCAAGAGCATTTTTAAAGTGTATTAAATCTCATACTGCATATCATAGCTGTGAGCGATGTTTACAAAAAGGTCAATGGTTTGGAAAAATTATTCTTCCTAATTTATCAGCTCCACTTAGAACTGATGAAAGTTTTCATATGCAAGCAGATAAAACGCATCACATTGATAACATGATATCTCCATTTTTAGATTTATCATTTGGAATGGTTTCATCTTTTCCACTTGATTATATGCATTTAGTATGCTTAGGAGTAGTTAGGAGAATGATTAATCAATGGGTGCATGGGAGAAAAAAAAATCAAAGTTTATCAAAAACATCATTAACAACATCATCAGAAAAACTAGTTTTATTTAAACAGCATGTACCAAAAGAATTTTCATGCAAACCTCGCTCAATATGGGAATTTAAACACTGGAAAGCTACTGAATTACGTCAGTTTCTGTTATACACTGGTCCGGTAGTTTTAAAAGGTACATTGCCAAATGATGTTTTTTTAAACTTCTTGGATTTATCTGTTGCTGTACGTATTCTTTTAAGTCCATCGCTTTGTGAAAATTATCTTGATTATGTTAAAAAGTTGCTAACATATTTTGTTGCTACATTTTGTAAATTGTATGGTAAAGATCATTGCGTTTATAATATTCACTCTTTAATTCATTTGCCAGATGATGTTAATCGTTATGGTGCTCTGGATAAAGTTTCTTCTTTTCCATATGAAAGTTATCTTGGAAGATTAAAAAAGCTTGTGCGACGACCTCAGTTTTTGTGTTTTCAAATTGTGAGAAATATTTTTGAAGGACATTTGAATCCCACAGATCAAGTTTGCAATAATAAAAAAAGTGTTTTTAAAGAGCTTCACACTGAAGGTCCAGTTCCTATATCATATCGTCACTGTTTGCAATTTAAACAGTATAAATGTGCTAAGTTTTTTGCTTCAATTAATGATTGTTTTAAAGTAAACGGTAAAGTTGGTGTTATAAGAAATTTTTTACAAGTTCCAAATAGCAAATGCAATGAAGCTTATATTGTTTTTCAAAAGTATGAACTTTTACAACCATTTTTTACAAATCCAATGAACTCTGACTTACTTTCAATTTTTTTTGTAGAGAAGGTATCATGTTTTAATAAAATATTCTCGATTGTAGATTTAGATTGTAAATATGTAAAGTTACCATTTAAAAATGGATTTGTAATTATGCCTCAGATGCACCTGCACTAACTCTTTACTTGCTTTTTTTTATATATTCTTATTGCATTCTACTGTATCTTTTTTTTTTATTAAATATTTTAAATTTATCACATTCCTTGTATAACATACTTTAATATAAAGGCATATGTTAGGGTAAATACTGTAGTAAAAATTATTTGAGTTGTAATTACTCAAATAATTTTTACTACAGTATTTACCCTAATAATAATTACATACTTATTAAAAATATGCCATCGTATTGTTGGTTGAGTGTGATGCCTATTTTATTAGATTAAAATGTCTTATGCAATAGTTTCATTTGATGAGAGTAATGAAACAGATTTTCTTCCATTAAACTGGATTGCTGATGGTACCTTACTGAGTGATATTCCTATGCGAATTAAAAAGCATCATTTAGTCAAGTTTTACTGGCCTCCTCTAAAAAATCCAGAAAGTGTTTCTAAGGCAAAAAGTCGATGTTTAGAAGCAGAGTTAAATTGGCCAACTTATACCGCACGAATTTTGGCTACTGCTGGTAACTTTTTTTTATAATTATATAAACTTTTATTTTGCATGACTTATACATATGATTAAAAAATGTATTGTGATATAAATTATTTTTCAAGTTATTTGTATTTAAATTCTAATCATGTCATTTCACATTTAAACTGATGAAACAAATCAATGAAAGTCATTCCTAGTCATAGACAAACATTAATATTAAAAAATAATGTTGTATTAGATTCACTTCAGGAGGCTCGTCAGAAAGCAATATTGGCTGAAGACACTTCGAACCTCGAAGTTAAAAATAACAGAAAACAAAGAAGGTGAGTTCCATAAAATTTTGTGAGTCTAGAAAAACTGTACGAAATGATCTTGAAGAATATAGCAATTATAAATCTTTATATATGCAGACTATATGTTTTATATATACAATATATTTATATATATGCTATTTTTTATACTTTATATATATATGACTATATGTTTATATATGCAGCAGTGTCTATGTGACACTTTGCTTTTCTACTCAAAGAATTTATTAATTTCTTTAAATAATTTATAAAATATTTAGAATAAATATTATACAAGCTGATAAAAGCGATACAAGCGAAGTTGACTCTGATTGCAGTGAAGAGTTTATTGAACAGTAATCTTTTGTATTAGCGATGTTATTGTTAATATTAATAAATATATATATATATATATATATATATATATATATATATATATATATATCTTTCTTTTTTTTTTTTTTTATTAGGAACAAGAAAGTTATTCCAGTGCACAAAAAATTTAAACATTTAGAAAAATCTACTTTTTTACCCAAACCAGAATGTTCATCTCCAATTCATATTATACCAAAGCCAGCTCCTCCTTCATTTTTATCAGTAAAACATTCTGATATTTTCCAGCAATCTGATTGGAATGAGTGTGATATTGAAATTACTCGTCATAATAGTGAGTTAATAAGTTTTACCATTTTTGTTTATTTGTTTTTTAATTTATGTTTTGATTATGCTAGTTGCGCTTGATTTAGCAACTGTTGTTGAAAATAAAACATATATGCCGACATCCAGTTCCTCTGCTAACAGTAAGCTTTTATGTTTTTTTCTATATTTATTGTTAAGCCAATTTTTTAATGTAGCTAAAAAATATTTTTTTTCCATGAGTTGTATAATAATGAAAAAAAATTTCCAGGAAAAAATGTATCTTTTATATCTTCCTTTTCATTTTAGTATAGGAAAAAAAATTTAATAACTTATTGAACTTGTTTGTTATTGATAAGTTATTAATAAGTTTCATAATTATCAAAATTATCTAAAAGTTTATTTTTCAAAATTAATGTTTATTTGTTATTTTATAGCTGCAAGTACTAGTCAGACTAACACAATATTAACTGCAATTTTGACACAAATTGAAGACATAAAACAAACCCTAAAAGTCCATTCTGCTATTTTGCAAAGCCTAGGGCAACGAGACCAAGGCATAAATGCAAGTTTATGTCAGCTTCCAGAAGATATTAGATTACCTATTTTGACACATGAAGATTTACTGATAATGGATCAGAAGTTGGTAGATCCTCTAGTGAAGAAATGTATGGTTAGTAAGATAAATGTTTTCAAATAATTTTTTTTTTTTTCATTAAGTATTTTTTTGTATTATTAGAATTTTTTCAATAATTATCTAACTAATTTTTAAAATTATTTTCTAACTAATTTTAGACTTTTTGTGTAGATTAAAGTGATAGCTGAAATTGGTGGAGTTGATCTTTGCAACTTTATAAAACGATCAATGAAATTTCTTCTTGGCAATGATCTCTCTAGAAAGTTAAATCTTACTAGACAAAATCAAAAGCAACCATTTAAAACATTGAATTTGTTTGAAGTTCTGTTTAGTGAGTCTATACATATACATGTACATACATACATACATACATACATACATACATACATACATACATACATACATACATACATACATACATACATACATACATACATACATACATACATACATACATACATACATACATGCATGATGCATGCATGCATGCATATATGCACTGTAATACATTGTAAAATTTAATCAGCTTGCCCACTTTTGTTTTGATTTTGACCCTGAAATGGTCATAATCAAAACAATTCCAATTTGTGAGCAGTAATCTATAACTTTTTGGTGGGTTAGCATTGGTTTTTTCAAACCAACAGGTCATGACTTATTTATTTTTTTGTCAACTAAATTTATTTAGTAATTAAACTCATATCTATGAAGTGTACTTCAAGCTATTGTCTAAAATTTAAAAAAAAAAAAATTTTTCTAGGTAGTGTGAAAGTCAATGCAACAACTCAAGATGCAAATAAAAAGCAAGTTGAGGCAGAACTTTCAAAGTGGTTTTCTAATTCACGGGACCGTGGTAGTGATTGTCGAAAAAAGGGAAATAATAGATTAAAAGATGTCACCGGATAGTTCTTTGCCGAATATTTTGGAAAATAAAATTTTTATTTAAAATTATTTTGATTTTTAAATTTGTTGTTTATTTTTAATTTATAAAATTAGTGTAAAAGTGGACGAAAGCACTAAAGAAGCGAAACGATAAACTTTATAGCAGAATTTTTGTCATGCGACTATGGTGGCGATATGAGAGAACTACTGTGGCAGAATATTACTGTAGTAGAACAGTTTTGCTTCAAATCATTGTATAATAACAGTTTTTTGTTGCATAAAAATATCATGAAATTCAAATCTGTTTTTTCAATTGATTCGTAAAAATTAAGTTAGACCTAATACATTTTATTGTCCTGACAGCGAATTTAATATAAATAACCTTTACTTTTTAGTTTTATATAAAAAATGCGTCGCTTTTTAATCAAAATATTGTCACATTTCGCAGATTCGAGATACAGAAAATCTGCGAAAAACAAACTAAAAAAATGAGAAAACCCGCGGTAAATGAAAAAGTGTCTGGGTTCAATATGGGATTTCCCGTCAAAAACCCAGACTAATCCCAGATGGGACCCAGTTGGATCCCACTGACAGAATCAAGATGGGACCCATAAGGGATACCCAGATGGGTCCCAGTATTTTCCCCAGTTGGTTCCCATCTGGGACCCAGTTGAAATGGTTAACTGGGAAGGTTCTAAAGAAATCCTAAAGATGTCAGCAGAAATGAAGACTAAAAATGTAGAAATATTTACATCATTTTTTTGACTAACGGAATTCATAGCTGTTAAAAGCAAGTCAGAATGATGGTCTATTTTTATGGAATAACTGCTTGGTTTCATGTTTTCGAATTTTGCATTTAATTACATTTAAAAGACTACATTAAATACACAAACCTGCAGAAATATTTAAAAGGTCATTATGTAACCCATTGGGTAATTTCGTATTAAATGACCTATGTGTCAAAGTTCGTTACTGGTTCAGCTGCCTATAATACGGCATAACGAAAGTCTCCACTAATATGTAAAACCAAATCTTTTGATATATAGACCTTTGCAGTCTGAATGTTTTGATTTGCAATGAAAGCGAATCCTAAATTCACTTCATTTAACAATTGAAGAAAAATTGAAGCAAAATTTATGCAAAACAAAACTTGTAACACTAACTAACCAATTAAGATGAATGAAACAAACTAACCAATCAAAATGAATTACTACTCAAAAGATTTACCACTCAAAGTTTGCACTTCGATTGGAAGTTTAGGGGGTAATTCTGGATTTCTAGCCTATTTCATTTTAATGGCAGCAGACGAAAAGTGTAAATTTTAATAAACTTTTCAAGATTCATAATAAAAAAGTTTACTGAGTCAAAAAAAAGTTTAAAAGATAAGGATTTGTCAAAGATAGACAGGAGAAGGAAGAAAGTCTACAGTTGTCACACGTGGGCTCGTCAGTACCACCAGAGCCGCATTGGTTGGAACCGATCAAGTCAATAAGAAGGTTAAAAGTAAGAACATTGGTCATACTCCACAATTAAAAAGTTTCTTTTTGCTGACCGTCTAAAGGCTCTCAGACTGGAAAATCGCTAAAAGCTCCTTCATATGTTGAAGAAAACTTCTTCATGTGTTGAAGAAAGAAACGCAAGTTTTGTTGTTCTCAAACTAAAAATATTTCACTCATAATTGATTACTGAGAATAATGCCAAGGATTTTTCAGATGCCATCAAATCAGTCCAAAGTCTAAGCACCCTGCACAGACTATGGCTTTAGGACTCATTACTCTTTGAGAAGAAAATATGCTACCTGCCTTTTTTAGAAAGGCTTGAAGATGGGTGGTAAAGAATATCCAGACTAGGTTTTGAAGTCTAATGCCCTTCCTTGGATGGTTGCAGTTGACACTTCAGTATGGTTTTTTAAAAAAGGTGCCGCTAATCAAGGCCAATGAAAAGTCAGACACTTAAATATCCCGATGAAGTCCGCATGGGGTAAATTGGCCTGTCAGTGACTGCTTGTTTAAAATCGAGCAGAACTTCTTTAAGATTAATATAGAATTCGTATGCACTATTTTTTTTTTTTTTTTTTCTTTTTTTTCGTTTACATTTTTGTACTGCAACCGTTTGTAAATCTAGATAGACCGTAAAAATACTGTTCAAAAAGGTAATATATGAAGTATATGAAGACTAAGAAAAGTTGATTCATTTTTAAAAATATTTACAAGATCTGTAAAAAAGATAAACGTATTTTTTTTATATATATATTTTAAAAATCGTAAGCAAACGACTGTCTAATTTTTGCGAGCGTTTTGATTGAATGGAGTTTTTTTAAAACGTTGCGCTAAGCAAATAAAAGTGGCCGAATCATTTGCTGAGATTTGTTACGCTTAAGTTTGTTCTCAGCGTTTTCGGTTTTTGCAACATCTTAGATTTTTTAAAAATTTTCGATTTTAAAAGTTTTGAAAAATAGAATGCAACTAAATTTACATTTAAGCCATTAAAATTTTTTAAACATTATTCATTTTATATTATTTATTATTAATTATTTTACATAAAAAAAAATCATCTTACCTAATAATGTTTCACGAACCATAAAGTTTTGCTCGATAACCCCGCATTAAAATCGTCTCAGAGATTTCAATTCGAAACTTGAGCTTGTTTTAGTTGTTTTTGTAATTTGATGACTTAATTTCGGTTTCGATGATATGACTAAGTTTCGATTTAGCAACTCAAAATGATTGGCTAAATTTATTTTACCCCCACATATAATTTACGCAGGATGAAAAAAAAGCAAGAGAGTTGCAATGCAATCATTCTAAACTTAACCTTCTTTACGTAATTCGTTAAAAACACAATCGAGGATTTTTTTAAAAATTATCTTTGTTCGACCAAAGACTTTTAAACTCGAGTTTAACTCCAGTAACTAGACATACTAGAAGGTAAACTCTATTTTAAAACTCTTCTATTATGTAAATCTTCAAAGAAAGAAATCAAGACAATTGCCTTGATTTCTTTCTTCGAAGAATTCTTTCTTCGTTTTAAATGTGTTTGGGATAGGGGTGAGCGGATTGGTACAAGGTGAGCATTGGGTACACAAACAAATGAAGCGTTTTTTTCCAAACAGCGTTAAGTCACAAAATTTTGAAAACTGAGATAAACGTTGATTAGTATGAACTTTGAGGCTATCAAACCTCTGACGCATTTCCAATGACGCATTTCCCATGAAAACACGAGGTATTTAAAAATGAAAAGTTATTTTACTGATTTTTTATATTTTCTATGATAAATCTCTGAATAAATTGATTTTACTAAAACGAGTATTCATTTGAATCAGTATTTGAGTACATGACAGTTTCAGAACCTGAAAAAGGATAAAAACGGAGTAGAAATTAAGAAAATCGGAAAAAAAAATAAGAAAAAACGTGACAAATGCTTCATATTTTTAACGTGACAAGGTCATGTTGAAACTGTTTGATATCAAGAAATTGAATACAAATACGGGAAATAATGAGAATCAGGAAACATTGAATTTTTACAAAATAGTTGAGGAGATGTCTTCATTTTGTCAATTGAATGTGAAGATGAAAAGCAATAAGCTTTCTAAATAATTATTTCTCTTGTTTTTTGTTCCAAAATGTAATAAATCCATACTTTTGTACCAAATCGAGTTATGTACAGAATTGAGTTGTTAAAATGACTATGTTCTAAAATACTGAGATTTGATTGCTTCAATGTTTTTGATTATTTTTTGTATGCCAATTTTTGTATGCCGTTAAATTAAACTACGGTCTTAGGACATTTTTTGAACTTGTTTGTAAGTAAGTAATATGCAACTATAGTTGCATATTACTTACTTACAAATAAGTTCTAAAATTGTCCAAGACCATAGTTTGAATCTTGGCATTAATGTTGACAAATTTCTGTCAGATTATATACTTATTGAAGTAGACTCGATGAAAGGATTCATGAAAATGCATCCATCACTCATTTTACGCAAACCTGAAAATACAAGTCTTTCACAAGCAACAAGCTTCAATCAGATCAATGTATGCAAATTTTTTGTAAATTATGAAAAGCGTTGTAAAAATATAAAATTCCACCCAATCACATTTTTAATATAGGTGAAATGAGTTTTTGATTTTGAAAAAAAAGGTTACTGATTTATAAAATCAGTATCTAGTTAGAAGTTTGGTTTAATCAAAACGATTTCTCTTTCTAATATATTTCTCTTTTTTAACAAATTTACCACCATAAAGATTTGTGAAATCTGGAATGCCTCCTTCATTTTAATTTAAACCCACATGAAGATCTGCTATTTTGGCGATCCAGATATTACGTATGTGTCAATTAAAAGTTGCCATAGTGTTTTCAAATCTTATGCAAAACGGAACAAAAGATCGCATCAAAATATGAAAACTATTGCAAAATAAATCAAAAGAACCACGGAATCTTTTAAATAACTGTTGATGCAAACTCCTTGTTTAGATTATGCAGAACGAGCTGTATCTACAGAACAAGGAGAAATGATCACATTTAATTCCATGTTCAGAGCAACTAGCAACACAGCCGGTTTTTATATTTCTACAAGTTCATCATAAAAAGAATTTTTAAACAGTGCACCAGGAGGTAGCATAGGATTAGCTAACTCTTCTGGTTGGATAAATGGAGTTTGCTTCATTGAAGCTTTGAGACATATCCAGAATCACATTAACTACACAAAAAATAATCCAATATTAATTTTACTAGACAATCATGAATCTCAAGGTACTCTTGAAGCAATTAAGTTTTGCAGAAAAAACGGAGTTATATTTGAAACATACCCACTGCACACATCGACCACAGTTTCTTGATGTAGGGTTATATGGGCCATTTATAGGGAAATTAAAAATTGTTTTTAACGATTGGATGCTAAGTAATCCGGGTAAAACTATGATTATTTAGAACTTTTTTGCTTTAATTAACACCTATTTAGGAGTATTTTCATTAAAAAATATCATATCAGCATTTACTAACACTGGTAACTAGGCATTCTGTAGTTCAATTTTTTTAAAAATGATTTTGAGTTTGCGTTTATAACAGATTGCCCTGATCTTAAAACAATAGTTGGAGAAAAATCTCCTGCTGTAGTTGTTACAACAGAAAAAGGACAAGCATTACAATCTAACTTATATGACAATACACTACAATGAACATCAAGCAGTTTATTAACTCCAAAAATTATCCATATCCCAAAACTGCAGGGTACAAGCAAACTAACAATGGAGAAAACGGAGGTGAAGCTATAATACTCACAGATAATTCTGAGAAAAAAAGAGACTTGAAGAGAAAAAATTGAAAAGACTCTCGTAGCAATAACCTAGTGTCTAAACTTAATCAAAACAAAAACAAAAATTTTTTTAGCAGAGTTTTTCCAATATACAACATCGTTTATTCAATTTACACATATTCGATGTATTCGATGTGCTTTCTCCTTTTTATGTACACATTTTCTTCATAATGTTTATAAAATATCTTTTCATACATGCTGTACTTATTTTTAATGAAATTTCTCAATGTATTAATGTAAACGCGTTCTGTACCAATGCTCCCTTTAATATTTACCAATACTCCCCTTGAAGTGTACCAATGACCTCCTCATAATGTGTACAACGCTGTTTAGAAAATCCAAAAGTATTGCACAACCATTAATATTTCTGAGCTTAATTTATAATAAAATTTTGCTAATAGCTTGAAAAATAGCAAAATATATTTGTTTCCGATTTTTTCTGAAATTTTTTTTGTTTTCTAATTTCTTATCGAAACACACAATGCTTCCCCCCTCCGCCCTACATTTACATTTACAAAAACATACATCACAAAAACATAAATTACGTAAAGAAACTTGTGATTCACATTTTTGAAAAATAGTTTCTTAAAATTTTAAAACAAAGTTACTTAAACATTTTGGAACCGAAACGTATATCCAATTTACTTGTAGTAGCAAGCACGGACATGCATTGTATTGATAAAAAAACAAAATAGATTTGTCAATAGTGCGACCAATTATAATAGGCCTTGACATTGTGCAAGAGACCGCGAAAATAAAAGGCCGAATAAAACTTTTGCTGCTTGATATCAACTAAAAAAAATTAATTTGACTAAACTAAACGTGTTTTTAATAATAATTAGTTTCTCCAATAATTTGCCTGGTTGTTCATGTACTTTTGTAATATTTCTTTATTTTTTTTCTAAGACATTTCAAAAAAATTTTCATATTATATTGTTTAATTCTTTTTTTGCACAGACGTGGGTCGCAGTGTATCATGAGTGTTGTGTCATCATCTTTAGGCCAACACTCTGTAATTCCTTTGCCTTTACACAATCGCTGCATAAAAATGGGTAGCAGGAAGAAGTAAACAGCAGCTGAACTAAGCTAACTTCAGGATAACTAAATATTAACATCATATGATAAGTTATTTTCTTGAAAGTTTGTTTTTAAGACAATGATCCAAAACATAAAAGTAAACTGTGTACAAACTAAAAATCTGCATTACGAAAAAAGTTCCCAGTTTTCAAATAGTTTAAGAATTTACGACTTGTCGTACGTTTTCGTAATAACGTAATTTCGTAATCGTACGGAACTAAACGTTCATAATGCAGCTGTCGAGTACAAGCTATTTAAAAGAATTACAAGATCGTGAAATCCTGACTCTTGTCATGGACCTATAAGAGATGGACGTGCAACCTATTGTTTTACATCAAAGAGGCCGCAGAAATCAGCGAGCCATGCGAGTTTCCGACAAACTCTAAATTTTCACCCGTCAACAAAGAAAACTACTAAAATGGCTGCCCACAGATTTAAAACAGAAACTCTGATCACGTGGTATTAGTTTAAATATTTATATCATTTGTTTAATAAAACTATTCAGGATAAAGTAACTACTTCACGCGTCGACAAATTATTAAACAAATTACACCAAGGAAAAGGAAATTAGTTGTCGGCACGAACAGATTTTCATCATTTTTCCAAGATAAACGTTTGTAAATTAGGGAACTTTTTTCGTGTAAACAAAGTTCCGTCAATAATAAAATAGACCTGTTAGGATAATTTTAAAATGACTAAAAAAGGTATAGCGAAATATAAAAAAGCTTAAAGAAAATTTTTTGTCAAAATCTGGTTTCATTCAACTCCTTGGTACTTTATTCACCAGCCTTAATTTTGTGTATTTTTTTAGTATTTTTTCCGACATGTTGCCATTTTTTGTCTCGACCACTCTATCAGCTTTATAATATATATTCCGTTATGCATTGTCTTTTTTAGTAGGTGTATTTCCTAATGGGCTTTTTTGTAATTCATTTGATAATCCAAAACCTTTTAAAAAGTTATTCAAACTTATAATTATCTTGTAAAATACGCCCAGAGATTTCATGTTTTCACTTTTCATATTTCATATATTATTCCATTGGTCGTAAAAAGTATATAATAACCAATTTGTTTTTTTCAAATAAAATTTAGTTTATATATAGCTGGTAAATCATGTTTTGTTAAAATTAAATACTTAGTTATTCTTGCGATCGGCCATAAATTTGCTACGCTAAGTTCTTTAAAACTGTGACAAATTTTTTTTTTCTTTATTGTATTCACATTAATTTTAAGTATAAGTTATTTATCCTTAACTGTATATATTTCTGTTGTGAAACATAAAAGTAGAAAATTCTATAATATTCAAGTCTACAGCAATATAGTAGATGGAGTAGTTCCCTGGACATGAAACCAGTATGCTCTAGGTAGCTACAAAACTAGTTGCTATTTTGTATTATTTACTATATCTCTAGTTATACATGTGCTAAAGTAGTTAAGTAAATGATCTCAATTTCTTTGTTATCATCATCGTTATTTCTTAAAATATTAGGAATTTCTAGCTATATAAAGTTAAGCTAAAAACCTGATTCTATTACTGTTATCTTGAATAACTAAAAGGAAGTTGATTTAACTGGTTAGACGAGACCAAAAATTTTCGACGAATCTGACAGACTTTGATATAATTTAATTTGTATTGCTTAAAACAAAAGATTTGTAACAATACGCAACGAGCATGGTTCGCAAAAAAAAACAATAGGTTGCACGTCCATCTCTTATAGGTCCATGCTCGTGTGAATTAGCCAACCCAATCTCCAGACCTCAACCAGATTGAGATGAACTGGATTGGAAGGGTAGAGTCAAACCTCTAAAAATGTGCTCTGGAATACTTTGGCGGTTAGAAAAATATTATGACCAAAATCCTTCAATAATCTTTTGTCGGTAGAGCAAAATCTTTTGTCGATCGCCGTAAAAAAATCTGCGCTGCAGCAATGAAAAACCGTTGAAAATATTTTGACAAAGCTAAAACGGAATTTTTATTATAAAAAAACGTTATAAGTTTCAGCTTTTCAAATTTTATAAATTTAACAAAAAATAACATTTTGAAAAAGATATTGAGACTTTTCTAGATGTTTTTTAGATGTAAAATAATTTTACCATGTTACAAATCTTTTGTCGTTAGAGTATATATCTCTTTTTTAAAAAAAAATTTACAATACATATCAAGTTATGTAGGCTAAGAAGTAAAAATGTAAAAGAAAATGTAACCAGGAAAGTTAAAAAAATGTAAACCCTTAAGAATTGCAAAAAATACAATTACTTCAGTATTTTAACCGTTGACTCACTGTTACTGCCAGCAGTGGTAATAAGTGCATGATTTTCCACAAGATATTGGGATGTATCGCTCTGCATCACTTTTTTGTCATTATAAGACCATACTTCCGTTACACAAAATGTCCTGTATGAAGACCTGTAAGTGGCACCTTGAAAAAATAGAACCCAAAATAATGAATATTGCACCGGAGCATTATTAGGGATTTGAAGTTCATCCCCTCTTTAGGCTATTCAAATTATCTCCACCTGTATGATAATAATTGGTTGCATCATCATAAATTTAATTTCAGTTTTTTTAACAATTCAGCAGTTTGATGTAGCAATTGTATCTGTTGATTTGTTACAATAATCCATTGCTATTAATTAATATATAGATTGAATATAATTGAATACAAGTGTATCAGCTTTTATAAAGATGACTCATTTATTTGGTAAAATATTTTGAGATCAGCTTGTGGCTATTATTTTCCAATCTCAAAAGTTGCTCAGTATTAACTTAACTAAACATCATGTTTTCACAGTGTACATCTCTAAAGAACTCATAATTAATTAATTTACAACATCAATGTATGATACTTTTTGGTATTCGTTTGGTTAACATAAACATCATCATAAAAAGGTATTAGAGATAAAAGTGCAGGTTTAGAATTACAGAGAATCATTTGCTTGAAAACTATTCCTATTTGTTCTTGTAAGGGCTCTTTACCCTTTTCAAAACATGACTGATTAATATCTTTTTTTTTTTTTTTTTTTTTTTACCAACGTGTTTACCAAGATTTGCACAGTTTTCTTTTAAGAGTATCTAACTATGTATGGTCTATATCAACAACTTCAACTTATGGTACTGATTTTAATAAGGTAGGCAACATCCTATGGGAAATAATGCTTGGTTACAGTTTCAGAGCTGCATCAATAAAAAAATAAAAGTAGCTCCAATGTATGAAAAAGGTTCACCGCAGCCAATCATGCAGTTGCGATGAGTAGCTATACTTTTGCAGCTATATAACTTAAGCACAAGTCTATCCAAGGACGTATTAATAGATGGACGTTCAACGCATTATTATAAATCATAGGTGCCGCCAATTAGCCAAAAGCTATGCGTGTTACCGTCAATTTTCTAAATTCATGAAACAGATATTCCGACTTCTACCCCTTCAATTTTCCGTCAAAAAACCTCCCTCAGTAAACCCATTATAATTATGCATTTTCTGAAGCTCATGGTTATAAAAGATAAAAAAAATTAATCAAGAATAGCTCACTAATCTGAAAAAGGTTGATTTGAGCTATAAACTTTACTTGTTAAAAATTTAACTGTGTTTAAACTTTGACGTCTAAAACTAGGCTTTTGCAAAAAGGCTATGTATGGTTTACTATAATAGTGTTAGGGTGGCGTTTTTTTTTTTATTTTTTTATCCTTTTTATTATGTTTCTCTATTAATTAAGGTAAGGAGTGGGTAAAAGGGAAGGGGATGTTTTAGGTTTATTGTTTAGGGTTGTTGGAGGTTGGGATCGAGGTTGATGGTCTGGGGAGTACTTGGTTAGGTAAGGGCGAGGTTTGGGAATAGTTTGGTTAGGAATGGGCAAGGTTTAATCTAAAAGGGCTAAACTTATAATCGCCGTCCTCAGTATATTCTATAGTATAATAAAACTCAACAAATGTTATATTAATGTGTAATGGTTAGCACTCTTATTCTTATAACTTTTATATAATACAAATAATATTCTCTTACGCTTCTTGCAGTGTTCAATACTGTTTATAACAATTTCTCCTCTTTCTTTTATATCTTCCTTTATTACAAATCTCTTCTTCTAATTAAATTTTATTCTCCAACAATCAATATTAAAATCTTCTTTTCTTCTTTTCTTCTTTTCTTCTTTTCTTCTTTTATTCAACTGCTTATTCCTCAAGATACTCTTCTTATCACAAATTTGTTTCTCTTCTTTAAAATCTTCTTTAAATCTCTTAATAACTTTTTCTCTTAAAAAATCTTTTTTTAAATCTCTTTAAAACTCTTTTCTCTTAAATTTCTCTTTTAAATCTCTTCTTCTAAAGAGACGACCGTACTCATCAGTCGCTCTAATCTCTATCTCTCCAAATCTCTACTCTTAACTTCACTTAACTCCACTTAACTCTAATCCTTCTCCAATTCTTCTCCTAACAAAAACTCTTCGATTCTTTCTTTTTTTTTGAGCTTTTATAATTTTTGCTTGTTTTCCTGTTGCGATATCTTTTCAGTTATTTATATGGCAGGTTGATGAGTCTTCATGTTTACGTCTTTTCTCAGTTGTTTTTTAACTTTTCTTCTTTCCGTTTTATTGTCCACTTACGTGATAGATCGGTGAATCATCTTGTATAAGTCTTTTTTGATCGTTGTTTTTGACTTTTCTAATTATCGCTTTATCGTTTATGAGTCTTCGCGTTTACGTCTTTTCTCAGTTGTTGTTTTTAACTTAATTCATTTTGCTTTATCATGTATTTATGTGAAGAGTGGACGAGTCGTCTTGTATGTGTCTTTTCCAATTGTTGTTTTTAACTTTTCTTATTATCGCTTTATCATTTACTAGTCTCCGCGTTTACGTTTTTCCACAGTTTTATTTAACTTTTCTTCTAACGCTTTATCACTTATTTATGTGAAGAGTTGGTGAATCATCTTGTGTATAATTTTCTATTGATCATCGTTTTTATTTTAGTTCTCCCTCCTCACAATAGATAGAATAAAGTGAAACAAATTTTCCTTGTTAAATTGAAATTGCTATGATATAGTTTTATGGTTGAAAAAGATGTTTTTAGTATTCTTTTCATCCCACTCTCAAATTATGCTTGCCACTTTAAGGTTCAAATCGGAGAGTTTTTTTATTTTTTGCCGGAAATATGGATCTTATTTGCCTCGTTTTTTTTTTCTCTTGAATTTGTGATTTTTTTTTTTTTTTTTTTTTTTTTTGTCCTAGTTATAAATTTTCTTATTTTCGATACCTAAATCGCATTTTGTCTACATGTATTATAACTAAAAGCATCTTAACTCTTTCATGCGCTGGGTTGTTGTATAACAACAAATTAAACTAAGCTTCCCCAATTCAAATGGTGCATTCTAACCGATTGAAAACAATATCATTTTATAAAGGAGAGTTGAAAAAGGCTGTAGAAAAAGTCTACTTTAACATTTCATAGTACCGCTGTCATTTTGTAGATAATTTTTTTATGGGTTTTGTTAGTTATGGGAAAATAATTGGAGCATGAAAGGGTTGAAGTTCATAAAAAACTATTGATTTCAGAAGTTGGAAAGAAATATCAAGTATGTATTTTTAATGAGGATTTTTAATGAGGATTTTTGATAAAGCACTTTTAAACAGTCAGTCATGTAAAGCTACTTTAACTTATAATGATCTTATCATTTTTATTATTATTGTTGTTACTAATAGTAACAACATATGATAACAAAAATGATAAGACTATATCTTTCGTTGCATATTCTTGAGCCTTCTACAAGTGATGTACAGCCTTGTTTTTAAGCTTTTCTAGATATATCAGAAGAAGTAATCTTATATTCCTACCTATTATCTCATTAATGGATAAATAATGAGTCTTCATGAGGAATATTTAAAACATTTATGTAGAAAGTGTGGCTGCATAATAAAACAGGATAGCCACTATTAAATAAAACCTGTTGTTATCTTTAAACAAGCAACTCTTAGTTTTTACAAGCTGGATAAAACCTCAGAGTATCAAAAAGTTCATCCCGAATATTTATGCAAATCATGTTATATGTTCTTATGCAGGTTAGATTTAAAATAAAAAAAAAGGCTTTTAAGCTGAGAGGAATGATAAATTTTTCACTTATTCTGAACACACAGAAACCTGTTATGTATGTAATAAACTCACAAGAGTTGGAAGAAATAAAAAAAGTACGTGTGATAAGTATTCATCAACAGCTAAAAGCAGTTGCATCAAGACATGGTTTTGACTGTTACAATGAAAATAACAAAAATTATTTTGTAATAGTTCAAATCAATAGTTTTCGCCAATCAAATGGCATGTGGAGACTAATTGTTTTAAATCGTAAAGTGCCATTATCCATAAATATTAACAAATCTCTTCCAGATGAACTAAATCTTTAATCTGCTAATATCATATTCTCCAACATTTCATGCATAAACATCTGTAAAGGTAATAATGACTTCCACTATCTTTTTTTCTAATCAGAAGTAAATTTTCTGATTTTAAAAATTTGCAAAGCGCATCAAATGAGGATGTTGGAATAATTGAAACGAAAGAAGGCAATACAGTTGAAAACTTTAAAGTTATTAGAAATAAAGATTGTTCATTAATATGGTCAGAAGTCTGTCGTGATTTTAGTACCATCTAACGTACTAACTTGTGTATAATGGAATGCAGGTTAAGGAGTAAAGAAAGTCAATCATCTATTACTTTTAACTAGCCATTTTGTAACTGTGCACATTTAATAAATGTAATAAAGACAACTTGCATTCTTCTACATGCAAGTTCAATAGTAGATTACAACAATTTATAGTTTTGAATAATTTCTAAAACCAAAATTAAGAGTTATTGAAATATTTTCATAATCTAGGAGTGTTCGTAAATATAAAACAGCACCAGTTAAGACGTTAAGTTCCACAACATGTGAGTATAAACACACCTTTAGTACCAATGTAACATTTCTTTTCATGCTTTTCAAAATTCGATTCTCTAAGATATTTATTATGACATTTCGGACAGGTAAATTTAGTTATATAGTTCGAGACCATGTTTTTCCGACGTCGAAAAAAATAAAAATTCTCCCCGGTTTCGCAATTATCACCTATTGTTTCGCTTTTGTTATCTAAACAATACCGTAACACGCATATCTTTTTTATGAAACAATGTGTTGAACATCCATCTATTAATTACGTCCTTGGTCTATCAAAACACTATATCTGTAAAAATATCAAAATAGCTTGCCAAAAAGAGAAAAATATTAAATCACTTTTCCGTGAACCAATCATAAACAGGCGCAACTGGAGTTTCTCCCCCCCCCCCCTTTTTTTTTTATATATAAATGATTCTGATAGAGAATTTTATGCTGATTCAGAAAAATATAAAAACATACAACTAAAATTAACGGAAAGTGCTCTAATTCGAAGTCAAAGTTGTAAAAAATCCCACTAAAAACCCTGATATTCGCCATTTTGAAAATAATAAGTTAATGATCTTTTTGCTGACAAAAGCAATACATTAACAGCATGGCTTTTTACGTTAAAAAGTCGTAAAAGTATGTTTATTTAGCGCAATTTTTTGTGGCACTGAAAATAGCCGTTTTTTGATTTATTAGAGAATAAACTATAATGCAAGTAATGTACTTTTGTATTAAATTTTTAAAAAGAATTCAACAGTTTTGTTTCCTAAAAGAAGAACTTTTGAAACTTAGTTTATTGTTATTTTATCACATGTAAAATTTAGAAATAGTAACCTTCAAACCGTTTTTTTTTAATAAAAAAAACCAGCATATGATACAATAGTAATTATTCATCAGTTTGTCTACATTCTCAAATTCTACGTTCAACCTTTATTTTAATTTTTCCATTAATTTCATTTTGTTATAACACTTTCGTTTTAATACTTTAAAACAGTAATGCAAAGACTGATGGAAACCAGGTCTGTTTATTGCGCAATGTAACGGTAACTAATTTTTAGGGCCCTGCGAATCGCTTCGATTCGATTCGAAAAAAATGATTCGAGTTTTTCGAATCATTTTTTTATTTAAATTACTTTATGTTTTCATACAAACGGCGTTAAAAAGATTTCAAAATATCAATATTTATGTTGGGTCATTCCAGTAGATTTCAACAATTTTCCATCTAAGTTGGTGGCACTATGTCTCAGATTTTGCTCTTCTTTTGAAATTATGTTAATAATAGTAATATATGAAAAATTTGAAAATTTCAATGCATTTGCATTATCCGTTACTAAATTATCGGCATAAAAAGATTTGCGATGGAGGCCCACTTTTTAAAAAACTGTATTTTTGGCATTTTAATACGTTTATAACTTTTTTCTGTAATATAATAAATGCATATTTTTTTATTTACTAAATAAATGTAACTTAGTCTAGATAAAAAACAACATGCAGCTTATTTATTTGATTTCAGAAAAAAAATATCAGCACACAAAAGTGGAACAATTTTCATTAAATTAAAAAAAGTACCACTTTTATGCCATTATATCTTTTTTCTGATGTATAATAAACTATTTATAATTTTAGATCTATAATCTCTACCATAAAAGTAGAATTAAAATTTAAAAAATCTTCATTTATTGTTAAACAGAAAAAACATATAAATGGTAAAAAAATGCCATTGATGGAAATCAACAAATTTTGGGCTTAATTAAAATAGTCAGTAAAAGTTTCTGATACCTTGTACCAAACTAATAATGACAGCAAATAATATTCATTTATAGTATATTATTTAGCAAATAAAAGTTATCATTTATTCAGTAACATGTTAAAATGACAGGCCATTATATATTATGACATAATCTTATAATTTAGCACGCTAATCTCCACCATAACTAATTTTTAAAAATATTTTTACATAAACTGATATTACAATAAAACATTTTTATTCAACAACACAAAAGTAATGATGCCATGCATACATTATTTCAAATCAAAAAATATAAAATTGTCTATTATTTGTGCTTTTGGGGTACAGTTTCGGCTTCCCCAGAATTTCTTGAGCTCATGTCACAGGTTCCCATAACAGGAATCATGCTGAAAAGTAAATTTATATATGAAAATAAAGATTAGACAGTAAACTAATCTTCTTCAATATAAAATTATGCATTTCTTAAATTATTAAATAAAAATAGGCTGTACATGTTAAGTAAAGACTGAATATCTGATTAAATTCATAGTTTAATACATTGCACATCATTACTAAAAACATGATCATCAACTAAACTAGTCATAGTTATGATGGTTATTGACAATTGTAAATAGTTTACTAACCACTTTTTTTTCATATTTTATCGGGATATATATTGCCTCACCTGATGTCAGTCAATGTCTTGGATACAGAAGTGGATTGTATATTTTCACATACTTTGATTTATCTGAAATTTCAAAAAAGGAATAAATTACAAAAATGTATGCTACCTGTTTATTGTTATTGCTATTATTTGTTGTAATTAAAATTATAATTACTTTTTTTATTAAATAAGCTTGCTTTAACTGGAATAAGAAGCGTTTCATTGATATGCTCACTGAGAGTATAAGCAGCAAGACCATTATCTGTTATTCGAAAGGCATGGAAAGATCGGGTTCCTCTTATTGGATCAGTCATCTTTTGGTAACGAGTCTGTAGAAATGATTGGCATTTAGAAACAGCTAACTTATCAACATAGATGAATCTAAATTTAAAAATCATATTTATTTATTATTTTTCATAATATTTCATTCGTTTACTATTTTTCAATTATTTATTTTTTATCATTTATTTTTTTTATTTCAATTTTATTATTATTTTATTTTTGTATTTGAACAAATATTCATGATATGTTTTAAGTTGAACTTTAACAATGTTATTGATTCAAAATAAAATACAGTTAGTGAGTGTAAAGTACTTACTCTATTCCTTTAATCTTATCAATACAACAGTTCATAATTCTTTCAGCATTATTAAGAAGGTGTCCCTGAAGTGATAACTTAGACAACACTCGTTTCACAGTACCTCCAATACCATCGCATACATTTTTGCCGTGGCTTGTGGCAAAAAAATTCCAGGAGGCTTCTTCACCAAAATCGTGTTTGTGGTTTGCAAGATTCACTAAGTTGTATCTAAAATCGTAGAAATGTATGCTGTACAAATTTACTAAGGTTGTTAATAAGCCTATTATTGTAGGTATAGATTACTCACCGCTTTTTGTATTGTGCAGCTGATCCATCACTGAAATAATGAATATGTTTCAATTCTGAAACCAATGATTTGATTTTTGGTAAAAATTCTTTAAGGAATGAGTGAACAGCAACATGGTTATGATCCATGGAGTTTGACAGTAACCAGTAGCATTTTGATGTTAAGCCATTGGTTGTGTTGTAGTAGGCAGCAAATAGATGTAATGTCACTTGAGTGGCTGAGAAGTATGCTGCTTGTATAGAATTTTGAACAATACATGTATAATTTTTGGCAAAGTCACCTATTATCAGAATTTCATTTTGCGGTAGAGAATCCTTCAGATTTCTAAGGTATGCAGCTTGTCTATGCCTGACAAATTCATGAATAGATAGTTTCCAAATATCGAGACTTAAATTTTCAATGAACACATGCGCATCTTCTGTGATTGTTGTTAATTCACTGCGGTCAACATTAACCCATTGTTTGAAAGTGTAAGTATCACTATTTTTAGCATATCTTTCCAGTTCCATCTTTACAGCGTTAACTCCGCCACAGTTTTCACACTTGTGGAGCATGCATTCTTCTGCATACTTGTATAGCCATCATGGTTTTTAGCTCTAAGGAACTATCAAGAGCACAAAGTTTGAGTTTTGGGTTTTCATGATGCTACATACGCAAACACTGTGTGTACCAGAAGACCCTGCCAAAACACACCATTTAGGCCTTAAACTGGCAAATGTGGAGAAACCAACCCTTATTTCTGGGTATTTTAATTTGAACGCAGCATAAAGTTCCTTTAAGTTGCATAGAATTAAAACTTTTTGTTTATGAGATTTTCCTACATCAGTATTAACACTAATATAGTCTTTCTTGCCGGGAAGTAAACGAGAATTTTCTTCATTTTCATAAAACTCTTTTATTGTTTTACTAACATCAGGTGTCAACTTCTTTGGTTTATTGTTTTCCAATATTCAATCTCCAAGTATGCCTTTTTCATCCCTTAGTTTTCTTGCCTCTCTTATCATATACTGTGTAGTGTTAAACTCTTGCATTGTAAATTCAAGTGTCCAATGTATTGGGACAAGTGCCAGCAATTTTATTTTTTCAGTTATGTTAACTTCTTTGTCATACTTCTCCCTTAACTTCACAACAAAGTAGTCTAATGATTCTGCTTTAAGATTTGTTTCTGCATCACTGGCTTCAATAATATTAACAGAGTTTACTGATTCATACAGCCTTCGAACTTTAACTTTGACTCTACTTTGAAGTTGTTCATAGCTTCTTTTTTTGCTAATTATAGGGGAATGTCCAAACGATGTTAAACTTATGTTGAGATCTTCAACATTTTTTTTTATATGTCCATCAACTATATAATCAGGATCATTTTCTATTTCAACTCTGATTCCATCATTTTTTGCTTTCAGTTTTCTTAAGCAGGGACAACATATCTTATGGCCAGGAATTAGGGAGCTGTGTATGCTGTGATGAATAAGCGTTATAGGGGTTAAATTCTTTTTAACTACCTTTGTGTGAAGATTAAGAGGATTACAACAGCTACGAAAATTATTGCCATAGTATCGAAAATATTCCATTTCATGATGAGTGCAAATTGTCTTCAAATTTTTTACACTAATTCCTGTTCTCACGCTAAGCAAATATTTATGTTCATGTGTTATATCACAAACATCTGACTTAGTGACATAGGATGATTTGTGGCACTCTTGATTTAAATGATCACCTAATGAACACGTATTGTTAGTCATTATACCTGAATAATAATTAATTTTTGCTATAAACTCTTAGTTTCATTTTAGAATTTGCATTCAAAGTGCTTTTTTAATAACAAATATTAGTTATTCAGATTTGATATTAATTGATTATATAAATTAATTAATATCAAATGTGAATAGCTGATATTTGTTATTAAAAAAGAACATTGAATGGAAATTCTAAAATGAAACTAAGAGTTAATAGTAAAAATTTCAAACGCTAATAAACAAGTTTCCGTAGTGACTAGAATGTCTTTAAAGAGCTTAAAAATATTTAAAACTAAATATGTTTTTAAAGATGTTTTCCTTTATTTAATACACACTATGAAGGAAAAACGAAAACCTAAGTACTTTATTAAAAAAACTTAAAGTTTTCTATATTTACCTATATTTACTTTAATTTACACACACGCACACACACACACACACACACACACACACACACACACACACACACACACACACACACACACACACACACACACACACACACATATATAAACGCTCATATCTTTTAATAGGTATCATTTTAACATGTTACTGAATAAATGATAACTTTTATTTGCTAAATAATATGCTATAAAAAAGTTATAATGGCATAAAAGTGGTACTTTTTTTAATTTAATGAAAATTGTTCCACTTTTGTGTGCTGATATTTTTTTTCTGAAATCAAATAAATAAGCTGCATGTTGTTTTTTATCTAGACTAAGTTACATTTATTTAGTAAATAAAAAAATATGCATTTATTATATTACAGAAAAAAGTTATAAACGTATTAAAATGCCAAAAATACAGTTTTTTAAAAAGTGGGCCTCCATCGCAAATCTTTTTATGCCGATAATTTAGTAACGGATAATGCAAATGCATTGAAATTTTCAAATTTTTCATATATTACTATTATTAACATAATTTCAAAAGAAGAGCAAAATCTGAGACATAGTGCCACCAACCATTTTTTTGAATTCTACTGGAATGACCCTGTTATCAGAAAATTCAGCGGTAGAGTAATTTTGGAACGTAAACATACTTTTCATTAAAATTAATTGTCAATTAGGGATTTAGACAGAGCGGAACGCAACTTAGTAACGCAAAAGTTAGGTTTTATTTTTTGCGTCGTTAATGTTTGACTTCGCTTTCACTAAAGTAATTTTAAATTCGATACTTTTTGTTTGTGCTACATCAAGCTATTTTTCCATCAAGCTATAAAATGACTTCTAAAAAATCGGCAGTTAAAGAATTCTTTGAAAAAAAAGGAGTATTCTGACAATGCTAACAAGAAAATTGCAACAAAAAGTATTCTGTTCAGAAAACTGGAACTTTATCTCATCTATGGAACCATTTAAAACGTGACCATAAAAAACTACACGTAGAAGCAACAAAAAAACGCACATCTGCTACTAAAAGATAAAAGAATTCCAATAACACAATCGAGCAATCATCAAGTTCCTCGTTAAATTCGTATGTTATTCGACCTCCAATAGATACAGTTATTAAAAAAAACTACGACCGTGCAGTGCTTAGATTTGTAATTGAAGATGGAAGATCATTTGAGACAACTTCTGGATCTGGCTTTATTAATCTGTGCTCGGTGCTTACTCAAGGGCAATACCATCCACCACTTTATCTCGAAATTTAGGTGACATGGTCGATGATTTATATATTAACTTCCAACAAAGTATAAAAAGCCGGTTAATCTCCAAACCTAGCATCACTTTTGATCACTTTAAAGCCGACAATGGCGATAACTTTCTTTTTTCTACTTGCCACTTTATTTCATCCTCTTGGGTTTTAGAATCATGCTGTTTATCAGTTGTAAATCTGGAAGTAATAAATGCTTGTCACAAAGCTACTTCCACTGAAGAAATTTTAAGAAACGTGCTGTCAAAATTTGACTTGACTTCAGATAATATTTTCCGAGCTACAACCGATACTACTCCTAGTATGCCATGCACACTTAAACTTCTTGAGATTGATTGGCTAGGCTGTTGTGCTCATAAACTCCAACTTTGTGTGAAATCAGCTATACACAACCAACCAATTCTTGTTACATTAATTAGCAAGGCTCATAAAATAGTAGGATTTTTTCACTCATCATCAGCTGGACAGACAATTCTCAAAAAGTATCAGATTTCTCAAGGAAAACCTGAGTCAAAGCCTCCAATGGATGTGGAAACGCGCTTTAACAGCACTTCTAACTTATTGGAATGGATTTAAAAAAATAATGATTCTATAGAGATTGCTCTAGTTGAGTGTTCACAAAAAAAAAAACTGTATGAAAGTGCCACCGACTTGTCGAACTGAAACAAAAGTGCAATTATTAACAACAGTCGCTCCTATTTTTAATGCAGTATCTGAAGTCACTACTATACTAAGTGCGGAAAAAAGCGTAAGCATTAGTTTAGTTTATCCGTGCATTACAACTTTGAAAAATTATCTTCGCTTGATGGATGAAAGAGGGATGGGTAAATTTGTTGACGATCTTATTACGCAGTTGGAAATGAGGTTTGATTTAAGTGAAGACGTTTTTCTTACCACTACTTTCTTAGACCCTCGATTTAAATCAGAAATGTTTTCTTTGGCAGAGAAACAAATCGTAAAATCTTATCTAATGATATCTGAAAAAAAACACGATTTAAATATTACTATGATTCCCGCTGAAATTCAACTCGAAGTAGCAAATTTGTCATCTGAAGCAAATGGAATTTTTGATAAAATGTTTGAAGATATCACTAAAAATCGTACTCTACTAGAGAAAAAAACTTTAGATCAGCAATACATTTTGAAACTACTGCATACATCGAAGAGAAAACGTTGGGACGTTCAGATTGTTCTATTCTGTACTGGAAAAACAAACGTAACATTTTCCCTTTATTATCAAAAGTTGCAACTAGGGATGGCCACTTTTACTTATTTGGATGTAAAAAAAAAATTACTTTTAAAAAAAAATTACTTTACATAACTTAGATTAAATTATGAAATATATTTACATTTTAAAATAATTCATTTTTTAAAAGATAACATTATATTACATATAAAAATTACTTACATAAAGTTAATTTTAAAAATGCGTAACTTACTAAAAACTTATTAAAAATGCGTTATTTTTTTACTGCAAGTAAAAGTGGTTTACATAAAAGAGTTATTTACTTTTTGTAAATTACTTTTAAAAGTAAGCCGCGTGATAGTAATTTACTTTAAAAAGTAATTTAGATTTATACTTATATTAATAGTTTGTATCGAAACGTAATTTACTTTTTACATGTAAAAGTAAATTATTTTTGAAAGTGATCTTACGTAAATATACAGGGTGGCCCATAATTAGTGTCCCATCTTAAAAAAGCAATTCCTTGAAAACTAGGGATGGAAAACTATTAATTTTGCTTTGGTTTTTGATATTATTATATATTTTGATCTATTTACTGCTGCCTTCACTCACTTTACTTGTTTTTTTAGCAATGACAAGACCATCACCATATCGGCAAAGTATTATTGATTTTCATGAGAAAGGAGTTTCAGCACGCGACATCCAAACTAGACTCAAAGTGCCGCGAAAGCTTGTTTATAGAACAATTCAACGCTTCAAAGCATTGAGAACAATGTCAGATCGTCCACGCAAAGGAAGAAAGCGCTCCGTGGTGACTGATGCAAAAATCAAGCAAGTTCGTGAACGGGTGCGCCGCAACCCAGAACGCAGTATGCGACAAATGGCCAAACAGCTCCAAATTTCTCGAAGTTCTCTTGGAAGAATTACCAAGGATTATCTAAATTTGACAGCTTACAAGAAAAATCCTGCACAGCTTTTGTCTCAGGCATCAAAGCAGAAGCGCAAGGATCGCTGCAAGGATCTCCTCGCCCGTTTCGCCAACAACGCTCATCTCAACATCGTTTTCACAGACGAGAAGATTTTTACAGTTCAACAACATCACAATGTGCAGAATGATCGTGTCTACGCTTCCTCAAAGCCTAATATCACAATACAAAAGGCAGCACATCCTCTTTCAGTAATGGTGTTCGCGGGTATTAGTGCCACCAAGAAGACACCATTGATTTTTGTTCAACAAGGCGTTAAAGTAAAAGCCCAAAGCTATCTGAATGACGTTTTGATCAAAGAAATACTTCCATGGAGTCAAAAGGAGCTTCGTAGACATTGTTGGACATTCATGCAGGATAGTGCTCCAGCCCACAAAGCCAAAATTGTGCAAGATTGGCTCGGCCGAAACACCCCCGATTTTATCAAGCACAATGAGTGGCCTCCAAGTAGTCCCGACTGCAATCCAATGGATTA
The DNA here is from genome assembly GCF_058129835.1 of Hydra viridissima. NCBI lineage: Eukaryota > Metazoa > Cnidaria > Hydrozoa > Anthoathecata > Hydridae > Hydra > Hydra viridissima. The sequence continues at coordinate 386,788 of NW_028324319.1, forward strand.
CTCAGTGTGGAGTGTTCTGGAAGCTGAAACGTGCAAAAAACCGCATAAAACGATTGATTCTCTGAAGAAAGCGCTTCAAAAAGCATGGGATTCGCTTTCACCCGCCTACTTGCGTGCCACCGTAGATGACTTTCCAAAGCGTCTTGAAGCTTGTGTGAAAGCCGATGGTCGACATTTCGAAAAAAATCTTTAAATTTTATTTGATATTGTTAATAAATTGTTTATCAAAAAGTTTTATGTGTTTTCCATCCCTAGTTTTCAAGGAATTGCTTTTTTAAGATGGGACACTAATTATGGGCCACCCTGTAAGATTTAAAAAAAGTCATATTTATCAAATAAGTCATTTTATGTTGTTTAAACATACTGATTGGTAAGAAAAACAGCGTGTTAAGGAGAATTGCCTGCTTCTAGGTACTTCTGGATTATAATGTTAGGAATTATTCTGCATGTATGCGGACCATTTTTGTGGAGGGGTTTTGTAAATTGAGGGCAAGTTTAATAAACATGGTGGGTTGCTTCCTATCCATGCCAATCCTTGACTACGTCATTTTTCCGACGGAGCACACTTTTTCGAAAACTTTCTTTATGTTGTGCTTTTTGATCAAACATTTTTTTATGGTGATATAAAGGTGAGTTTCCACTCATCCGTTTTTGCTACGGAAAAGGGAAAGGGAAGGGAAAATTAATCACGTGAGCGTGCGCAGTTTGTAATTTAATTTTGAAAATTAATTACTGCGCATGCTGAAGTGATAAATTTTTCCCATCCCTTTCCCTTTCCCATAGCGAAAACGGATGAGTGGAAACTCACCTTAACGCATCAGCGTTAATAATCCCTTCCGGCGGCAAAGTAAGATTATGCCGAAACACGAGCTCTTCTTGGAGTTGCAAAGAATTGCCGTCCGCCTCCCAAAATAATTTTGCAGGCAGAATGTTTTTGCTTCTACCTACAGTAGCTTCCGCCTTCCGATTGGCGGCCGCTGCTGAAAATTTTTTTGGAGACCGGTGCCAACCAAAAGGTAAAAAACCACTGGCAATTCTGTCGCAAAAAATAAATTCTATTTAGGAAATAAATTATTCCGTTTTTGTGAAAACTTCAGTTATTGGAAAAAATTCAATTAAAGCCGTTAATCAACTCTAACGTCCCTAAACATATTTCATAATTCGTTTAAGGCATTATCAAATATGTTTAAGGTGCGATACGGACCTTTCAAAAAGTTTTGCAAAAATTATAAATCAAGTATAAATTATTTGATTAAAAACGATTTTCGTCAGGGGCATCGGCAAAGGTTTATGCGCCCAAATAATTTTCATTTTGGTTATCGTGGTTGTTGTTATCAACCACGCTGAATAACAACAACCACTTTAACGCTATTAAAAAGAACCACGCTGAATATTAATTCGAAATTTAGAAAATGATTGTAAAATGCAGACCAATTTATTCTGATTGTATGAAAAGTCTGAAAGAAAAACAAAAAACTAGTCAGTGTTTTAAAACAAATTACAACTAAAATTTTGACACTTTTAAAGCAAATTAAAGGCCAAATAAGATTTGATTGCATTTGTTTAAGAATATAAACAATGTAAAATTACACAAACAAAATCAATCGCTAAAGCAAGAAAAAGGCAGCAACTAACCATATCACTGAGTTCCATTTGAAACGTATTTTATAAACCCGTAGTATTATGGCCAAATAAATCTTCAAAAAATATCACTTATTAGGTACAACTTAAAAAAAGAAAAGCTATTTATATTAAAACACCCCCATAAATCGCTGGGGTGTGGGGGAGCCTAACCACGGCCCTGTTTGCAAATGCTAAAATGTTTAGGAACTACATAAACAATATATTAAAAAAAACAAACAACTAATAGTTAAAACAAACGCTTAACATAAAAAGTCTTCAACTTTATTATTTTAATTCCGTTACGGAAAGAGCACGAATGTTCAACGGCGCACTATGCATCGCTTAGCGGAAATTGGATTTTCTACATAATTTTTAGTGATTTTTCATATTTAAACTTTTTAAGTTTTTTTTTTTTGCATTCAGTTTTTAATTCTCTATAAAAAAAAAATTATTTTTAGTTTTTTTAAACTTTTGACATCTTAAGGGTTTTTTTAAGGTTTTAAAAATCTCGCTAAAATCCTTTCAAAGTATATGATAAGAGTTAAATTTCTATATTATTTTTATGCTAAATTAAAAAAATTATGTATTTAATTGAATGTAAAACAAGAAATGGAAAAAAAAGGTTTTTCAATAGCATTTTTTTGCTGATTTTTTGATTTCTTAAACATTGATTGATTTAAGCATGTGGTCACAGAGGTCGCCTCGTTTTTTTTGAATAAAATATAGCTACTGCGAATCGACTTTACTGCCATGGAAAAAAATTGAGGCGACCTCTGTGACCTCATGCTTAAAAATCATTTTTACAACTGTGAGTTTTCTTTAGGGGACGTCCATAAATTACGTACGCAGTAAAACTAATGCTTTTGGACCCCCCCCTCCCCCCTTGTACGCACTTGTACGCTTTTAACCACCCCCTCCCCCTCTGCGTACGTACGCGTTATTTATTAAAAAAGTATGACCTCCCCACCCACCCAAAAAAAAAAAGTTTTCAAAACATTAAATACAAAAAAGATCAACATTTTTAGTTAGAGATTTTTCTGTACTTAACTAAAAAATGGGCAGTTATTAACGAAAGGAAAGAAAAATGATTTAGAAAGGATTCGTGTTGCGAGTATTTTTAATTTAGCTATTTATATTTCCACAAATGGTGACTTAAATAAATTGAAAATGTTATGGAAAACAGGCATGAACTCTGCTTCTAATCTTTCATTAGTAATCTTCTCACTGACTTCTTCACTTTCACTTAAATCACTCTCCATATCAATCTTTATCTTTTGTTTGTTGTGTGCTTTCTTGTGCCGTTTCATTGCTGCCTTGCTCGGCCAGTATTTATTGCATTTGTCGCAAATTCCGTTTAGAAGCTTTTTTTCCAATGAAGGACAATACAGATCAAATGGTATAATTTTGTACTTTAAGCCTTCTGTAGGTATGTCTTGTAGCAAAAGCCTATGCGTCAGAGGTGCAAAGTTTGAATGGTTTGATACGTTTTTAAAATATCGAGATGGTTCCATCGCTTTGTAACCATTCTCGCAGTACTCGTAGATGGCCGGAAATGGAATGAAACGTTGGGGGATGGTATTCAGCCAATTTGTTTCAAACGATGAACAACATAACTTGTCCTGGCATTTCACAATTTGTAGACAATAACGCGATTGCTGGCAATGTTTCTCTACCCAAACAGGATCAGGATTCGGCGGTTTATATGCTTTTCCAACTGGTACTGCCCGGCAATTAACATGGTAACCGTCGATGACGGTTTTCTCCCAAACTTGGGATAAAACGTCAGCCGCTTTTTGAAAATTTTCTACCTCCAGTTCTTGGTTAATTGTCTTCCCAGAAGAATCAAGGTGATTGCCAAAATAATCATGGGGAAGAACTATTCCAGCCAAATCACGAGAAAGAGGTGCCATTCTTCTTTCAATGGGGTTGAAGGCTGAAAGCCCAGCTGCATTCACACCATGAAGCAAGACATCTAAATCCAGCAAGCGGAAGAGATCAACAGCAGTTGCTAACGTTTTAGGGAAGCGTGGTGCTTCATCTTGAGCTCCATCAGTCTCCATTAACATAATTGGTTTACGTCTAACCAACTTGGTTTCAAAAAGCTCCCTAACATCAAAAGCATGTGTAAAAGCATTCGATGTATCGTGTTTCCCACTTCGTATGCGTATGAAAGTGTCTCCACTGTAGGATACATTTCCATTATTGTTAACTTCGCATATGCCATACACCGATGGGATTAACTTGTGCTGTGGGCCAACGACAAAGTCATGATCCATAAGTTTGACCTTGTATTCCATATGCATCAGCAACGGCGCTTGAAGGCTTGCAGCAGTAAGACCCAACCCAGGATGGTTTTGCATAAACTGTTTCAAAGCACTTGATACTTCAGGGTTGTTTTGACAAACTGTTTCGATGCCCTCTTTAAGTTTTTGTCTCCGTTTTCTTTGTCGTGCCGATTCACGAATCAATCTGAAAACAAAATATTACACAAATTCTTATTGAAAATTTGAAAAACAAAATTTTGAAAGTTGCTGCCTGCTTAAAAGTTTGGTTTTTATGGCCAAGACGTCTTTCTATACTTCTAAGCTCTATTCGATATATCTCTTAACATTTACCTGTCCAAGTTTGTTTTTTCTCTTCTTATGCTTTCTTTCACATTGTCTAATTGTTTCCTCGTTACAGTAGACAAACCAGAATCGCGTAAGATTATCAAGGATGAAAGCTGTGATTCAAGATCTGAGATTTTCTTCCGACTTTTAACTTGCGCCGGATTTGCTCTTTCCTTCTCGCTTGATGTTAAATCTAAATTAGGAAATACCCAAAAATAAACTTTTATAAATTCTTGACAGTTATAGAGATTGGATGTAGAGAAATTGGTCAAGATCTCCAGTTATGATGAATAAAACTATGCGATTGCAATATAGTCGTACAAGGTAGTTTAATTACCAATTCGGTTGAATTCAATGTATAGAAAATCACGAGAGAAAAAGTTTGTAAATTATCACAAAAAATGGTTTACTAAGTTCAATCCTTTCAGGTTCTGTCGTAGTTGCGTTCGGAAAACTTTGTATTTTATTTGACGAAGACGGCACTGGATGGATATCTTTTTTCTTTTTGCTAGGCGGTGATAAAGCATTTCCCCAGAATGACATGATTGATCCTTTTGACTTTGTTGCTTTCACTTTTAATTCGTTTACTTTTTTTTCATACAAAGACTGATCATATTTTACTATTTTCCACAATTCCTGTGCGTGCTGATACTGCTTTTGTTTTTCAAGTGTTGAATATGCTTTCTTATATAACTCAAGGAGTTGAAGATACTTTTTCTCGTTCCCAACAAATTCGTTCGACATCTTGGAAATAAGCAGTTTTTTTTTGTTGCAACGTATTCAGTTATTTGAATGGAAAGATAAAAGTTTTTGTTTATTTGGAAATAAACGATTTAATCATAAGATTCAGTGTCGTTAAAGCGAAGAACGTAAAAAAAATAACTTGACTCAAATTAATTGCAATCACATTTCGCAATGAAAGGTGTTGGTTTCTATTAGCATTAAAATTGCTGTTTTTAAAAATAATTGTTTTTTATAATAAGAAAAAATACATAAAAACTTTAACAATAATTTGAAGTAGTACATTGTTAATAAAAAGTTAATAATAAAATATTAATTTAAAATAATAAAAAATTAACTTGTTGTAACGTTTTAATTGAAAAGATAAAAACCAGGTTGCGTATTAAAAAAAAAAGATTTTTTACATTCGAAAAGTTCGTTGCTTTTTGTACGGATCAAGTTTTAAAAATATCTCCAGAGAAAGATAGTCAAACCGCGTACGTACTCGCTGTCTTGAAACCCCCCCTCCCCTTGTACGCATTTGTACGTTTTTTGGTAACCCCCCCTCCCCCCATACCTGCGTACGTACTTTATGGATGCCCCCTTAAATACCGACTAAATTCTGTGAGGTAAATGAAAATTCCGTAGTTCAATAACAAACGGTAAGTTTTTATTTGATTCAGTTTTACCTTGCGATGGTTTTTTTAAATTATCAAAATGGCTACAATCACTCTTCGTCAACTTTTAACACAGAGCAGGTGAAATATTCAGAAACTGAAGTAAAATGTAGTCTCTTCAATATGATCAAACATTCAGTTTCTAGAGAGTTTGAGTATCTTTTGGAGGATGAAGATAATTCTATTAAAGTTTTAGCACTGGAGGAACGTGATAACATATATATTATTTGCAAAGTCGGTGGTGATGTTCAGAGTGACCAATTTGAGTTTCAGAATGCAGAAACTATGAAGAGAGGTGTGGATGAATACACTGTGAATATTTAAATGCTTGTACTGTTGGAGAGTTGAAGTAGAAAAAAGATACTATGGAAAAATTGTAATCCAAACAGTCCAGATGCAACCCATCATCTTATGTTTTGTTTTTCCAAAAAGACTGCTTGTTTTATTCAAGAGAAGTTTGAACATTTACAAAATAAAATTTTGTCTTTAGAGAATATTAAGTTTACACTTCATGACAATACTTTTGTTATAAATTCAAGTTTGTCAACTATTTATACCACAATGAATGATGGTAAAACACTTAATGCTGTAGTATCAAAAACGCTTTTAAAAAAATATAGCATCTCAGTGCTGTCATGTATGCCAAGCAAGTCCTAAAGAGTTTAATTTGGAAATCATTTGGAATAAAGATAAAAATGTAGACAAGAATATATTGAAATTTGGAATTTGTAGTCTTCATTTGTGGTTATGCAGCATGGAGTGGGTTTTTTTAATATTGCTTGCAAACTTCCAGCAGTGAAACAAGGAAGAAAAATTCCAGCAAAAAATAGCCAAGAATTTATTGAAAACAAAAAAGTTCCAGTGACTGGAAGAATTTTAAATTTGAATACCACTATGATCAAACTATTTAGGGACTTGCTCATTGATATGAATAGTACAACCGCAAGAGTGAAAATTTTCAAGCAGAAATCTGAACGTCTGTTTGGTCTCATTTCTGATGATCAGTTTTTAAAAACCATTCCAATGTCACAGTCTTTGCATAGAATGATCATTCATGGTGTTTCTTTTATTAAATATTTTAAATATTCAATAGATTCTTTGTCTGAGAGTGCCATTGAAGCCAGGAACAAAGCCAACAAAACTGTACGAGTAGGTCATGCATGTTTAACTTCTTTTGCTGAAAATACTAGGGATACAGCTAATTATTTATTTATGACATCTGACATGTACCTATACTGTAAGAAGAACAAAATGCAAGAGGTATAAAGCTATAGGGCAAGAAGATTAAGCTGATAACTGTTGTTAAGGTAAATATTGGAGAAAGCTATGTGTATCTTTAAATTTAAATACTTAATGTTATTGTTTAATTTTATTAATGATACATTTTAGGTGCTGGTGGTAGCCAATCTAATATTTCTGAAATCTTTTCACATAATCAACACACTATGTTTTTTTATGCTCAAAAAAAACAAAAACAAAACAACTAATTGTTAGAAAAGTTGAAACATAAGAATCCCAAACTTTTATGTTTTTGCATCAATTGGCTTAAAATGACTCAATTTCGCCATATTTTTGTTTTCCTCAAAGATGTGTTTAAAGTCCTATTTCTACTTAGTGATGCATAGTGCAGTTTTTAAAGGCTTGTTGTAAATATTAAATGTTGCTCCACATAAGAATTGCTGAGACATGTTTAGAATGAAAATTTTAATTATATTTCAATTATATACATTTATTACAGTGAATACAGTTTTTTCTTGGATGTATAATTATTAGAATTAGAATTTGATAGATAATTTCTATAATAAATAGTGTTTATCTTAAACTATACTATTTATTACAATAACAAAACTTTTTAAAATTTTAATGTTTGTTGTTAAATAATTTTAGGAAGTCAAAGAGGAATGGTTCGTATTAAGAAAAGAAATCAAGGAAGCATCATTAAACCATGCAGCTATAATTGATAAGCAACTTTTAAAGAAAGGCTATTCTCATAGCCACATATTGTTAAAAACCTATTTTAGCATCAGAACATTTATTCTGCATTTGAGGGTAATGGAACCTCTGGAGTATTTTTTTTACTTTTATTTATAATAAAATACTTATGGTATTTCCTTTTTTATTTAACATGAAAATATAAGTTGGAGACTAAAAATGCCTGTAACCCCGAAAAGAGATAAACTTATATATTAGACTTGGAGTTTCAAATATCAAAAACTATCGGTTTTATATCTTTTTAATTAAAAATCGAATTAGTCCGGAAAAACCAACTAAAAAACCGGAATGAAACCGGTTTTTAAAAAGACCGGACTTTTTTTTATAAACAACTTCAAACAAAGGAAATAGCCTTATAACTAGAGAACTTGTATTAAACAGTTCTCTAATTATAAGGCTATTTCCTTTTTTTTCTATCAGCGCGACGCATAGTGCGGCGTTACAGATTTAACAATTTCAATATTTTTTACCTGTGAAAATGAGAAAAATGTTAAAGCGGTTTTTAATGACGATATTTGAGGGATATTTTTGGAAAACTATCTGGTATAAATGAACAAGAAAATTTGTAAAGGGAGATTATTTGGAGAGATAGCTATTATCATTTTGTCGATATGACAATAGTTATCTCTCCAAAAAATTTATTTATGTTACGAGAAAGCTAAAATGCTGGCCAGTTTTAACGGCCTTATTAAAATCTGTTTTTACATGCCCTTATTATATTTAGTGTCCCTCCTTAATTTTTAAATAATAAAAACATTTATACATAAAACCTTAAAAAAAACTACTTATAAATTTTCCTTTCAAAGAATCTCTTCTTCCTAAATGGGTGTGTCTCAGGGTAAATGCGTCTTCTCCTAACTACTATGTTTAGGCTATTTCTAAATTGGTTTAAGAAAGAAACCCGAGAACTCCACCCAAATATCTCCCTGACAAAAAATTCCCCTGGAAAAAATCCGCCCCTCCCCCTAAAAAAACAAAAAAAAACAAAAAAAAAACAAACTTTTGTTTAAATTAAAAGATTGCCTCCCCCCAAGTCCTAACCGTCAGTTGTTGTGTGTACTATTTTTTACATGTTATCTCTAACAATCAGTCGATATATATGTACACTCCGCTGCACTAATTCTAAAAAAATCAGCCGATAAAACAAAAATAAAAAAACAAAAAATTAATTTAAAAATTTACACATTAGCCAAATTCACGTCAGAGGCCTGGGTCTATTTGTAGGGAAAAAAATTAAAATGGTAGCTTTGTTTAAACTTGTTTAGCGCATTTTAAAGCTGTTCTGTTTGTGTTTTTTATTCAGAAAAAAAGTTTAAATTAATAGCTTTAGCTATCCTAGATTTTAAAATGGTGCGATGGACACGTGCTTTTTCTATGTGTTTTAATAACTTCACTTCTAAAGACGCAAATGGGAAACCAATAGGATTTTATCGCCTTCCACGTGTAGAAGCTATTCAGTACGAATACAAAAAACTTTTTAAAACAGTTGGAATGATATGGGATCATGTTCACATTTGTGCAGCTCATTGGAGTATTGGACGAGAAAGTGCAACATCGTTACCCGATATTGTTAAAACTTTTGAATTCTTTGGCGCAACTTTTCCAATGTTCCTGATACTGACTGCCCAGTTTCTTTGAGCCATATTAAACATTCTATTTTATTCAAAGAATAAATACTTTGTGACATTTTATAACTTTAAACAGAAATCAATATTTTCAGTAAAATACTATAATAAGTAGATTTCATAACTAATATAAAAAAAACCGTTTACTTTTTAAAATTCATTTCTTCACTTTTCAATCAATCTATATTTTTCGACATAATACGACTTTAAACTAAAGTAACTATTTTTATTGAAAAAGATTTGAAATTTATATAAACAAAACTATCTATATACAAAAATAGACTTGATACGATTTTGTTGTTATTTAAAACGCTACCATTTTTATTTTTTTCCCTACAAACCGCGTTATATGAATTTGGCTAATTAAAAGCGGTATCAGGAAAAAAGCTGATACAATGATAAAATGTAAAGCGTATCTAAATATATAAAAAAAAAAACTATTAAGGCATTTTTCCTGGGAGGTTTTTTCAGGAGGATATTTTTTTGACACCGTCTGAATTCCATACGTTCTGTCATTGAAAATTTTCAAAAAGATAACTGTTCCAGCCTAAGACTAGTAAAATATTTCCATGTTCGGCTAGGAATTGAACTTTTTTTTAACCAGGGCGTAAGAATGGTTTTAAAGCAATTGCGAAATTGTAAATTTACTTACTTTTTAAGTATAGATTACTTTTAATTGTAACTAAAAGTTATTTAAAATGTAAACTTAAGTAATTAAAAGTAATTTTATGTAATTTACTTTTGATAGCCATTTCATTTTAGTTACAAAATAACACATGTCTACTTAGGAAAACTAATTACATAAGTAAATTTTATTTACATTTGATTGCATGTAACTTTTTTATAATGTATTTTAAAATGCTTTTTTTTTTACAATTACTGTAATATAATTTTTTTAAAAATAAATTTTTTTTAAATGTAAAAGTAAGTTACATTTCGGGGTAAAATTATATTACGTAATGCAATTTTAAAAAAGTAATCAACTTTTAAATGTAAAAGTAAATTACTTCTCCATATAACTCAATTTTACATGTAAATGTAAATTACTTTTTTATATAATCTACTTATATGTAACTTACATTTGAAAGTAAATTCACCTTTCTTTACAAAATAAAAATCATTTTAGAAAAGTAACTTACTTTTAAAAGTAAATTTAAGTTATTTTTGAACGTTTACAATTGAAGACTACACTGGAAAAACGATCAAGCTACATTTTTGCTTTTTTTGGGTTTTTCCCCCTGTTATATTCGGCTGCAGTTTAATTATATAATAATTGACTATATAACTAAAAAAATGATCAAATTACACAAACATTTAACTTAACAATTAAGCGAGCTATGGTGTGAGCTATGGTATTTTGAAGTTTAAAATCTAATTTACTCAAAACAATAAAAATGTAGCTTGATCGTTTTTCCAGTGTGGTCTTCAATTATATTCGCAATTTACTTTTTCATAAAGGCTTACTTACTTGAGTAAGTAAAAAAAAAGTAAGTAAAAGTGCCATCCCTAGTTGCAACTGATTTTCTTGCTGTTCAAGCTACAAATTGTTCGTCTGAAAGAGTAAACTCTGCGGGAGGAGGAGTGATCGACAGTAAACGCAATAGTCTTTCCGAGCAAAATGCGGAACGGTTAATTTGGGCTGGAAGTAACAAAAAGAGTTTGTTCAAATAGCATTCAAATTTTGTAATATTTTGTATAGTATACATAAAAATAAAGATAAAAAACTTAAATTTCTTAAATTAAATTTCTTAAATTTCAACTAGTGATTCGATTCATAATTCGATTCGATTCGCGAATCAAGACCTGCTTCGATTCGAGATTCGATTCGAAACTAAAAATGCCGATTCGCAGGGCTCTACTAATTTTCGTTAAAAATGAAAGCGTTTTAAAAAAAATGGCGAATATAAGGGTTTTATGTGGGATTTTTTACAACTTTGACTTCGAATTAGAGCATTTTCCGTTAATTTTCAGGTGTATTTTATATTTTTCTGAACCAGCATAAAATTTACTATCAGAATCAATCATAAAAAAAAAAAAAAAGGGGGGGGGGGGGGAAGAAACTGCAGTAGCGCCTCATAAACATTCAATAATGAAGAGTTTTATGTCAACATCTCTTACCCAACGATATAAGAAAGGTTTAAATCATTTAAGTTGTTCTGTGGTGGCAGGGCTTGTTGCAAACCATCCATATGTAAGAATGTCAACATGGGAATTTTAGAATTGAATTCTAATTCTGAAAGATAATCTGTCTTTTTCAACGATCATGGATCAACGTTGTACATGTTTGAGATCTCAGTTTTACATCTACAAGTTTGAAGTACTTGCTCTCAGACATTCTGAGGACAAAGATTGAACGCGCAGTGCTAATACTTGTAAATAAACCAAAATGGCGGATAAGCATAATTTAACATAAATAGTTCGAAACACAGAATAACTGAAGTTAGCTGAAGTAAAAAAAGTAACGTAGTATTATAAACAGGTCTTCGGTCAAGCAACTTAAATGGGTCTGTCATTTATCAGTTGTTAATTAGTCATTAATCAGACATTTAAACGTCGTAAAGAATTGCTTGGACTGCCGTAAACTGGTGTATCACTCTGCACAGAAAATTGATTTATAAATAATAACTCTTAGTTTGGTGTTAGCCAAAACAGAAGAACAATTTTAGTTCAAATATTTCGGTTAATAAAGAATTAAACGCAATGACAATGTTATGTCATTGACATGATAAACAGCAATAAACATAACCTTGTTAAAATAAAAAACACAAAATTCGACTATTGCACTTTATGAAGGAAAAAGTTTATCACCAAAATCAAAGACTACAAAATTCCATTTTCTCCTTTTGCCAGTTGGTTGAGATTTTTTATTTCTTATTCTCTTTCTTTTGATTGTCTAGTTTAGTTTCTATGTCTCTGAACGCTTTTGAACTAGAACTTTTGAATCTCATTCAGACTGAACTTTCAACTTAATGTTATCCATGTTTAGTGTCTGTTTTTACATACAGAGGCGACATCATAACTTTATTCATATGCTTTTACGTCATCCATAAGAACACTTTAACCAGCAGACAGCTTATTTTTTCGTTTAGTAATAGAAGACCGTTTTTTCAAAAGGGATATAAGTCACATTTCAAATATTTTGAGAAATTAAAAAAAATTAACAATCTATTTAAATTTTCAACAAATATAAATTTTTATTTTTGTAAGCGGTAGTTTGTGATTTTCATAAAAATAATTTCACTTTTAAAATTTTTTCTTTTTTTGAAGTATACTAATAACGGGTTAAAATGTAAGAAGTTTTTCAAAAAGGGCATAAGTCCACATTTTTTTAGGGAAAAATGTTTTTTGTGACAAAATTACGTCTCAAATTGTTTGCGAATTAAATTTTTTTGGATTAACTTATAAAATTGTAACATAAGTTCTTAAAACACTCCTAATATTTTAACCACCTCATTCTTGTTACATGATAAGTGAAGACCCTCCCTGTGATTTCTCTTTTTTTGTAAAAATTTCAAAATCATACATGCACTGTTTAAAAAATTAAAAACTGTTGTTTGATTCAGAAATCCATTTAATGGAGATTTGAAAGGTGAAAATATTTCTAACGTTTTTTCATGGTTTTTAGCCAGACCAGTTCAAAGCATGCTGCAGATCAGATTTTTTTATTCTCATAAAAATGCTCAATTGAGTTAATCAAAGTTTTTAAGGAATTAAAGATACCTACGATATGATTAAATTGTTTAATCAAAAAATTCTCTTCATTCAAAATTTTACCTTTAATTACATCTGAATTAATTTACAGATACTCCTACCCCCTTTAGCAAAGACACCATTAATGTATAACCCCTTAATGTTTGGGACAAAAGTTTATTTGAATGGATTTACTATTAAATTTTTTTAGTACATATTTTAAGACAACAATTGAGAACATTTTATGATACCAAAAATAAAACAAAAGTTTAGTAGAATTTTTTAATTAAATTTAAACAAATGATTCATTTTTATCAAACTCATCAACATCATTCTGCATTACTCCTTCAATACCATCAAGAATACAGGCATAGAAATCTTTTGCATCATCTGGTACCTCAAAGAAAGCCATTAACTTTTTTACATCTTTCTTTTCCTTCTTGACTTTGTTTTCTAATGGTCTTGGTATTGCTTCAGTCATTTTTGCAAATAACTGTCCTTTTTTTAGTAAAAAACTAAATAGACCAGGCTCTGCAGAATATGCACTTTGACTTTCTTTTAGGAGTAAATTATAACTTTCTGATCTCTCATTGGAAATGGCTTTTTTTTTTTAAGAATCTGTTTAGCCATTTTTTGGTAATCTTTAAGAAACCAATCTTCTTCTAGTTTTTGCACTGTTCCATGCCCTGAAAAATCTTTGTAATATTCAAGAGGAGGAAGAATGGTTTCTTTTTTGCGTACCACTTTTTTCATACGCCCAAAAACTCGATCCAGAGGTAAAAAAACTGTGACCCCTGATTGGAAAATGTTTAACAGCATTAAACATAACACTCATTTCCACAAAATTTTTCAAACAACACAAAACAGCAAAGTTTTTGTTCTGTGATAAACAAGCATCAGAATATAAATGTAGATCTAATTTCACTTTAGCTCCTCATTCTGTAATTAAATCTTTTTCTAACTTAGAAAAACAGTGAACCAGGGCTGAAGAAACTTCATTAGATCCTCTACCACTCTGTGTTTCCAACCAGGTATAAACAAAAATGTTATCTTTGTTTTGCACTGGTTGATTATATCGAACAAATGTCAAATTATAGAGCCAAATTTATCGAGCATAAAACACTTCACCAACACTTAATTTAGGAATTGGTTGGTTTCGTTGCATTTCAAAGCACACTTTAATGAAATTTTCATTTTTCTCTTTCATAAGAGAGTAGAAATTTTTGGCTCTTATTTTGTGCAGACGATATTTAGCAAACTCTTCTACCTTTAGTTTTATATCAAATGTTTTTCTTATCAACTTCTTTTGTGCTTCACAAAAAGAACAGATATCTGTTCTTGGGTTTCCAAATCCAACATTAAACTTTGTGTAAAAAATCTTTTTAAATTTAGAAAGTGATGAAATACACAAATTTTCTTGGTTTCTATGAAGTTTCCAGTTTCTCCATAACTTTACAACATTTAATTCAGGCGAAAGATACACTTAACACTTTTTCCTTTCCCATAGTGTGAAACACAACCTTTATATTGACTTACAAAATTCACTATTGAATTGGTGATTTCTTTATCACCTATAAGTTGTGTACATCCTCCGAGTTTTTTAGGTCTCAGACACCCATTTTTAAAGTAGTATTTTATAAGATTATGCAATCTTTTTATTTCAACACATGTTATGGAATGTTTTTTTTACAAACTGGAACTGTTTTACAACTGCTGTCAGCAATACTGTAGTTTATTGAATGTTTTCTTAAACAAAAATATTCATTCCTTGGCCTGTGTTTTTTAACTTGAGTTAATTTAACAAAGTTCAGAAGAAAATCATCTGTTTAACTTTTAATTCTTCATTGTACAGCTTCTGGAAAAAACCTAAAAAAAATTTTGCTATGTCAAGATTGATATAATAAAAAATTATTTGTATTTAAAATCATAGTATAGGTTGAAACTCATAGCTAAAAATAATAATTCTGAACTAACAAAAGTGGCTAGTGTAATATAACTGAGCTCACCAACAATATCCAGGTTGCCAAGATTGCCTGCTTTACATTTTTTGTTGTTGTGCCTATAAGCTATAACAGGTATTTTTCCAAGAGATGAATATCTCTGGCGTTTTTCCTTTTCTGTTTTGCTTATTTTCGATCTTTTCCGATCATATCCAGGGGTTAAAGAGTAAGAAAACATCTCCAGTTCTGAATCTATTATTTGTCTACAAACCAATTTTAGATCAAATTTGTTACGAAAGTTGCTTGTGCGCAAGCGTTAACATAAGTTTTTTGCTATACTTTTTTTTAATGCTGGGACTTTAGCCTTTTTGAAAAAACTTGATGATTTTAATATTGAAAGAAAAGTGGATGAATAATTTTCTATCCATGTTATTATAGTTAGATTTGTGCCATTTACACTATAGAATTCAAAAGTAAAAAAAACTCAATTTTGTCAAAAATGGACTTATATCGCTTTTGAAAAAACGCTCTTCAATTCCTACAGTTCCAAAAGAAATAAGTTTGTGCTAAAAACTTTAAAGCTGTCTTCTAGACCTTGTTTAGCATAAGATTCTTTAAATTTTTTAATGAGTTCTTTGGCGTTCCTCGGACATTTCATTTTCTGAAATCCAATTGTAAGTATGCGTGCTGTTTTGTGGTTATCAAGCTAATTTTATTACATTTTCTTCATAAGCTTCAATAACTCTAAGACATGTAAATAAGATTAAGTTATCGGCCAACAAAACTTTAACTTTCACACTTTAATCTTAAATGCGGTAAAACTAAAGAGAAAGACCACGCTTTTATAGCTACTTCATCAAACCATCCACTTTGTGAGGCATTTACTTTCTCTCTATACCAGACTTTTTTGGAGCCTGAATCATTAGTTGGATTTGTTTCATCATAGTGATATATGGTATCTCTGCATGGCTTAGAGTTCTGAATACATGCTCTCAGGATTACTTCATTAATATCTGCACAAGATATTTTTACCACATATTTATTTGCTAGCTTTCTAAAAATCAAGAAGTCAACTTAAATATTTATGAAACGAGGTTTTTCTTAATTTTTATGAAACGAAGTGCTTTTTTAATTTTTATGAAATATTTTTTTTAAAGCGTAAATCAATTTTGGAATAAAATTTTTTTAAGTCTTAATGAAAAATGTTTAAAATCAATTTATGTATTGTAGTTTACCGTCCTCCAGCTAATTGCGTTATGGATGCATGCCTACTCAGTCCAGAGGAGACCCTGTGAGCGTCGTCCCAGAGTTTGCCTCTCCTTCAGGAAGTAGACAAAGACCCACCGTCGTCTGGGTTACCATCCTGATGACCGTTTACAGGAGGGCGGGCCTCTTATTGATCAGGTTTACTTCCCCGTCAGGTAATTTAACATCAATTTCAGTCATTAAATTAATCTTGTAATTTCTTTTTTTATTGTGCGATAAAAACGACCGAATATTTCATTTCATTTATTTGCAAAACTTGCGGTATACTAATATATATATTTGTATAATATATATTTAATATATATATATATTTAATATATATATATTTAATAATTAGCTAATTATCTGAATTAAGTTAAACTTTATTTTGTTCATGATGAATAAAATTTGCCCTTTTGTCGTAACCATTTCCGTGCCAGTTTGATCCTTTTTTTTCCCCGTGAGACATGGCTATATAAATAAAGAATAGTAGAAACTAAAATTTTAAAGTAAACCAAAATTTAAACGTTTTTGCGCCATATTAAGCAACCTTCTGGAGTAAAACCATCTTTACTAAACATTTTTAATATTTAAAATATGTTTGAAGTTATCTTTAAGGCAATATATTAGCTAAAAACACAAATTACACTGTTCAACAAAACGATGTTTTTTTTTTTTTTTGGTTTGTTTTTAGTGCTTTCTTTAAATTTTTTTCTGCCTCCATTAACAAACTTTAATAATAATCCACAAATGGGAAAAAAACGATAACAATTCTTTTAGATTTTCCGCCTTATAGATATGAAGATAAACAAGAAGACCTTATAACAAAAACTTCACACAGGTGCATTTTAAATCAGCTTAAAATGTAAAACAATAAGAGAAAATTCAATTGGTATTTTGAATAATAAAACGCATATCGATGTACGGTACATAAATTTTCTTTTGCTTTTATTTGTATCCTATTTATGATTCTCTTTATTACTAATTGCTTCTTTCAAAAATAAAGATCAGAAGAATTTTACAGAGAAATTAAAGAAACTGTTTTATGTTTTATTCAGATAAATTTTCAAAAAATATTAACAGCAATATTGTCGATATATGTCCTTAATTTTTTATATCACTTCGAAATAGGTGATTCATCGGAAATAATGAAGCTTTATGTGATGAGCACCTGGTTTCTTCTTCTAGATATTGCAACAGTTAAAGCAATTTCTACAGAAACTCAACCTTCAGCTACATGCCAAAAAATGAAGAACTATGTTTTGCACTCTTCCTCCACCCGGTTGACGAGTGTTTTTTATGGTAATTATACAATACAAGCCATTATGACCTTTACAGAAGATGCTCTTTGTAAGAAGGTAAGCCTTTCCGGCTTAATTCGTCAGTACGCCATTAGTTATGCAATTCATAACGCGAACAAGATCGGTAATATATCAAAAATGACCAAAATTGGTTTACGTCTTGATGATGATTGTGGAAGTCTTCCAGTTACAATGTCTAGAGGTATTGAACTGATGTCCATGTTACGCGAAAATTCTATTTGTCGGCCTGATTTTCTCCATTGTTCAAATAATAATTCATTTAATCAAGTTAATGCAGACTATTTTCAGGCTGCTACTGGAATTATTGGAACCACATTAAGTTTTACAACAATTCCTTTGGCAACTCTTACATCGTTATATCAGATACCACATATTAGTCATACAGCTTCTAGCAGCTTGCTCAGTAATAGTGATGTTTACAAATCTTTTTTCAGGACCATACCCTCAGACATTCACCAAGTGTCTGTTATGCTAGATGTCATGGAGACTTTTGAATGGAATCTAATCATTGCAGTAGGTTCTGATGACGACTATGGCAAGCTTGCTCTTTTTGAACTGGAAACAAAAGCGCAAAAAAGAAACATTTGCATTGTTGAGACCGTTTACGTTCCGTTTAAAGCTCCAAATACAATTGAACATGTTAAAAATCTAATGGAACTCATAATCAACACACCAAAAGCAAAGGTCATTGTTCTGTTTTTGTATGTTTTTGATTTAGGAGACTTAATATTAAACGAAGCTAAAGAAAGGGGTGTGAAGAGAATTTGGTTGACTAGTGATGCGTGGTGTCCCACAGCGGAAAATTTAAATGTGACAGCGTTAAAGAATGAAACGCACGGTATCATATCCGTTTCGATAAAACGATACGAACTGCCAGCATTTGAAGAATACGTTAAACACGAGGTAAAAACAAACTTTTTATGCAACATGTGGTTGCAAAATTACCTTAAAAACAATTTTCAATGCGAACCAAAAAATATTTCTAGCAACAAGGAAATTTTGCTCGGTGATGATAACTGTTCAGTTTCTGTTAAAGACGTGATGCATAAAATCTCAGGTCCCTTTGGTAAAGTAAGCAATTTAATTGATGCTGTGACTGCACTCACTCTTTCTATTCATAAGTTTCTTGACGAAAACTGCGTAAAAGGTAAAGTCTGTTCTATCTCAGCCATTGATCCGGTATCTTTAACTGCTATGGTCCGTAACGTATCCTTTATAAATAGCGTAGGAGAGCCAATCACCTTTGACCAAAAAGGAGATCCTAATTTCGTTTTATACACAATTGAGAATTTGCAGTTTTATGATGGCGCGTTTAAATTTGTTACTGTAGGAAATTGGAGTAACAATCGCACACAACGCCTTTGGCTTGAGAAAGATAAAATAAAATGGCCTTTTTGGTTTCAGAGATTATGGGATCAAGACCATCCTGGTTCTCGGTGTAGTCCATATTGCAAAAAGGGCCAGTTTTTTACTGCAAAAATAGGTTGTTGTTGGAGTTGTGAAAATTGTATAGATAACAGCTATAGCAACGTATTAATGGCTGATCGATGCTTGCCTTGCGGAGCAGGTAATCATACCGTGGATCATATAACTTGCGTTGTTACACCTGTAACTTGGTTAAGTTATAAAGACTCAGAAGGAGCGGCAATAGTTATTGTTAATTTTGTTGGTTTTTTTTTAACTATTTCCGCTGCTATTATTCTTTATAAGTTGAGACGTGAAGCCGCAACAGACGAGCCGTCTCCTCACACTACTACATTTGCATGCATCATCTTGTTTTTAACCTTTTCATCCGGATTTCTTTATGTATTTGAACCTACTGTTCAGTTGTGTCACGTGAGGAATGCTGCATTCAATTTATTGCTTATGGAATTCTCTTCCTTTTTACTCATAAAAACAAAGATTACATCAGAATACCTGGAAACTAACATTAAATGCTTCTTAAAGGGCGGATTGTTTAGTGCTCAAATGATGCTTGTTGCCTTTTTCTTGCTTTTACAAATAGGTTCAATTATTGCGTGGATCAGAATTGATTCAGGAACATCAGCCGTTGAAATTCAATTAGTTAATAGCGGCACTCAGATTGAAAAACATTGTTACGGGAAGCTGACCTCAGCTAGATTAGTTTCTACTTTTATTCCAATTGTTTTACTTTTAGTTTCAACTTTTTGTGCTTTCCGTGAGCGGAATTGTGCTCATGTGTTTTACGAACCAAAATTTTTAAGTTTTTTTTGTGTTGCCTTGTGCATCAAAATGATTGCTTTTGTATCAACTTACAAGTATTTGAAAGGAAGCTTTAAGATCTTGGTGATGGCTTTCTTATTGACTTCTTCTGGTTTCATGTTTATGGCATGTTTTATTTTACCAAAAGTTTATGTGGTATGTGCTCGTTTTTATAATGTAACTTCTTTCATTCAAACTCTACCGGCAAATTCTTCTCCGGAAAAAAAAAAAGAATCGATTCAAACAGAGAAAATCTGACACAAACCTGACACAAACCTGACACAAACCTGACACAAACCTGACACAAACCTGACACAAACCTGATACAAACCTGACACAAACCTGACACAAACCTGACACAAACCTGACACAAAGATGAAAGCTCCTTATCAAAAAAAAGGGTTTAAAGTTGATGATCTTTTTTTTTGTGTGTAAAAGATTAAAAGTTGAATGATAAAAAAGCAGTATAAAAAAATGTTTCAGTTACATATGACATAACACCGTTATAGTAAATTAAAATATACTTTTATATTATTTGAAATATATATATTACGTGCATTTATCATATGAGTTAACATGTTGTGAAAATTTATATTCTGATAAGCAATATAGCATTTATAAAGAATTATATTTACACAGTCATTTTCCAACTTCATAAATTTTTTTTAGGTTTCTTTTTTGTTACAGTTAAATTTTATGTAAAATATTTGTAATATTTTCACTTTATTTATTGATTTATTTTAATAAATAATTTATTTTTATAAATTTATTGGTTAATTTTTTGATATTTTTGCAGTGCTAATCCTACTTATTGTTTTTTTTTTAAAACCTCCTGTGCACAACACCTCATATCTTTTGCTTTTTCCCCTCCTCCTTCTTATCCACATCTCTTTTGCATTTCCTTGCAAAGTTTCGTTTTTGGGAGCATAATAAACTTCCAAATAACTTGTGATTATTAAATGTCTAAAGCAGGAATGTCCGGCATGCGGCTCGCGGCCTGATTGCAGCAAAAGTAGTGCATATGCAACGCCATTTAATTTTAATAAAAATTTTTTTTAACATGTTTAAGAAGTTTTGCGGTCTGTTGAATGTACATTTATAATTCGGCCGATCAGGAAAAACCTTTAAACTCTTAGGAGTTGTTCTACGCCATAATACCTAGTCATGCTACCCATCGTAACGGAATGCTACACAAAAACCGTTCTTTATTGTAAAAAAAAAGATATAAAGTTTTATTTTTAAAATTAGAAAGTCTCAATCACGAGGGCAAAAAATGAAAACGCTGTAAACTTTAATCATATTTACAAACGGAATAATGCTTAAATTTTTTAAAGAATAAAAAAAAAGAAAAAAAATAAATAAATAAAACCACGGAAGCAGCCCTTCGATTTCTATCTCAGTTAAGAAGTAACTGAATCCTTTACTTTGATCATCATGTGCTTCGGTATCATCCAAATTCTTGTCTAATTCTGCGCTCTCAGTGTCATCTGACAATAATGGTTTTGTTTAAATTATTTTTTTCAATTTTCATTGAGCAAAACATTTGTTGATCTTACTGAAACTCTTTGTAAAATAGGAGCTGTTTGTTTGCTGTTTTAAAAGAACATTTAAATAACAACTGCCATTTCAAGGTTGTGAACGGAAAGTTGTGAATGGGCAGCATCGGCGGCTGTCTTTGTTATTTGTTGTAAATTATGTCAACACCAGCATCACGTAACGACTTTCAAAGTTTTAGCTTAAGATTTGTCTGAAACTCTTTTCTTCTTTTGTTGATATTTTGTTTATTGATTATCTTTAAAAAATATACAAACAAGCAAACAAGTCGAGTAAATTTATAAAGCCTGACGAACAAAAAGCCTAAAAATGCCTAATCTTCATTTCATTAGAAATAAATTGGTATTCAATCTTTCAAAAATGAATTACAGTTGATTTTTATAATTCTTAAAAGGTTTCTCTTTAAACTGATGCTTCATTTTCTGATTCGGTAGCTTTTAAGTTACGCACGAAATTAAGTTGTCTCGAATTTAAGTTAAGCACAAATTTTTAAGCACGAATTGTCTCGTTGATTCAGACAAAGGATATTTTAAACCAAAACTAGTGCCATGTATTTCATTGAATTAGCTTTTGATCCTGTGTGTAGTTAAAGCTGTCTACAAATTATGCGTCTCTAGATGTTCTCTTATCATGTTGTTTTGATTGGTCTGTATAGTGATTTCTTTCCATTTATAAAACCATGCCTGGGTTTTTAAGTCCAAAATCTTGTTTTCGGTTTTAAAGTCAGCAAATCTCTAAATAACTCTTTGTGAGTCTCCTAGGAGGCAGAAAATTACGGTATTGCAGATGGTAGTTTTAGAAAAAATCATGTTCTTGCAAAAATTTGTTTATAAAATAAAAAATAATTTTTAAAGAGAAGTTTTTTATGAACTCTACACTCGCGCGTTTTTTTTTTTTTTTTTTCCAAACTCCACACTCGCGCTCTTGTTATATAAAAAAAAATTTCATCGCAACTTTTCTTAATGGGCGGGTAGCTGTCATGTAAGTTTCAGAGGACCATATGACCCATGCAAAGTTTTGAAAACGAGCCACATTGTCCAGACGAAATAAATTGGAGCCTAATTGAAAATTATGATTTTAATCACGGAAGAAAATGAGAAGTTTCTATAATGATGTCTGAGAGATAAGTTGCAGTTATTGGCTTATTTTCAACCAATGGCACCATTTACCTCTGTATAAAAAAAGTAAAAAAAGGTTTACAAAAACTTTAATAACGACTTGTGGGTATTATAAGCGTTTTTTGTGCTTCGGTGGGGAATCTTAGTCTTTGATGAATCTTCATCTTTATTAAATCTTTCATCTTTAGTGAATGTCGCTTTTGATGTTCAGGCTGACCACTTTTAAAATCAAATTTAAATAATTCTTTAAAGAAAATTAAACACTTTATAAAACCTAAGAACCATAAACCTCGTTTAAAAGCGGCAGTAAATTATAAAAAAAAAATGCATCAATAGCTTAGCAAATAAACAAATACAACATTTTATTTATTAATTTGCTAATATTCCTTTGTAAACCCCCGGTACATTTTGAATAAAAAGCACTCCGTGAGCCCCCTGTATTTGGTGAATAAAAAATTGCCACGAGAGCCTTTTATTTTGTAAAATAAATCTGATTTCAGTTAGCATCAAAAGCATTTTTTTTTTTTTATAGTATAATACTGTCTTCAAATATTTTTACACTTAACCCAGAAATATAGATTTCTTATTTCAAGAAAAGATCTCTTTTCCTTTCAGATCTTTGAAATGATTTGACCCTTAAAATATTTCCACTATAAATCAACAAATTTTGGCAAAGCTTCCTGGCGGACTTGTCGGACCATCAAAAATCTTTACAGAAAATACTGTGCAAATTTTTATAACTAGCTAAATTTGCAGATGTATTTACAAAAATTAAAAACTTGGGACAAATACTTTCAACCTCTGAAAATCTCCACTACAATAAATCTTCCCACAAATGATTTGTTAAAAAAAAAAAACTCTCCAGTGAGATTAAACATCCCCCCCTCCCCCTGATATACGTTTTACCTTGAAAAAATTTTTAAAAGCCATAAACCCCTAGTTTTTAGCACTGACATGAGACAAAAAAATTTAAAAAATAAAGTTTATTTTAAAGCTAATCATTACTTACAAACATTGATAACTCATTTTCTCCCAACTTTTAAAATAGAAGATAAAACAAAATCATTAAAAACTCGCAATTTTTTAAACTGCATTTTTATAAAGCTATTATGATAACTATGAAAACTTTTATTGTAACATTAAAGTTACTATAATATTCGGATTTGAACCTTTCTGGAAAAATGGAGGAGACCTTTAAACTACAGAAAAAAACCTAAAAAAAAAATTATTTAAAAACAACAGAAAGTATTTGCAAAATGGGAATTAAAAAATTTAAATCCTTTCTTAATGGAAAATCGTAAAAGTTGAGATTAGTTAACTTTTTGAGTTCTAATGAAAGTGTTTTTAAATTATATATTTTTTGAAATTATAAATAAAAAAAAAATTTACTTTTAATTTGTTATTTATTTTTTTTTACTAATCCTTATCTTTATCAAGATTCAAATTTATCGAATTTACAAAGAAAAAAATAATTTTTGTAACTTTGGTTTTTATATTAATTGATGTGTCGCAGGATTGACTCGATGAGATTTTGTGCAACTTGTTCAGGAATCAGCGTTTGGTTTCACTTATCTTGAGCTTTCGCTAATACCGTCAGCTTCTGTTTACGCGAAGCTGCAACTGATTTATAAATAGAAAGTATTTTACAACTCTTGATGATTTATTGAAAAAATTGTAACAAAGAAAAAAGGACCCATATATGGATTCCTTTTCACAATAAAATGCTTGCTATGGGAATCAATCTTGTTTCAGAGAGAGGGAAATTGTCTTGTTCTATTAATACATAATGTTGATCACTCTTATAAGAACATGAGATTTTGTATTTCAAAAAAATCCAGTTTGAAACAATAATATGCATTTATACGAACATATGTACAGCAATAAAATAACATATGCAAAAACTATATACAAAAGCCAACCTTTTTGGTAAAGTGTACTTAAGACCTCATAAGTTTAAATGATATAAGCTTTAAAATCAGGTTAGTAAGACATTTTTTTAAAAAATCCATTTTAGTTCTCAAAATTTTCAGCCCAAAATTATTATTGTTTTTAAATCTATGCCTTTAATTTTAAATATTGTAATAAATCAATTAAAAGCATTTAAATATTATTCAATCAGCTATTTACTATATTTGTGTAACCTTTTTAACTGAATTGAAAGATTTCATAGGAGATCAATAAGATAGTTTCCAAAAAATGTATTTTAAAGCAATAGCTTTAAAATCAATCAAAGCATAATGATCTAAAGTAAAAAAAGATTAATTTACCGAACTCGGTAAAAAAATAAATAAAACAAATATGAAAATATTTATGTATGTATGTATGTATGTATGTATGTATGTATGTATGTATGTATGTATGTATGTATGTATGTATGTATGTATGTATGTATGTATGTATGTATGTATGTATGTATGTATGTATGTATGTATGTATGTATGTATGTATGTATGTATGTATGTATGTATGTATGTATGTATGTATGTGTGTGTGTGTGTGTGTATGTGTGTTTGTGTGTGTGTGTATATATATATATATATATATATATATATATATATATATATATATATATATATATATATATATATACACACACACAAACACACATACACACACACACACACACACACACACACACACACACACACACACACACACACACACACACACACACACACACACACACATAGTGATGTGTGAAAGTTTCCTTCCAGTAATATTTCGTTTTCTAACTTATTTTAACAAACGATTACCGTATATATTAGCGTATAAGTCGATCCAAAAATCAATACAAAATCATTATTAAATGACCCATTTTTTAATCAATATTAATAAGAAATACGAAAAAAAATTTTCTAGGAATAAATTTGTTTTTTTTCTGACACTCATATAAGTCGAATTGCTGTTTTAGAGTAAATATTTCGTCCAAAATTTCTCGACTTTACGCGAGTATATACGGTAATCATTAATAATTATAAGAGTTTTTAGTGTGTAAGATTGGAAACCAAATAAACAGATTTATTATTATAAATGTTATATTTACAGTTGTTGACAAAGTAAAAATAAAGTGGTGATTAGTAAAACAATTATTTGTGATAAACTTATTGACTTATGTTTAAAACTTTATTTAAATATAAGTTAATTAGTTTCAGTATAAAAGTAATACAACGTTTAATAATGAAACGGGAGTAAAAAAATCGATCACACTGTTCGAACTATTTTGGTGAAGCTCAAAATTTTATACATGTATATAATTAGAATTTCTTATTATTGTATTTATATCACCTGTTTTTTTATTTGTTTTTAGTGATATCAATTTAAAGTAAGATTGAATTTAGTGTTAATTTCATGAAATATGTAAAATACTTTATAAATAGAGATTATGGGTCGCGCAAAGCATCGTAGTTCAGAAAAAGACACCTTAAATAGAAGTTATGGGTCGCGCAAAGCATCGTAGTTCAGAAAAAGACACCTTATAAAATTAATACGAGAAGGAAAATATGTAATTTTATTCATAAGTCATTAGGTTGTACTCTTAGATCATCACAAATGCTTTAAAATGGGAAAATGTAGGAGAAACAAGAGGCCAATAAAGAAAAACGAATGAACATGAATGGGCAGCTAATGCCGATCCTTTTGTAATTTCCCGCCAAATTAAAAAAAAATTAAGTTTAAGCGTTTCTTTGAGAACAGTACGTCGGCGGTTAAAAAAAAGCAAATTAGTCGCCAGAAGCCTTTTAGAAGCCCTTTCGTATTACTTAAATACGATATTATGAAATTTATATCTTTCTTCTAAGAACGCCTGCTAAGAACGGTCTTCATTTCTATAAAAAGGAAGAGAGGAAAAAAATGCTCGTCTTATATAATAAAAAAGAAGCGTGAAAGACTTGAATGGCTGCGAGGTTGCGCGCAACAAACCCAAGAAAAGTTCCCTTTATGAAATAAAGGCACGTGATAGCAAGAATGCACTTAGAAAAATACATGTATTTTGGCCTGCTTTAAAATGGCGTAATATTTTGTGGTCTGATGAGAGCAAATTTGTTTTATTTGGGTCAAGTGGACAAAGGATATATGTAAGGATGCTACCTAACCCTTCATACAAACCGCAATACACTCTGAAATGTGTTAAACATAGCGGCGCAAAAATTAGTATTAGGGTTTGCTTCTGGCGTAGGACCGATCCATAAGATTGATGGAGTTATGGATCAAAATATTTATCTCGAAATATTGCAAAACATCATTTTGGCCTAGGCAGAGGAAGATATGCCACCCTAATGGGTTTATATGCAGGACAATGACCCAAATCATATCAGTCGCAGTGTAAATAGTTGGTTCGTGGAGAATAGGATTGCAGTTACGGATTGGCCCACGCAGTCACCTGATTTCAATCCAATCGAAAACCGTGGAACGGATGTAAAAGAGGCCGTTAATAAGGAAAAAGCAAAAAATCAGCAGTTGTGGAATGTTGTCCAGTATGCTTGGAAAAACATTCCTTTAGAACTTTTCAAAATCTGATTAACTCCATGGCGAATAGGTGCAAAAATGTAATGAAAAACCAGAATCAATTAAATAAACATTTTCTAATATTGTTTAATTTTATGTTTAATTTGTTATTAATAAAACAAATTATTTGCGATATAACATTTAAAAGATCAATACTACTATAATTATGTCCAACCAATTTTTTATATTTATATAATTAAGTAAAAAGAAAAAATTTAAAACTTTCTATTAATTACTTTTTCAACTCGAAAATATTTATAACTCGTTCATTTTGATCCTACAACTTTTAACTTTTCCACAACTTTTAAAAAAACACAAAGTATGAAATGTCTGAAATGTCTGAAAAAATTTCCCGCCATTTAGTACAAAAAAAAAAAGTGTTTGTCCAAATTTTCTGTAACAGTCTTAAATTAAATTTTTACGTTAGTATTTTGTAGCCGTTTGTAGAGACAAAAGTCTCACAGCTATGCGGCTATGTCTCGATTCGTCGATTAAAACAAGTAGGTGGAACAACACAAGTCATTCCATTCTACTTTAAATGATTTGAATAATGCGGCTTTCTATGAATATTTATGTTTTCGAATTTGACTTATCTAACGTTTCCCATAAATATTTTAATTGGTTTTTTGTTCGATGATTAAAATAGTCAGCTAAAATTCTCTTATTTTGAAGCAGAAAATCACTGTTTTAACAACTCGGGTGTGTGTTTGGGATCATATTGACCTGAAAATTCCAATTCTGTAACATTGTTTCTTTAGCTTATGATCTCGACCAATGGACCGACATTAATCTCCACCAAAGGGCTGACTCCTTGTACGGGGAAAATTCTCAAAACCATTACACAATTTCACCATCGTATTTTACAATTCGGTAGCAAACGTCATTTCTTGTGCCAATAAGACGTCGCACAGGTTGTTCACCCTCGCTTTCAAAAAAGTTAAACTTCAATTCGTTTGAGAAAAGTATTTTTTCACCAATCTTTGATTATCCAGTTTAGATGATCTTTGGATAAATGCTAGTGAGCCTTTTTATTCATTTTACGGATTAATTTTTATTACCTGTACAACCAAAAAATCCCACAACATGAAGTTGTCATGTTACAATACTATGACTAACGTTAGCTAGGTTTTTATCATTTGGGTCGCGTGCTGTTTTGGTAGCTGTTTTCTTGACATCAACAGTTAATTTGCGTTTTTGATACAATCTACTTTTTTAGCCATTTTTGTTGGTCTTCTACTAGGTAAGCGATCTTTTAACCCATATCCACTGTACTATATTACAGTAATACCGTTCACGGTTTATTTACCATTTAACAATACAATAATTCTTGTTTGTTCAAAGTTTTGTCCGATGAACTGAAACTTTTTCGTGAGATACAATCTCACGAGAGTACTTTTCTTGCTTTGAAAACTTTACTACCGTCAGGAATTTGCATATGCGTATGCAAAGAAATGCTTTGCTTCCACGGCCCTCTGCGAAATAAATGTATGTATAAACAACCAATGTGCTATTTTTTGTAAATAAGTCTTAGAGCATCCTACTGGCGAGTACATATTTTGTGGCTCGAAAATTTTGCTTTTGTTAAAATATAACAATTATAATAAGATTTACAAAGTTATGTAACTTTTTTTTACTATATTATTTTGTTTCCTTTATCTCTTACTAACATTATAAATGATTGACCTTTTTTAAAATAAATTCGAGTACGAAATGTCATCGAATGTATGCGTGCATAGATAGTGGTGTGAAAAAAGTCATTTGCCAAAAATTAAATATATGTAGTTATGCATATATAAGTAATACAGCGTTGGTGTTCGGTTATTTCTATATCGGCTGAGTGGCAATTCAAAACTTTTGGTTACCTTTCTCATTCTTAACTTCTCGCAAAAAAGTTAACGCCAATACTTCTTTAGAGGTAGGCCCTTAGGGTATCTACAACCAAGCAGGTTATCAGGCTACTGAAACCGAACCAATAGCTGAATACGTTTTTTTTTACTTCAATCTATGAAAAAAGTTGAAAAGATCACAATAGAAAATAGTTATTTATTAACAATTACATTAATTGTTGTTAATAATCTAACCGAAAAAATAGCAAAAACTATCACAAATATAATCCTCAGTGGCAGGCGACTTTATCGCCTGCAAGGAAAACTACAGCAGAAATTAAAATAAAAACTATTATAAAATTTTAGAACATTTTATAGCTAAACACTCTACTTATAATTCTTTGTAACATGTGAAAGCATGAGAGTCAGCATATTTGGGTAACGCGGGCATTTCCCATCTGTAATAAGTGCTATGATGTGAACATGGATTCCAAATTTATCACGTGATTGTGTTTTATAATTTTTGTAACGTATGCCATGTTAAAAACGAGAAAAATAATGCCTCCGTGTTTTCGTTTGTTTTAGATTTTCTCCCTAAACAGGATCACATCAAAATACCAGCTATTTATTTTATTTTTTTTAATAGAGTTTTAAGCTTTATGCAAGTAAGTAAGACTATGCAAGTAGGTAAGACTCTTGGGCGTGAGGAAAAATTTAATTTGCAAAAAAATAGATTGCACTCCCAATATTAGTTTAGAAGTTACTTTATATTTTTTAAAAAATCGTCCATTTGCGTAAAACCGTGTTTTGATTAATTTACTGTCGCGTTTCATTTTGCTTAAAAGTGGAGTTCGACGCTTTGTCGAGAAACTCGATAAAGCTTCTTTATTCCTCGAGGTGACACTCTTCTTTATTTCTAAAGTTTGGCGCGCGAAATTTCTTGGTCTTCTTCAGTTGTATACGAGTTGACAAAAAAAATCAGCAAGAAAATCGCTTGTTAAAGTATCTGTTAAAGTAAATCTGACAAAATCTTATAAAAATTAAAAATTTTAAAGTAAATAGGGGAAAGGTGCCTATGATGGCATACTTAACTTTAACGTTTCTCTGAGTCATTACCTGAAAACTTAAAAAATAATTTTTGACATGGGTGTATCCCTCTAGCATGCAAAATAATAATAAACCTTAGAATTTTTACTATTTTGTTTTTTTATAAGTTTATACCATTAAAAAAAAATACAAGTATGCCATCATAGGCAACTAACTGCTCTTATGATGGCACACTTTAAAGAAAATAGACAAACAAGAATTTTTTTTGTTTTTTAATAATGGAAACACAACTTATCAAGAAAACAAAGTTAATAATAAATATTTGGTCTGTAAGCATAGTTCACATTTAATTTTTTTCTACTTCTCTATATGCCTGCACATAAACAATGACACCAAGATCTGGGTTTTTGACAACAAATCCAGTTCTTTCTTTAGAACAAGACAGCGTATAAATTTCATAACAATACAAAAATGCTGTATCAGATTCGAAATTCATTTTATTATTTCTTCCTTTAATCTCCTCACTGTAGTATTTTTCTTCAACAGTCGTCTTTCTTTTTGTTTTTCTAACAAATTTTTCCTTTTCTTTGTTATCTTTTTCTTTTGTCTTATCTTTTAGTTCTTGGATACCCGGTGTGGTATTCAGAGGTCCAGTTTTTCCACGTTTTCGTGCCCTTTTCAATTCGATTTTAAGGATTGCTAAAGGCAACGGACACAACTTTTGTATAACAGATCTTATCCTTTTGTTGAAACAGAAGATCCAATGTATATGGAAGCTTCTGATGGAGGAGATTTCATTTCCAAATGTGTTGGTTTCTGAAACTCTTGTATTTCATCTTTGTTCTTAGCCTGATCACCTTTTTAAGAGCATACAAATTGATTTCAGGGATTTTTTTCAATTCATTTTGCAGGCTTTCCTATGATGGCAACTTCTCGGTATGCCATCATAGGAAAGAGTCACCATATTTATTAAAACAAGCTGTGTCTACCTTATTCCACACATAGCATTAAAATAAGTATTCTAATAAATGTACAAAGCCTGCAGATGAAATGCATGAAAGTTTTACTTCTGTATGATGTATAATAAAATCGTAATCCTAAATATATGAGGGCATTAAAACTACAACACCACATGCCAAAATTTATGTTTGTTGATTAGAAAAGCATTATTTATGACAGAGGGACGAATTTTCACCAGAAGTAATGAATTACTAATAAACACATGTTGGTCTAATCACTTATGCGCCAAAACTAATATTTTTAGAAATATGACCAGTATGCCATCATAGGCGCTATGCCATCAAAGGCACCTTTCCCCTAATTTTTTTTTTTTTAATCCATTTTTTTCCGGCCCGAAAGACTTAATAAATTAAAACTTTTAAACCGTGCGATTTTTAAAGTGTTGCGTTAGAGATTGTTTTGTATAATATCCGTCACTCAGATATAATTTTTTCTTTATTTTTTTCAAAAAGAAAAGATCTTGTTAAAGCTATGTTGTTTGCCATAAATTTTATTGTAAAAAATTTATTCAAAACAAAGTGGTAACTTCGATTTAAACCCGAGTGTGGCAATAACGCCTAAACCATGTAAAACAACACGCGAGTTGTAGGTTTATAGGTTTTAGACGTTAGCAAAGTGAGTTTCAAATTGATAAAAGTTGCGCTCAACATTTTCAGAAATGTTTGACAGTTTTCTACAAGACAGTTTTCTACAATAAAGTTTTCTACAAGTCCTTTTATATTCTGCTACGGATTGTTTATCACCGTGCCAACATTATTTCAGTAGAATTAATGGATGATTTACATTTTCTCTCCACCGGATATTTTTACACCACCGGATATTTTCTCTCCACCGGATATAGTTTAATGTACAAGCAAAACAAAAGGTTCGAAAAATTAAAAATACAAAACTGAAAGTGAAAGTATTACTTTGGATATTATTTTGTTTGACTAAATTCAGTACAACAGTTTTGAAAATTGTCAATGCCTTAACAATAACATATCATCCACGAGTGACGCTTTATCATCTTTTAGGCCGATTGTGCAAACCACAGCATCGCAGGCATCGAACCTTTGGATGAGTTTAATATTATCATATGGTGCAATAACAACTCTTTCAGATGTGAACCATGCTAACCAAAAACCTATTCAATCGCCAGATTTACTGTATTTTCATCAGCTGTTGCTTTATAACCGATTAATTCCCGTTAATATGCAGTTCCATTTTCCTTTAGCAGATGCCCTTTGCTATTCAAAGCGCTCTCTGAGGGCACCATGTTTTTAAAGCATTGCCACAAGTCAAAACTTACCAAACGTGCGTTTAATTGGAGAAACTCTCTATAGTCATCTCTAAAATATCAAAAATGAAGTCCGTCAGCAATAATTGTCTTTAGGCTGTTACAAGTAGTGAGTAATAATATCACTCATGGTTTTGGTGGACGATAATAAATAAAGTTAATATATCTTTTTATAACAATGGCATGTTAAAATTTCTTTTTTTAATAAGTGTTTATTATTACTAGCTTTCAAGAGAGAAAAATATTAAACAAAGGAATTTGTCAAACTTTTACAAGATTTAGAACTTTGCCTATTTTTTTGGTATGAAGTTCAAGGAAGTCAATAATTCTTCTTTAATAAGTACTTTAATAAGCTTTTTGAGAAAATCTGGAGTGCTCAAGAGAAAGAGTTAAGGTATTTAAAGAGTTTGTAAAATTTTGAAGAACCGGTTTTTTTTTTTTTTTTAGAGTTTTTTTCGTTAAAAAAATACTTTTTTTCCATAAATTTCCATTTTGTTATAGGTACTGAACAAGATATTAAGTAAAGCGTAAAGAATAAAAACTAAAATATAATGAATAAGTAAAATAAAATATTCGTTGCTGATTTAATACCAACGATTGAAATTCAAAATATAAACTATTTTTACTTATTTTATTTGGAAATATACAATATATAATATATATTATGAAAATTTCTTACAAAAAACATTGAAATTAAGTTGTAATGTTATATTTGGTTTACACAATTCATCTAAAAAAATTTACAAAGTTTTTCTTTTTTTTATGGTTGGTCTGATTTTCAATGCTTCTGGGGAGTTTTTGATGTAATGTTCAGACAATACTTTTTCGTCGCTGTGATCCTTTCATATGGCAAAAGGTTCTGTTCATACTATTAAACTCAGCATGCATGCCTTCTATACCTTGCTCTCCATAAATATTGAGACCCAAACCCCAATTTCTTATAAAATCAACATAATGACTTTCCAACAAATGCGTTTTTGACGTAATGGACTCAATAGGCCATGTTTTACGAAAGTATCTCATTAACTTTTCAATGGCTTTTTCTAACTCCAAAAAAGTAAATAAATAAAAGAACGTAGAAAACAAAGAAAAGAATAACTACGATAACCCTTACAAGAGTAATTTAAATGAGAGTAAATTTTAATAAGAGTACTGTAATGCAAGACTATAAACTTTAAAGAAAAAGTAATTTCACCTAATTCTGATAATAGATTTTTATTAATGATTTCACTTGAATTAATAAAGTTGTACCATGTTGTATACTTGCAGAACTCAAGACCATTGCCTCTTTATGAACATCTGCATCAATAAATCCAAGATCGCTTACTATCTTAGGTATTGAATTGCAAAAACGTGAAAAAACTGGAAATTTTTAACTCAAGACCATTGCCTCTTTATGAACATCTGCATCAATAAATCCAAGATCGCTTACTATCTTAGGTATTGAATTGCAAAAATCAAGGACGCTGTTTATTTAATGAATAAAGATAATTTTAGGGCACATTTACAAAATTAATGTTTAAAAACCTTTAAGCATTTATGAACTAATGTATTTAAGAAGATATTTATACAATTTCATGTTTAAAAGTATGCAGAAATATGGATGGAAAAACCTGCATTTTTTTTGAACATGGTTCCCATGGCTTCCAATAAAACATTTTCCATGATGAGCTTATCTTTGAACATTAAGACCTCATAGAACTTTGTCAAGTTTATTCACAAGTGGTCCATGAGATTTTTCAAATGTTTTGGATCTTAGTTCTATATATATATATATATATATATATATATATATATATATATATATATATATATATATATATATATATATATATATAGAAAGAGAGAGACAGAGACAGAGACAGAGAGACAGAGAGACAGAGAGAAAAGAAAAACAAATAACTTGGAATTGTTTAGCATTTTTAGAAAGAATACCATGTGTCTGTATTAAGTAATGTGTAATAGATAAGTAAAACCAGGACCTTCGAGAGAGGAAGCACAGGGGGAAAATTAACTTCGGGCACCAAACTTGAAGGGTCGCCAGATAACCGGTCGCAATTTTTTTTTTGACAGTATATAGAAAACATTTTAATGACTGATAATGTGAAGTCTGCTTAGTTTTTGCATATGAAGTTTAAACTTTTGGATTCGAATTAAAAATGCAGGAATTGTAAAAATATCACGATACAGCATTCAATTAGATTATAGATGGCATAAGAATCCATGTTATGAGCGAATAAGTATGCTGGCCTCAATTTTCATCTGCTAAACCTCAGAAAATGAAATTAACATCTTTTACTGGGGTCTTGTTTTTTATTCTTTCATTTCTTTAATGTCTAATGTGAAGAGAAGCAACTATTTTTGTACTTCGAAAAAAAGACAGTGGTGAAAGTGTCACTTTTGGATTAGAAATTCCATGTTCTGTCTCAAAAAGAAAGGAGCCGATATTATTTATCACTGATATGATTAGATTATCACTGATGTGATTAGTTTATCACTGATGTGATTAGTTTATCACTGATGTGATTAGTTTATCACTGATGTGATTAGTTTATCACTGACGTGATTGCAAGGCTAGATATGAATATTCGAAACTGTCGCGATCAAGAATACGATTTTGGATACAATATGTTAGGTGCTTACAAGGGAGCTCAAGCTTTAACAAGTTAAAATCATTAGGAGGCTCTGTACGTTCCCTGAAGCGCTCACAGTCTGGATTTGTTTGGTGTGCACTCAGTTGAATCGGCCGTTGAGATCAAAGTATTCGTTGGAAATTTCGAACCTTTGTAAGTATTTTTTGGTGCAAGTTCTGACCGATGGAAGATCCTCACTGAAGCGACAGAAATTTCACTGCATAAGCTTTCTATGACAAGATGGAGCTTTCATATTAACGCCATCAAACCACTTGCCAAAAGGCTGAGAGAAGTGATGCCTGCTCTTAAACATCCCATGGAAAACCTTGATTTGACCAGTAAGCAGCGTAGTCAAGAGAGAGCTTTCGAAAAATGGTTATCATGTATTGAGTTTTTATTACTAATTACGATTTGGTACAACTGTCAACAACGGTATTCGTTTTCTACAATCTGAGGCCATTAAATGGATGACGAGCTACTTTTGATTGGAAAGTTGCTGGAAGAACTTAAACAGATTAAGGGGCTCTTGCTCGCAGATTTTCCAAGAGGCTGTAGCTGTAGCTGGACCCCTAGAATTGGAAACTGAACTCGCTACTATAAGAAAGCATAAACCGAATCGCTTTCACAATTAGGCATCAAACACATTCCGTTTCCATGACAGCAAAAAGAAATAATTTGAATTGAACATTTTTAATATTAGTTTTGATAGTCTGATCCAGCAGATTAATTCAAGATTTGAGGCAAGCAGGATGCTTTGCGATATGTTGCACAATCTCATTGAAGAAGTTCGCTGCTTTAACACAGTCCGCAAAAAAGTTTTCAAGTAAGGAAATCCCACACAATTACTCAACCAAATCTTCCAAAAGAAGCTTGAACGCCTTTTTCCCTACATTTGCATTATGCTCCAGATTTTCAACACTATTTCTATGACAGTTGCTGAGGTGAACGATCGTTCACTAACTTGAAGATCGTAAAAAACTCTCTCCATTTGACCATGGGGCAGGATTGACTTACTGATTTTTTGATCATTTTGATTGAAGAAGATTTGGAGAAAAAGGTGAGCTACGACAATATCATCAATAACTAGTTGGTCAGTTAAAAGCTCGAAAAATTCATCTTTAAGCACCTTATTCACCTTTTTCAAAATTTTGTTGGTTATCGTTTCATTGGTTTAAAACTAATATGTTGATTCAAATATCAGTTTTGATTGGCGAACCGTTTGTTAATCCTGAAAATTGATAGTAACGCAGAAATTCAATGTGTTGTGTTGATAACTGCTTCATTCGCAAAACTTTAAATTTTAAAATTTCTAGCCTTGAAAAGGAGCGCTATTTTTCGACATTGAACCGGGCGCCATCGGCACTCTCAAAGGCCCTGAATAAAACTTCCTGTCGGCCAACAGTTTTAATTAACACAAAATCAATTGCAAGAGATAAAAGATCACTACAATGTAATATTCACGTTTACAAGATTAATAGGAAATATAATGATAATAACTGAACTCTTTAACAGACCTTTCATATTATTGTGCGGTAGAATATATCTTATAATATATTCATATCAAAATTATAGTCCATCAATAACCACTTAAGAATACTTTTTTTGTGCTTTTTTTTTATTAATACACTTCTTTAGACACAAAATTTATCTGGTTTTTTTAGTTTTTTTGCAGTATTTGAAAGATATTGCTGCGTAAGGCAAATTATTATTATCTTCATATCCTAAATAAAATAAATTGTTGAAAAGAACGTAAGGTGCAGAAGGTGTAGCTTCTACACTAGAAAATGAGTGTCGTCAAACTGTAAGATCAACAGTATTCTCAATAATAGGTAGTTGGACATCATAGCTTAGAGTAACTGTTAAACTATCGAAAAACTTGTTGGTATAATAACAAAATTAAAAGATGATCAACTTTAACCTACCCCAGTCTTAATGTGTCCCAGTATATCATCAGGTGTAATTATTTTTGTGGTGCTTGTTAAATATATATATAGCCTATTTATCTATATTTACATTTTTTATGTTGTTTCTTGTTTCTAGTGCTAATTTAATTCAACTAATTATAGACTGAGAAGGGTTAGGGTCATTTTCTTAATTATTAATTAGATTTTGGTTCCAGAATTCAAGCTAATAAATAAGTTACTAAGGCAATAGTTATAAGCAAAACTGGGATGTTGGATTTTTAATACGAATACTATTAACATGGTTATTATGTGGTTCTTTTGAAATTAATGATATATTTTTAGTATCTTCTAATAAAAAAAAATTGCTTCCATTCAAATATCAATTTCTTTAATATTGATATTAGTTGGTGCAATAGGCAAGCCTGCACAAAAAGGTCTTCATATGAGACTTCTTGATGCTATGTAAGGTCCAACTTCAGTCTCTGCTTTAATTTACACAGCTGCTATGGTGATAGCTGGTGTTTAATTAATTATAAGAATGTCTCTTTTATTTGAATTGAGTTTTTGTCTCAGAACAGAGTTTTTGGCTCAAAAGCCCTGAAAATTTGAGCAGTGTCTAGACAAAATCTCAATTCTGCTGAAAATTTGCATTGTTAGTTAGGACCCCAGGTGATTAGAATTCATAATTAAGGCTGCATTATTTATAAGCATCTCTGAACCGTTTTAATACTGTTCAAATGCATGATTGATAAAATTTTCTTGTGTGCGCTGGCATTTTATTGTCTTTCTTTTCAAATTCAAATGAGGTGGCTCTTTTAACTGCATTCCGGGAAGGGATAATAGTAATCATTTTTTTAGACTTCGAGTTCTCATGTGTAAATATTTTGTACATTTGGCAACAACATTTTAGTTTGCTTTAAACTCTAGTTGCAGCTCTCGTCCTTGTTTCATATTTGTTCATAGTCTTTAATGACCTTTTTAAGTGATTTAAAAAAATCATCTGTATTGGATTCATACACTGATGGCGCAATGTTGTTATTGATTCTAGCTGTTGAAGGGCTACCTTTTCTTACACTATTGCTGAGAAGGGGCCACCATTTTAAATGTTTTGCTATTATTAAAAGAATGGTCGTATTTGTTTGCAAGCTTGCAATCACAAAGGAAAAATTTTTCAATGTCTATTTGTCTTTAAAATTTAGTAAATTTTCTTCAAGCTCAACTGGCATCAAGATTTTTCTTTCTACTTTTGCGTCCATCTCAATTTTTTCCATTTTTCCTGGTCTGTAAAGATGCTCTGAGTATTTGAAAAAATTTTACACAAGCTCTTTTAGAAGCTTTAGGCTCATTATTGCAACTGTTTATAGCCTGAGATAGCACTTTCTCTAATCATATCACATACTTTCCATAAGTCGGTCAACTTTGGATTTCTTATTTGTTATAGATTTAAGATCTTTTTGATCATGAGCCATTCTAAAAAAATATAAATCCTTATAAAGTAAATTTATTTAAAAGCTTTAATTTACATAAAGTCCAATAGTTTAAAATGTGACTAGAATTTGGTTACTTACTGGAATTT
This sequence comes from Hydra viridissima, assembly GCF_058129835.1. Taxonomy (NCBI): domain Eukaryota; kingdom Metazoa; phylum Cnidaria; class Hydrozoa; order Anthoathecata; family Hydridae; genus Hydra; species Hydra viridissima. The sequence continues at coordinate 424,911 of NW_028324319.1, forward strand.
AGTCACTTTACCGTAAGTTAATTTTTTTAATTTATTAGATCTTATAAAGCTTTCATTAAACTGAATTTAACCAAAGTATTAGTTTTAATCGCGGAGCGTTTGATAAAAATGGAAAATATTTACTTCAGTAGGTTACACTTCTGGTTTTTCACTACGTTTAGCAAGATACCCAGCCGTAAAGATGTAGTAGATCCTAAATTTAGATTCACAACAACATTTATCTCAAATGAACATATTTTTCCCTCTATGATTAAGTGCTATTTCAAAAACATTGATATTTTTGTTTTTAGATTTTGTACAAACAGCATTCGATGCGTTTAAAATATTTCAGAAGACGTTTAATTGTTATTCTTCTGGCATCATTATTTTTCTTACTTGTTTCTATCAATTTGTGGTCCAAGAAAAAAAGGTTTAACAAAACTGGAGCAAAATTTAACCTCACCATCTTCGCAAATCAAACAAACTACATTCCATTAAAGATTGAGATGCCATTTCACATAAAGCAACTGAACGAAACTTTAGACAATATAAAAACTTGAAACCGATTTAAGCCGTGTGAAAATCAAACAAGTGTAGAACTTGTATTTTATGTTGGCTACTTTGAGTCTAATCTCACTGATTTGTACGCTAAATTGCCTCAAAGTATTGATTGCTTTTTTAAAATCTCAATAACGCTGCACAGGTACGACAATCAAACTGAAGATGAACACGTCATTGGTTCTCGCATCATTTTGAAGCGATGTTGATGAAAGCATACAAGAGTTTTATGAACACCTCTTTTGTATTTTATATGGAGCCTGACGTACGGCCGATTCGATCCAACTGGCTGACTTCAATTAGCCAAGAAATCGGTGCTGGTCATTTTTGGCTCAAAGGAAGTGTATTCCGAGGCGATATTAATAAATTCGCAAAAAACGATCCTTATTATCCGAATTACGTACATATTAATGGCAATGCTATTTACAATATTGCCAATACAGATTTTATTTTTTTTTATTTTAACACACTGCGACAGTACATAGTTGAAAAAAATGGTGATAGCCTAAATGCGTATGATACAGATTTTTTTGAATACATGTTGGATATGAATAATTACGATGTGACGAGACGAATTTTACATCAATTTCAGTTCACCGAACTTATTCAAAATTTATGGAAGACAGAATACAATGTGAATGAAATGTCTGAAAAATTTAAATCGACTTGTTTTATCCACGGTGGAATTCCTACTTATTGAACTGTTCCATTTTGTTTCTATCCCAGTGGGAATTTGGACGTCTATTTAGAACGTCCAGAAGACGTCCAAATGAAATACCTTTCGTCCGTCCATATTAGACGTCCACGGACGTCCTTTTTAGACAGTTTTAGGACGAATTACGACGTCTGGCAGACGTCAAAGTTAAACTTATGGTCGTTGTGTTCGGGCATTAATTACACTAAAATCTAGAAATAATTACTTTTTTTAAGTTAATATATTTACTAATTTAAGTACAGATTAGATAATATAAATGCTATAACAAAAAAAAAAAAAGACCTTTTATATTATTTAGTTTCTTCTTTTTGCAATTTAAGTATTGCTTGTTATAACAAGTCGCCGACGAGTGTTTTGATATTGCCTACGTCAAGGCCATCTTTTTCTGAAATAAGCACGCTAAAACAAGCAAAATATATAACTATTTTTATTTTCAATATTAATATTTAGTTAAATACATACTTAAATTTTATTATAACTTCTTTGTTTTTTATAGTAACACTCAGCAGAAACCTTACAACATAATTTGATATGTAAACTAACTTACTTTTTAAACATTTGTATAATGTTGTGGCTACAAATTTCCATTTTCCCTTTATCCCATCTTTACTAAAACACCTTTGCAAAGGTTATGTCATTATGCTGTCTAAGACATTTTTAACTATTTTATGTGGCATTGAACCACCGACACCTTTAATCTGTGTAAGCTACAGAAAATAAAAAAGTTAGTTAAAAACAAGTCCACTCCAAACAAATCTATAGTTGAGGAAAGATAGTAACAGTCTAAATCAGAGTAGGAATGCTTTTAGATTAAAATAACATAAACTTTGTTTTAAGTTTTGAGCTGTGTTTATAGTGGTAACATTTTAAATTTTATTGATTAAAGTTTATACTTCAATTTAGTTTTCTACATTAAAAAAAAAAAAAAAAAAAAAGAACTATCTTCTGAAACCTCGCTGCTTTACTGGAGTTAAATTATTTTTCCTCCTCGTCTAACCTCATCTAATGTGTCAAGCGGTTCTGTAAAAATGTCATCAGCTATGAATGCTTTAGGTCCTACCTCATTATTTTCAAGAAGTTCAAGGCGATCAAAGATTTTCTTTTGAGTTTCCTTAATTTGATCAAACTGACTTGTTAGTTCCATAAAAATAGCATATTAGAATTCTGAAAATAAAAGCTGAGATTTTAATTTCTATACATTCATTTTTCAAAAATGATTAGATTTAATTAGTTTTTTTTATATGATAAATTCTTAATTCTAAAACTGAAATTAAATCAAACAATTGAAAAGTTTATATCATTAATAATATAATACAAAAAAATCAATAAGAAGCAGTTTTTATAAATTATCTGCAATATAATATTTATAAAGTATATAAAAGTAAATGGGAAGTAATTACGTTTATTTGTCATTTCTTTAAAAGAAACTCCACCATCACCTATTTTAATGTTTCCTTTTTAATTTACCAGTTTTAAAATGATCTTAAATTGAAAATTCAATGCAAACATTTTTTTTTTAAACCAAAACAGGAGTTAGTGCTGCTTTCAATTTTTCTAATTCTAAAAAATAATAAAGTTGAAATAAATATAAGAAACCAAATACTTTATATGGAGTATTTTAAAATAAATCTTCTTCATCACCTTTATTTGAATATTTATCACTCAGCTTATGAGAAAACCCACTGCTCATAGGTTCATTAGAATGAGAACTGGAGTCTAGCTCTGGACTAGGTGTACAAACATTTTTGACTTTCCTAATAGTTGATACAAAAAAATTATTTATACACTATAATTTTTTTTATCATGAAAAATGATTATATAAATAATAAAAAAAAAAAATGAACCTTAATATTCTGACTCATTTTCTGTTTGAAGTTAAAGCATCTGGTTACATATCTCCAATGTCCCAGCTTCCAAAATAAATGCAATAAACTTAAACTTTTTCCATCCTGGCTCTGGAACAACCCACTCAGAAATATATGTTCCAAGAGTTTTGTAACTTTTGGGTGGGAAATAAACAATACATTTGGCTAAATTAACCCAATGAGAAGGAACCATTGTCTTGGTTGGTAGAACATTTTTAGTTATAATGACAGCACTAAAGTAGCCTGAAAATAAAAAAAACTTAATGGAACTAATGAATGTATCAATGGCAAATATACTTAACATTAATTTTTCTAAAATTTTTTTTTTAAAAAAAGGAATATAATTTTAATAAGAACTGCACAATTTTAAAAGAGGAAAAAAAGATGGAAGCTCTCTTTTAATCTTGTAGATTAAAATATCTGTGGATGATCTATAGATATTTTAGTCTACTTTTATACATAATGTCTACAGTTATTTTAATCTAGTAGATTAAATATCTGTACTAAAACTGTAAGAAGTTTTTTAACTAACATTTATTTCAGCTTACTTTTACTAAAAATTATTATTATATAATTTATATCTTTGATATTTTTCACTTAAATCGATTTGAAATCTTTAAGTATATGTTTTACGCTCCATTCTTTGATATTACAGGAAGACAGGATAATTGTAGCAGCTAGCACCAATGATATATGTTAACTAGATGTCTAACTTCATAGAAAGTCCGTAAGAAAAAGTCAAGCAAGTTTTTAAAGTTTTTATAGTCGATAGCCGCTTTATATAAACTTTCAATTTTTTTTTGTTTTGCTTTGTTTTTGTAATTGAGTCATTTCTGTCCAATTATATATTATACATATATCGTATATGATATATCATTGTTTCTGTCTGGCAGGTAAAAAACCTTGTTGATAAAGAATTCACGGTAGAAGCACGATCTAGATATTTAGTTCAAATATATTATTGGCTAGCGCGCTGTTAAACTCAAAAACAAAAAAAACAATGGTGGTTAATAGTTTACGCAAGCGTGTTTAAAAAAAATGTCCAAAATATTTTATTTGGACGTTTATAGACGACCAAATTACAAATCAAGACGAAATTCAACTAATTTGGACCTCCATGGACGTCTAATTCGCGGTCGCGGAAGCTCGGACCATATTTATTTGTCTTTGGAAGTCCAAGGGCGTCAAATGCCCACTGGATAATTATTATATAATGTAAATACTGTTGGTAATGGTCACCATTACCAAAAGTATTATGTATTTACATTATATATAAATTGGGTGTTACATTATACATAATTTGGGTGCATCACTAGGTGATAAACCCAATTTACCGTATATATATATATATATATATATATATATATATATATATATATATATATATATATATATATATATATATAGCTATTTCAAGTTGTATTATTTTCAAATACAAATTCTCCTGTTCGTATAAGAGTGCTCAATATTTTTCAAATTGTCGGGTTGAAAGATAAAATTATCTTTCAACCCGACAATTTCTGCAGATGAACTTAAATTATCATGCAGAATTGATTTATATAATTATTGATCCATTCTCTGATCAATAAACGCCAATTTCCCGACTCCGCTCGCTGCCATACATCTCCAGACCATAATATTACCGCCACCGTGTTTAACTGTGGCATTCAAACACTTCAATTGAAGCTCTTCTCCTGGCTTCCTCCATATCTTTACAGCTCCATCAGAGTCAAATAAATTGAATTTCGACTCGTCAGACCAAATGACTGAGTCCCAGAACTCTTGTGGCTTATCCACGTACTTATTTGCCCATTCGAGCCGCTTCTTTCTATTGATTGGGCTTATATACGGCTTGTTGCGTGGTGTTCGTCCATGTAAATTCGCTTCATCCAAGCGATTTCTAATTGTTTGCGGTGTGAGAGACAATCCAAAACTCTCCTCCAACTCTTTTGCTGCTGCTGTTGTTGAAGATCTTGGATTAATTTCGAATCTTTTGATCAAAGATCGATCTTGACGCGCCGTAGTCTTTCGTTTGTGTCCTCTTCCAGGTTGATTTTCGAGGTTTCCAACTTTATTAAACTTTTCCTCGATGGATTGAACGGTTGCAGGCGATATACATAGCGTTTTAGCTATTGATCTTTGGCTTTTGCCATCTTGCCATAACGCAATTACTCGTGCACGAAGCCCGATCGAATGAGATGTGTAGCTTCTTTTAGATTTTATATTTTCAATGCTGGTCATTGCTGGAAAGTTTATTAATATAAATATATAGTTTAAATCAATATAAATAAATATTATAATTAAATATAATATAATTTTTGATACTTACCATTCGAATTTTTTTGTTACATGATTAATTTTTTTGTCAGGAATTTTCAATAAAGTTAGTTCTTTATTTTTTTAAATATAACAAATTCAAATTTTTTATTTTCAAACATGATTTTTAATGTATTTTTTAAGCGCTATCTTTTGGTGAAATTAGTTTTTCAAAAAAGTTTATACTTTTTGAGAAAAATGCATTTTTATTAATTTCTATTGGCTGCATGATTAATTTTTTTGCTCACTGTATAATATATCATTGATATGTTTATATATACAGGCGCGGATCTAAGGGGTGGCCATTATGGCGATGGCCACATAGTTAAGGTTTAGCGGCAGCCACGAAAGTTATGGGTTTTTTCGCTTAAGGAATATCCCCTAAAAATTTTAATTTGTCTGCCGTAATTTACGGATTTTGGCTATAGAGATTCATGCCATGGCCGCAACAGTTCTTATTATACCTTACCAACGTTTTATTCAATCAATAAATGCTGTGAAAAAATATTAAAGTATCGATCTTTTATCGAAGTTTCAACCGTGAAAATAAAATTTGGCCACACAGTCACAAATTCCTAGATCCGTGCCTGATATATATATATATATATATATATATATATATATATATATATATATATATATATATATATATATATATATATATATATATATATAAGTGGAGAAAAACAACTTTTTAATAGTACTTGATGCTGTTAATTACAACTTAAAAACGAATCAAATTTACTGTAGAACGATTTCTGATGTAATAAAAAAAGACGCAATCGTTTAGTCTTCAGTATCAAAAGAGTATAGAAGGAACTTATTAGAATATGTCGATTGTCGAAAGTATCTTATGTTGACACTTAGATATTATTTTGTTTTTTTTTGTTGAGCAGGTTGTTTCCTTTGTGTGATAAAACTTCAAATTTCTCGTGAAGGCAAAGGTTACAGTTTTTGGTTTCTGAATTGTAAGATTTGCAGCGCTTTACAATTCTCCACTTTACTATAGGTGTAATGGCTTTTTCTTTGAATTTCCCAATTTCCTTCGAAAGCTCGGTATCATTCTTATACCTGACCGTATTAAAAGATTTTAAATGGTTTGCATATCTTAGCTTAAATGGTGTCTCGCTAATGCCAAAATAAACTTTTTCTTTGAGTTCAGGATTTTCGGAACTCACGGTAGCTTGATAAAAAAATATTACTTAACAAACGTTGATTGTTTTATAGACAAGCGGTTTTGGTGATACAATTGCAGGTGTTAGTTGATATGCTTCTTTGGCTTTGTAAAATCTTGTGATTGCGAATTAATGATGGATTTTACGTTTTGCATGCAGCTGCAACTTACCTCGATCGAATATCTACTGAATATTTTGTGCAATCTGTGATTTACCGGAAAGTGAAGGTCAACCAATGCAAGTAAGCGATTTACTTTTTTTTTTCCTCGCACTGACTGAATGGAGAGCTAAACCATATGATATTTCGCTTGCGTTTTGTATTTTTAGTCAAGGCAACTTGATGTTGATAATTAAGTTTACATTTATAGCCTGCTTTATTTAAAGCCTCTTCGAAAGGTGGTGTAGCATTTTTATAAGTTTGTTAGATGAAGTTGAAGATAATCTTAAATCAACACGAGGTAGTCTTTTGATAACATTAGGTGGGTGGTTGGAATCACAGTTGACATTGTTCAGTTCATTATCACATTTCGAGTACGGCCGAAAAGAATTGCCATTTAGATCGAGTGTCACATCGAGAAAATTTTTGATTTTCATGTTGCATTTGATGGAATAGCTGATGATTGCCGTTTGGCACGAATTTTCAAGTATATATATATATATATATATATATATATATATATATATATATATATATATATATATATATATATATATATATATATATATAAAGTCAAAAGAAAGATTATTCAAAAAGTTTAACGTTCTTCTAAACGAATTTAAAAGTAACCACGGTAATAACAGCTGCAAGTTAACCACGTATACAAAGAACGCTGTTTTAAATCTATGCAGTACCGAGATTCCAAAACACCAAAACGATCTTCTTAATCTTGGCCCACACTTTGTACCTTCTTTGAGAGATATCCCTTATATGGACATTATTGCAATAACAGAGTCTTTTGCTTTAAAGCTGGAATATAACAACAAGATTGAAAATGCACAGGATTTGAGGAAAAATGTCTTAAAAGAACTTAAAATGGGCAAAAAATTAAGCCAAAATTTAACAAGAGAACAAAGAAAAGCACTTAAAGAAATTAAAGAAAGCAAACTTGTCGATATATATCCGTTTGATAAAGGTAATGGTTTTGTTAGAATAGAACACGAAAAAGCTTTAGAAAAAATTCGCGAACAGATTGGTCCAACAAAAGTTCTGAGTGAAGATCCTACTTATAGTTACGCGACTAAGATCAGAACCTATCTCTCACAACTTAACAAAAAGCAACGATTTTCAAAAACTGAATATGATAATATATATCCAAGTGACCCCATCCCACCTCGTATGTATGGTCTAATTAAAGCTCACAAACCTGAAAAATCCTATCCTATGAGAATAGTAGTATCAACAATCGGCACGCCTAACTATGGAATATCAAATTACTTAGTAAAGACAATACAACCTGTCTTGAACAAAAACAAAACACGTTTAAAAAACTCTTTTGACTTTATTAACAAAGCAAACTCATGGAATATAGAAAAAAATGAGGTTCAAGTTTCATTTTATGTAGTAAACCTCTATCCATCAATTCCACTTAAAGAAGCTACTTTCATTCTTTTGGATCAACTAAATAAAGATGATTCCTACAAATCTTCTACTAAACTTACTATATTGGAAACTAAAAAGCTGATAGATCTTTGTTTACATCGATGTTATTTCTTGTGGAACGAAGAAATTCATGAGTTGGAGAATTCCGGTCCTATTGGCCTTTCGTTCATGGTCATACTGGCGGAATCTTTTCTACAATACCACGAAGAAAATGCTTTTAATATTGCAAAAACATTAAACCCTCCTCTTGATTTAAAATCCTATCTAAGATATGTTGACGATAGTCATGCTAGATTTTCAAAAATTCAGGAGGCAGAGCAATTCCAACTTATTTTGAATAAACAACACCCTGCAATACAATACACAATTGAAATTGAAAGCGAAAATAAAACTTTAAACTTCCTCGATGTAACGATAATAAATAACACTAATGGTAATTACGAGTTTAAAGTTTACAGAAAAGAAGCCATTACGAATATTCAAATTAAACCTCACTCAAATCACGACCCCAAAATTTTAGGCGCAATATTTAAAGGTTACGTTCACAGAGCTTACTCCATATGCAGTGATTTACATTTACAAAACGAGATAAATTTTCTAATTCAAATGTTCAACGAAAATGGTTACGACAAAAGTCAACTGGTAAGTATTGCAAACCAAATTAGAAAAAATCGGTCTATAAATAAAAACAAATATCAATCCGAGTGTGACACCCTCCATACAGTTTCATTACCGTGGATACCATCACTCTCCCCAAAATTAAGAAAAATATTTAGAAAAGTTGGATATAGGGTAGTTTTTAAATCGAATCCCAATTTAAGATCACTGCTAACGTGTAAAAACAAATCTAAATTACCACGCAATAGCCAACCTGGAACTTACTTAATTGAATGTAACTGTTTAAAGAAATACGTTGGCGAAACGAAATTACAAATTAGAACTCGAACCCAACAACATCAAAAATTCTTAAATGAGGGCAAGTATCATCAGTCTGCAATAGCCACACATGATAAATCATGTTCAGAAGAAATTAATTGGGAGAGAACTAAAACTCTTAAAGTAGAGACAAAAAAGTTTGATCGGAAGGTCCGTGAGGCTCTTGAGATACAGAGACACCAATGTTCCCCTCTAAATGGCGGGATTAATCTGGATAATGGGCAATTTGTTAAAACTAAATTTTGGACACCATTTTTTACGTTTTTACGTAAGGATATAAAAAAAGAAAGAAGCCATTCAACTGCTGACGTCAGTTAATTTTAACCGTTTTTTGTAATTTAAAATAATTTATCGAGCTGATGATGCTGGTAACCATAATCCAGCGAAAATTTCATCATAAATTAATATTTGTATTTAGAGAATTCGTATTATTTGATGTTTTTTATTAACATAACATACACTCTTATACAAGATGTCAACATTCAAATCATATATATATATATATATTGGGTATCAACAGTATTATGATTGATAAGAATTATAAGATTTTGACGATTAGAGTTAGATTGGTTATTTTTTGATAAGACAAGTTGTTTTTCGAAAGCTTGAATACATTTGTAATTCTACATTATTGCGTGTGGTATTGTTGGAATGCTCTTTAATTGTTGATTTTTGCAAGTACCGTGTGATTTTCTCAGAAGTACCATGTGATATTTTCAGAAAAAAAAGATCATAAAAAAGTAGAAATCATGGTAAACTTCGCAAGCCGTTCTAAGTGCTTTTTTGGATTAAAACGTCTTGTGTTGGTATGAAGATTGAAAAAAATATGCGCCAGCAAGGTAGGCACAAAAATGGCTCGATTTTCATTGGTCATAATAACTTTGCTAATATATATAACGCATGTTTGTTATACACAAGTTTATTTATATAATCCTGAGTTATTTATCTACTAACAAGTGTGACCTATATGCTTATTACTTCTCTTCTGGAAGTTTGGAAGAACATTAAGTTTCGAAATTTGCTGATTTTTTTGAAAGTAAAGAAAAACCTTATTGATTTTTGCAATCAACATGTGAAGTCCTAAGAAAAAATAAATCAACCAACATGAAGATATCATTGCAAATTTCGTAGGAAACCGTTCAAATGTGCTAGTTACTACACTTTTAAAATTAACTTTAAAAGAACATTGTAATTAGGTAGACAGGACGACTAGAGATGCAGAGCTCTCCTGAAATTAATAGGATATAAACAAAGCTGAGGTTGTCCAAATTTTAAAACTCTATATATGTATATATATTGTATAGAGAAAAATATTTTAGAATTAGAAGTTATTTTCCTTATACTTAGAAGAACAAAATGGGTTGTTAAACTGCATCACTAATTTGAATGGACCTCGACCAAAATGGTTTAAAATGCTTCATCATACCGTTTCAGGACGCGTTGATTGAGCTGAATACACTGTTAAATTAAGAAGTGGATTGCCAAGAAGATTAAAAAATATGCAGAATATTAAAATAGTTCATTCAAATCAATTACCGTTTCTAAGTAACTACTATATATATAAGTATAGTAAGCAACTAAACATGCTCTAGCATTTTTTTGAGGTTAGGTAAACGATAAACGTATCAGAGACTTCGTTATAAGGTAATCCGGAGAATATGATCTTATTTTAAAGGTTTAAGAATTTAAGCGAAGAAGGATCGAGATTTACACATTTAATTTGAGTATGAAATGCTCACCATAACGTTGTTGATAACTCTTCAACTTTTCAAAAAAGTAATATGTGATGTTTGTGAGAGAACTCGTTGATAAAAATATTCTCATATTATGAAATAAGGAATAGTTATTATATGGAACAAAGCGTTCTTGCGTTTGAAAATCGAAATATTTTATTTCAATTACCAATTTAATATATGTGTTAGACTTGCATAAAAATCTCTAAATATAGTTTAAATGGACAAATGGGGAATAAAAATTACAATACTTTTTACAGCTCTATATACTTCAAGAATAACAAAGTTTTGCCTCGCTAATTCATCATTTTGAAGCATTTAGATTTTTGCTTTTGTGATCTTTCTTTTTACAGAAACGTCACTTACAGGATTGTACTGAACAATCTTTAAGGATTTAATTTGAGATTTATCATTTTCTTCTGATGGCTCACCACCATCTACGACTGGAACAGAAACAGGACCTATGTAAGGCCCTAAAGGTGTTCCCTGAAAATTTTCTCCAGTCCACATATATACGGCAAGTCCTCCAGGAACACGCATACTTTTAATTTTTGTTCCCTCATTGTGCCAATAGCATCCATGGATGATTAAACGTGGGTAAACCTAGAAATACACGTGCGTACAAAATACAGAGTATGATTTACTAGAATACATTATCATACGGACGGAAACGAAATCAACGAAAGGAAACGAATATTGGTTGTTTAGGAAATGGTGAAAAAACTTCTCACCCCAATCTCAATAAAATCGCACATCTGGGAGAAAGATGCACCACGACAGATCTTTACCATCTCAGAGGATTTCTTGTTACTTTCATAAATTTTCATGGATTTCGTCTTAGGTCCTCCACAAACTTTATCAATGGTGTTTGAGCCGTAAAATGGACCGTAGGCAGTGCCTGAAAACAAAAATTTAACAACATAAAAGTGCAACACTATGACAATATAATGGCTTATATATTGGCGACTAGTTTGAAAAATACATTCGATGTGAATAAAATTAGACAACAAACCTTTGTAGTCTTCTTCTGTGTAAAGATAAACTTGAGTATTTTCGGGAATGGATATAGATAAGATTTTTTCTGACCATGTTTGTGCTGGGTATAAAAAAAAATTTTTGCTTTAACAAAACTGAACATTAATTTATTTTTATTTTATTATTAACTAAAAAAAAAAAAATTTTTTTTTAAAAATTCTATAGAAAACTTACGAAAAACGCAATAATCCCATTCTGAATACTGCTTATTGCGTTCCACAGATGTTGCACACCAATAGTCTTTACCTCCAGCCTTCGTGCATTTATTGTATGTTACCCCATCATAAATAAAAGGGAAATGGCATTTCTTTGATTCTTTTGTCAATATGTCTCCCTCTAAAAAAATAATGTTTATAAAGTAGTGAACCAAATGAACCCTCTCAACATCTTAAGAATGCCAACTTCGAACTGACTTACATTTTAAGATCTTAAAACAAAGAAAAAAAGTTCAAAAAAGAAGAAAGAATCTCAATGAAACTTCAATGAGAGATTAAAGATAACACAAAACTGATAAGTTGAATCAAACACAGTTATACCAACTAAAACTGCAAAATATTATTTAAAACGTATAATAAAAAAAAAACTCACCATGGCCGCTGACCATTTTCAGATCAGTGTAGTTCTTTACTGCAAGCTCATCGCACCTTCCATCCTTTACAAAATATAAATTATGTTTAACATAAATTGTTGTCAGCATGTGTACGTTTAAATATGGAATATTTTTTGAATGATTACTCTGCATTAGGGTTGTCTAAACAACCATACTGAAAAGTTTAAGTTTGTAGAATAATTGCTCCACACGGAGCAATTTGTGATATTTATTTGCCATATTTTTGTCAATCGCCCATAGATATTTTGCCAGCAAAATTTTAGGCTGATTGAACAACATTTACAGGTCAACCCATTATCAACATTACTTTTATTGTGTCAACAATTGTGATTCTTGTACAATTTTGACACATTGCAAATTAGTTTACTTACTTGGGTGCTAAATTCTAACATGCATGTTTTTATTTTTATTCTATTAAAATTAATATTGAATTCATGTTGAACTGAAATTGAACTATTGAACTCTTTTAGTAAAAAAACTATAAACTAAACTATAAACTGGCTTCGTCCAGTTAGAAACCCACTCCAGAGCACTGGCTGATTAGAAAGCCAATTTCTCAGTTATCTAAAGTAAATTTGCCATGCATGTTGGATAAACTGCAACTTCTTCAGTTTTATTATTTAAGTGAAAGACTAACCTTTCCAGAAAGTTATAAAAAGTCTTGTGATGCAGTTATTTGCATTTTGATGCAAGCCAGGATACCAACAGAGTGGGTTGACTCATGAGTCAAAAAACTGTCAAAGCTGCATAGGACTATCTAGCTATGATGGAGCACAGAACACAACAATGAAAAAGCAACAGGATGTAAGAAGACATGTTTAAGGGTCACCTTCAAAAATTGTTTGACAGTGTGACAAAGGAGGTGATGACAGAAATACAGAGCAAAGATTGGGAATTCTTTTGCATATTAAGGGATGTTTTTTTTCCTGGATAAAGAATGGAGTAGATGTAAAGATAGCTGCAAAAGCAGCAAGATGCAACAAAAGAAACAAGAGAGAAAGATGAAAGAAAGATGAAAGTAAGATATGAAGAACATATGACAAAGGGCATTAATTAAATAATAGGTGAATTTTTTTCATTTATGTTTTATTCAGAATCAGAGGAAGATGTTGAGCATAAGACAGTTCAAACTCAGCCATAAACACTTGCAACATTATATCATGATCATGATCATCATCATCATCATCATGATCATGATCATGATCATGATCATCATGATCATGATCATGATCATCATCATCATCATCATCATCATCATCATCATCATCATCATCATCATCTTCATTGTCATTATCATCATCGTCATCATCATCATCAAAAAAAAAAATTTACTTTCCAGCCCCCTATAGTTTTAGGTACTTAGTGTTGCGCTTGCCTCCCAGACTGTGGAGCTGTGTTTGTTCCCAGAGCTGTTGCACTGGCACTTAGCTATGACATTTCAGAAACAACATTATCTTGAAGTTCAATCAGGTGATCCAGAATAAAAGAAAGAAAATGGATTGCTGCATTTGATGAATATAATTTTCTTTGGTAGGACCACTATTGCTGCAACAGGGAAGAATTGCTTGACATTGATGGACTAAAGAAAAATCTGGATCAAATAGCTATTAGTTACAGGGAATGGCCAGGACAAACTGTACCCCATTCCAAAAATGGATAGAGAATAGGAGAGGCTTCAGCAAATGCCTTATTAAAATAATTGAGAAATGGAATCTGTGTTCACAGATCAAAGGCCTTGTATTTGAGACAACAGCCATTTGAATGTCCATCTACTGTTCCATTTAAGATATTTCAGAAAAAATAGCCATCAATGAACTAAGATGCTTTTTATACAACAACTGATGAAGTTTCTCAGGATCCAATACTGAAGAACATTCAACAGGAAATGCTTGTCTATTTACTAACTGCTCTTAAAACACGTTAGCCAAAGAATTTTATCTGGAAATTTTCAGTTTTTCCTTCAGTTTCTTAGTGGGCATATAAGCAACAAGAAATTTCAAGGTTTCAGTCAACAAATCATGGAAAATAGATGGCAAAAGCCAGTTACGCACTAAAAACCTTACTTTTTAAGATTCAATTGGCTGATTATGAATCCAAGAAAATCACAAGCTTAACTCTGTTTATGTCAAACAGTGGAATGAAGCACCACTTGGAATCCAAGTTCCTCTCAATGACATTAAATTTTTGTGAAAACCTGAAGACTTATCCAAACTAGACTGCTGCTAACAAGTCACATAAATCATTTTTAAGGCACCTCTGGTTCCTTTCTAAACAACTGGTTGGTATGGCGCTTTTAGATGACAGAGAGTATCAATCAAAGAAAAGATAGTACAAAGTCTACATCGACCAGACACCCATTGACATGTAAAAATAACAAGTAAATCTTCCTTTGATATCCTAATGATAGGATGTAAAAAAAAGTTTCAGACAATATTTTACCACCAGTACAGTGGACACCTGATCCAGTTTTCAAAAAACTTTTACAAACTGGCTGCACACATGACAGTTGTAAATGATGTAGCTGAAAGGGGAACCAGTCTTATTGAGAATTACAATGACACACCAATAAAGAGCAAGGGACAGAAAAAATTTATTCTTTGATTGGTAACAAACCATAGCAAGAATTTCCCAACTCCATTGAAGACATCAGTTATGTCATAGATTAACTACTGCAGAACCATTAATCTAAAAACTGTCAAAGTTGAAAAACTAAATTCTTAATTTAAATTTTTAATTTATTATTGTATTAACTTTGATTCAATTTTTGAATTTTAATTTTAATTGTAATTTTTATCTTCAGATTTTACCTTTAAATCAATTTTATTTGAGCCTGAAACATTATTTGCTTTCATTAAAATATTTCGTAGTTGTTATAAAAACAAAAACAACCTTGTGAGCAACTGAAATCTGATTTGCGGACCACTGTATTCTGTTATTTCAATGTTTTTGAAAGCAAAATATTTTGGCAAAATAGTTTTATTTAATAGTAAGAAATTTAATCAAACATTCCACAATGAAGAAACTAATTTATGCACTCAAGAAATAAGAAACTTAATTGCATTTTCAAACAACATATTACAAAATGCATGTTGCTTGAGAGCACAACTCTATATTTAATCAGATACTTAAAAAAAAAAAAAGCCAACATTTCAGTTTGATTTATTCCTAACCTAATAGTTTGAAAGGAAAAAAGTATAATTTAACTAAAAAGACATCAAGTCAAATAATTAGTTTCGTATGATAAACTAAAAAAATTTTTAGAATGAGAGTGTTAGAAGTAAGTGTTGCTGTTTGGGTTTTTGATTTTCAACAAAGAAAGTAAAAACATCTATATCATTGATAGAAATTTTAAATAACAAATGATAACGAGTAAATAACAAATTAATGTATGAATATAAACTTGATATACAAGTTTTCTTCATTACATGTCATGGATAAAAAGTAAAAAAACAAATATCAATGATTATCCAGAAGAATATTATAAGAATATATGAATTAATTTACTCATGATGCTAAAACTCATATAGTTTTGAAAGATATCAATAACATTATTCCAATAAAAACTGATTAAATGATTTGAATAAGGTCTAGTAGATGATTAACATTATGCAATAAAATGTAGTTTAATTGCAAATAGTTTGAATAAAGGATCATTTATTTCTGTGTTAACTTATTTCTAAATTACTTCAAGTTTGAATAAAGAATCATTTATTTCTGTTGTAACTTTAAAACTGAAGATGAAATCTTTAAGTATCATTAATATAATTAATATCATTAATATCATTAATAAAATGTTTGCACAACAACAAAAAAAACTTTGACAGAAAAAGTAAACTCTTAAGAAATTAACTTAAAAGTCTTTTACAAAACTTTAATTCACTTTCAAATATTGTAGATAAATGTTTAACAAGCATGAGTTTAATGCTAATAAATGTCTGGCACACACTTACTTTATCTTTATTTGAAAAAAATAAACAAAAAGGTATTCTTAATATGAGAGGCAAACTGGTTTGATAGCAAGATACTGTTTATTGTTACCTGACTTAGTTTTTCTTTTTCACAAACTCGAACATATTCTCTTTTTTCTGTAAGTTGTGAGATACTGATAGAACTCCATGCACCTGGTGTAAGTCCAATCACAGTTGCTCCAGGAAACGGCCCATAAGAAGCACCTTTATAATGATAGCAATAACAATAACAAACTGTCAATACCAAAAATACTTTTAACAGACTAAAAAAAGCATACCTTTGTAATTGTCATCGCTAAATCCAGTAACTACCAGTCCCTCTAAAATAATTATACCATAAATATAATTATATACCATAAATAATAATTATACCATAAATACAATTATATACCCTAATAATTATACCACAAAATTATTATACCATAATTTGTCTTATCTCTTTAAATAAGAACAAAAGTATAACAAAAGAAAGTTTCTGAAATTCTTCCTTAATCTGCTCTAAAAATTTAAACTAATTACAATTTAACAAATATGGAAAAAAATGCTTAAATACTGAATGAATAAATGCCTCATCAAACATCACTTACCTGAAACATAAAGTGATTTGATGGCACGATTCCATCCAAGAAGGTCATTCTTTTTATGCTTCTTTGGCTCAAGTTTGTAACAAAGTCCAAGTAGTTCTTTTTGAGAACATATAACAACTTGTTTGGTAGCAACTTCACCCGTTGATGATAGAGTTAAGCTAGCAAGATAGGCTTGGAGGGTTGGGTACTTACCAGGTGCTCCAAAATATTGAGCAATGCAAAATCTTTGCTGTCTATAACAAAAAATAATTTTTTTAAAAGATTTAAGACAATAATTGCAAACTTTTACAAAATATTTAATGTAAAAAAGCTCAAGTTTAAATATTATCAGTGAATACAAAACATCTCCACCTACTTATTATTAATTGGATCCAACAAAAAAAGAAGAATATCTTTGTCTGAAATTTTTTCTTTTTCTGTTAATGACAATAGATTAGTTGCAGTGCCACTTAGACCAACTGAACCAACAAGACTTGCCATGTCAGCAATCAGTAGTTGTCGAAGAATGGAGAGATCAGAATAGAGGTTGAGGAACTCCAAGCACCTGTCCGAATTCTCTCTTGCAGTGGATACTTTTTTCTCATCAGTTGGATTTTCCACTGAACAATCACAGTATTTATCAATGGAAAATTTCAGCTGCCCGAAGAAGTTTAAACCCTAAATAAAAATCATTTGCATATTTTTATTTATTGAAAGTCTTTTTAGCTATAAAAAATTTTTAGAGTTAAAGTAGAAAAATATGTAAAAGCCATAACATCATTTGAAATAAGAAAGTTATTTTCACTTAAAACCAAATCACAAAATTGTGTTTTCCCATTTGGAAGTTGCATTATCTTTCCATAAATAAAGGTTTATTTTTATAGTGACTTTTTAAAATTATTGTAGATTTGTATAGGAGAAAAAATTTTTATTGGAGAGCAAATTTGTGATGAATTTTTCTCTCTTATAGAAAAGAAAAAAGATAAGCATAACTTTGATTATTATTTAATTATTATTAAATATCATGATGATTATTATATTTAATATTTGATAACAGTTTTCTTACATACTATTATTTATGACATCTGAGAAGAAAGAATTTGAAAATGTTGCAAGCAAGTTGCAGAAAAAAAGTGGAAGTAGATCTAATATTTTTTTCTTGTAATGAAACCAGAAAAGTATCAAATAAAAGGAAAAGGATTTAAATTTATAAAAACTTTTTAACAAACTTTCTTGCTTGAAGAACTACTAAATGAGTGACAACATTCATTAGGACCTTTTTTTTTTAATTTTTTTAAATTTCTCAATAGTCATATATATGGGAAGTCATTTCAATTACACTCTATACCCAAACTTCTATATCAAAATAAAATAAAAATGAAACAAGAAAAGGAACTAGAAATTAGAAAAATGAAACAAGAAAAGGAAGTAGAAATTAGAAAATGGAATAAAAATGCAACATACCCTAAAAGCCTGGTTATAAAGCTCAGTTGCTTGGTTTTCTGTTATAGAATTCTCTTCTCGAAACTGATTGATTGAGTTTCGAATTGAACTAACAGCTTTCTTCAGCCCCTCTGCTTCAGCTCTCAGCTCATCTGCACGAGCACGAGTTAGTGCTTCATCAATAACTCGCTTTAACATTCCTTCCTGACTCTCTTCCGCCTCTATTTTTAATACATGACAAATATATGTTCAAAAAAAATAAAAAGAACAGTTCTTTTATAATATCCTAACTTTATTTGGATCTCAACATTTATTGCTTTGTTCAATATCACCAAGTGAAAGAAATTTTGGACTTATTTGAAAAAGTAAAGAACTTTTAAAAGAAAGATTTTTTTAACAAAATAAACTTTAATAATAATTCATTAAATTTTACTAAAATTCTTGCTGAATATCAAAGCAAAATCCATACCCTGCGACCCACCAAACAGACCAAATACCATTGAAACAAGACTTAATACAGTTGAAAGTGCAGCACCCATTGGACCTGCCAAACTTGCCAGTGTTCCAACAATACTCAGACCACCAAGAAGCATATCTTGCCAACTCCCACTGCTGATGCCACTGACAAGCTGAGTTAAACCTTCTCCAACACCATTTATTGCACCTGTAAAAATGTTTCAGAACTATTGCTTTAGATAACACTATTTGTTTACATTACATATACTTTACACAACAAAGAAAATAAATAAAATTAGTAGGATTTTTACCAGCAACATCTTCATTGCCAAGTTTTTTGAAACTTTCTTTGGCATTTTTGGTACTTTCTTTAAACTTTTCTTTCTTTTTCTCATACTTTGAGCCTCCATTAGGATTTAGTTGATTGGACTTCTATATTAAAAAAAAGGTAGAATTTTTTAAAAATAGCAATAATTAAATATTTAAATAATTAAAAATAAAAACATTAACAGCAATAATAATAAATACAGTAGCATTAAAAGTAATAAGAATAGCAATGATAATAATAACAATAATAATAATAATAACAATAATAATAATAATAATAATAATAATAATAATAATAATAATAATAATAATAATAATAATAATAATAATAATAATAATAATAAAAATAAATAATATAAATAATAATAATAATAATAATAATAATAATAATAATAATAATAATAATAATAATAATAATAATAATAATAGTAATAATAATAATAATATTAATAATAATAATAGTAATAATAATAATAATAATAATAATAATAATAATAATAATAATAATAATAATAATAATAGTAATAATAGTAGTAACAATAATAATAACAACAATAATAATAATAAAAGTAATGATAATGATGATGATGATAATAGTAACAGCAACAACAATAAATTGTTAGTCTCATTTGGTCAATACGTTGAGAGTACACCTGTCTAGAAATACATATTTCAGAAGAGCCCTTTTTATTTATTAATTGCCTTTTTTGGTAGAGACTGCAGCAATCATTGTTGTTCAGCTCAATAAACACTGTTACAAGGACAGTAAAGGTAAATAAATATAAACTATTAATCATATTTTTACTCTAACATTGTTTTGTTGATAAGTTATGATTTCGAATAATATTCAAAATATTATACATTTGTATCGTCATCAGACAAGACAAAATCACCATTGGAAATATTTCTAAACCAAAGTTGGCACTTATTGACCTTCAATACGTCTACAAACACATCATAAAATTTTTTGTTGCGACTGTTGCACTAACACATGATCGAAAATAGAACAGCACGCAATGACGTAAATGTTCTTCAGTTGGTTGATCGTCCGTCTGGTGTAAAACCAATGCAATAAACATTTCGAAGTTTTTTTCGAGAAAAAAAATATTTCGTAAAAACGCAATTTTTTAACTCAAGTGTACTAATAGTGCAGCAGATTAGCATAACAATGGACCGTTCCCTCTATAGAAAAAAACCGCGGTGCATTTTGGTCTTTGTATTCACCGAAAATAAACAAATTATCAAAACATATTATCATGTCAGCAATAAACAAAGTTAATAGCCATGAAACTAGTTTGGAAAATGATTCAAATAGTATTTCTCAACCAGTATTTCGAGAAATATCTAGTCAGTTTAATCAAATAGATGCTGAAGAAGTTGTACAAGAACAAATAAGCACTTGGTCAAGATGTCTTTCCTTACTACCTAATATAAGCCAAGAAAAAATACACAAATATTTAATTATAGACGATAGTTCGACTGATTTCGGAGCTAGAGGTGCTTCAAAGCATAAAATCTCTGGGTATCAGCTATTTAAGGAGAGCTTCGTTAAAAATTTAGTTGTAAAACCTAATGTCAAGATTGAAATAAATTCTTTTCTTGTTAGAGCTAATGTTTCAGCTTCAATGAAAAAAAATCAGTACCTTATTTATGTACATTTTTGTCAAAAAGAAGGAGATATTTTGTATGCTAAATGTAATTGTAAAGCTGGTATGGGAGGATGCTGCAAGCATGTTGCGGCAGTATTATTTCAGTTAAATGAATATAAGCAATTAAATTTAAACTCTGTACCATTCGATAAAACATGCACAGAAGTGTTACAACAATGGCATGTTCCTGCTGAAGGAAGAAATTCAGAACCAATTAAACTTTCTAAAGTTTCCTTTGAAAAGAGTGATTTAGAAAAGGATCTAAACAACTCACGAAAGCGTCCTTTTGTATCAGGAAATAGAAACTTTTGTGCAACCCCAATTTTTGCACATAATCCAAGTGATGAAAAAATTAAAAAACTGTCTGATAGTTTATATAATCTAGGAGAAGGAATAGCATTTGCAAATCTTTTAAAAGGAAACAATTATCATTCCACGTCCTACTATGAAACATCAATATCTGAATATCAGCTAAATGTAAAAGAACTCGATTTAAATTCTGATGTTATGTTTAATCTTGTTGATACCATAATTAATGGATTTGAAGTAGAATTCAGTGATTCATTTGAATTTGATGAAACTCAATTAAAGTTTATTACAAAATATTTAGTTCTATCAAAAGAGAAAATAAAGACTTTGGAAAGAGCTACTTTATCACAATCTACAAGTTTATGGCTTGAAGAAAGAAAAAAATGCTTGACATCTTCAAACTTTGGTTTTGTTATTAATAGACAAAAAAGTATATTTCCTGCCTCTATTTTGAATAGAATTTTGAAAAACAATAAAAAAAGCTCTTGCAACAAAGCTTGTAATTGGGGTAAAATAAATGAAAACACCGCAATAAAAAAGTATGAAAATATAAAAAACGTATCAGTAACGAGATGTGGATTTATCATAAACCCAAAATGGCCTTGGCTTGGTACAAGCCCTGATGGAATTGTATTTGTAAATGAAAAAATAAGGGCTGTTGAAATCAAATGTCCTTATTCAAAAAAAGATTTAACTATAGCTGAAGCTTGCCTAGATAAAACATTTTTTCTTTCTGTTGTTGATGGTAAAACAATGCTTAAACAAAATCATGTTTATTTTTATCAATGTCAAGGTGTTATGGCATTATTAGAGGTCACAGAACTAGATTTTATAGTTTATACTGAAAAAGATGTTTTTATCGAGAGTATTAAATTTCTTAAAGAGCAATTGGAAAAAACTACTTTACCAAAATTAACTAAATTTTACTTTGAGTTTATGCAAGAAAATATATTTGCAGTTTAGATTAATTGTTTTTATATTTTTTACAAACATTTTATTTATCTGAAACAAGTTGTGGCAAAAAGTTTGCTAAATAACAACAAATTATCCAAGTTTTATTAATTTCTGGTGCCGTAGACAATTTAAATGGTGTTTGTAAAATGTGATAATTTTTTATTCGCTGTATTGCTCTTTCTACATGAATACGAACAGCAGCAATTTTTCTAGTTTCATTCTCATCTTCTAGACTGAGTTGAGCTTTTCCATTTAGAAATGGTGGTATATTTAATGAAACGTTTTCCGGTAAATCATCAGCAATATCAAAACCTCTATCTGCCATTACACTGTCTCCTGGTTCAAGCAGGTTGTATATTCCACAATCTTTAGTAATTTGTTTGTCCGAAAAACGACCACAGTATAAATCAGAAACAAAAGTTATGGCTCCATTTGGTGCTATTCCAATTAATCCTTTTGCTGTATTTTTATGTTTATAATTAGAAAAAGTTGCAGATTGGCTTCGAAAAGATGTAGGCATTTCGATAAACAGTTCAGTGCAGTCTAAGATTACCCTTGTTGATTCATATTTTTCTTTAAAACATTTTGGCATTGTTTCTTTTACAGTTTGTTTTGTTGCCCAAATTGGTAGCATACGCATTTGAGAATGCAAAAAATCAGTCCATGTCACTATGATTCTACTAACATGACTTGAGGATATGTCAAAGCGCAGTGCCATGTCTTCAACCAAAAGGCCAAGTCGAAATCTTGTTAAAACTAAAAACAATTCAGACTCTGAACTCATTATGCGTTCTCTTCCCTTTTTAATGTAATTAAAGTCTGTTGTTTTTTCAATGTTTGTATTTGACCCCCAATATATAAGTTTGCTTGCAGCAGGTTCTAAATATTCTAGTAAAACTTTAAATAGATTGTATGATTCAAAGCCAGTATAAAATTTAAAGTGGGCTTGATTATGTTTAAATCTGTCAACTGTAAATTTTAATTGATTGATAGTGTGATTTTGGTTCATAATAATATTTTTCATTTCTTTCTTTTTAGTTTTTATAATGTTCAGTTTGTCCTTTAGGATAATAATTTCTTTTTTTAACTTTTCAGACTCGGTTTCTTCAAATGAAAAATTAACATCATTTTTTTCGTTTTCAATTTCGTCTATTTTTCTTTTATATCCAATAGAACTATTTACTGTGATTCTTGGTTTTTTTATGTTGTCTTTAACTTGTTTTGACAGTAAAGATGGACAGTTGTTCATATAAGTCTTTTTTCCTCCTATAAAGTGAACTGAACAAACCCGATGAGAAGTAGAAGGAACAAAGTTTTTCCTACTAATTAAAGATAGCCATTTTTTTCTCAAATTACTTTCCTTTGGGATGATGTAAAACGATAAGTTTTTGTTTTTGAGCGAATTATTGTTGCATAATGGAACACAACAAGTTATGCCACCGCGGTATTTTGTTGTTGTTGTTGACTCAACAGTAATATCTTCTTTAATAGAATGAGTTATTAGTTTATCACAAGATATTGTATCATTTGAAATCATTTTGAAAAGTCTTTTTAAATTAAATTACTTGACTGTTTATTTTAAAAAGCATTAACACAGATTTGTTTATTTTCGGTGAATACAAAGACCAAAATGCATTGCGGTTTTTTTCTATAGAGGGAACGGTCCATTGTGCAAGAGTGGATAAAAGCATGAAACTTTTTCTAGATGTAGAAAATAAGTATCCAATGCATTTAAGATATGGTGACACGTCCAGTTTTACCAAAAAGGTATGGTGAATGAGCTGGAGAAAGATAAAGAATAATTACGTCAATTTTCACGGAATATTTTTTTTAGTAACAAAATTTTTAATAAAGTACTGTATAATTACCGCATAGTCTAAGTTTATCCAATCATATTGCACTTTTAAATAAACGATTTAAAAAAACGATTAAAACAAATCACATCACAAATAAAATATAAAAGTTTTGAAAAATAGATAAACAATATTTATCGATTAAAATTAAGTTTATAGTTATTTTTTTATAACATATATATATATATATATATATATATATATATATATATATATATATATATATATATATATATATATATATATATATATATATATATATATATATATATATATATATATATATACAGAGCCGGCTCGTAGCGTGTGCGAAGTGTGCGAAACACACAGGCGCAGCATTAAAAAGGCGCAAAATTAAAATTTTGCTTAGAAACAAAATATATTGATCTTTCAAGATCTATAGCTAAAAATATCAAAGGTACTAAGTCCATTTTTGTGAAAACTGAGTTATGCCCCTTGTCTAATCCCAATCAGTTTTTTTTCTGCTAACCAATCAGACAAAAGTTTACATTTTATGTTTACTTCTGGACAAGATGGCCGACATTAATGCTGAAATCGGTCCCCGCCTTAAATTTCTATTGTCAGTTGTGAATGACATATCTGCACCTTATTTTCCAGATTTAAAAAAGATTTTCTTGAATGTTTTTATAAAAAATATACAAATCTCTTTTTTAGTCTATTATTTATATAATTATTTTTGCACATTGTTTGTTTTGGTTATTTTTTGTGCATAATTATTTTTTGTTAGTAATATTAGATCAAGCTAGTAAAATTGCATGCAATTACAACTGCCTATTTTGATGCAGATAGTGCGGTTTCAGATTATAATGCATTTCATAATGAGTTGTTTTTTGCATATTTTTTAAAGTTCAAATAATTAAATTTAAAAAAATGATTGTTATTATTTTATTATAAAAAATAGAAGGTATTATAAAGGCATAAAATTTTAAAGAACTTGCATTAAACCAAATGAAAAATAAATAAAAAACCCAAGCAAAAGGATTAAGACTGTTAGACTGTTAGATAAAATTTTAAGTATTATAAAAAAGGCTAAGTATTTTTCGATTATTGTAGATTGTACACCAGATAAAAGTCACAAAGAGCAAATGTCTATTATTATACGTTACGTTAACATTGCAAAACAATTGGATAACCAGGTTATCAGTGTCACAATTCAAGAAAGTTTTATAGGATTCATAAATGTATTAGATACTACTGGATTAGGACTTACTGAAGAAATTTTGAATTCATTGGAATCAAATAATTTATCTGTCATGGATATTCGTGGACAAGGATATGATAATGGATCCAATATGAAAGGTAAAAAAATTGGTGTACAGAAGCGTATAAAAGATATAAATTCACGAGCCTTTTATATTCCTTGTGTCTGTCACTCCTTGAACTTGGTTGTTGCGGATGCAGTCCAAGGATGTTTAGAACTTATGAGGTTTTTTTCACAAATTCAAGCTTTGTATAATTTTTTCTCTGCAACTACAAAGCGTTGGCAAATTTTTGAATCAAAATGTTGCAAATTAACAGTAAAGTCATTAAGTACTACCAGATGGGAAAGTCATGTGAATGCTGTTCGTGCTCTAAAATTGGGATTAAAAGAAATTTATTGTGCATTGAAAGAAGTTGTCAACATTGAAAAAGATTCTATTACTAGATTAACTGCTGAATCACTTGCATCAAAATTAAACAGTTTTGAATTCATATGTGGTGTTGTGGTTTGGCACGATGTATTAACTGAAATTAATTGTACTAGCAAACTATTACAATGTCAAACTGTAGACGTGAAGACTGCTGCAAATGCATTAAAGAAAACTATCGATTTTTGTGTTACTAAACACACTGAAGATTCTTACAAAATATATATTTCAAAAGCCAAAATTCTAGCTAATGATGCAAACTTGACCAATGAATTCAGTTCTATTTCACGTGAAAGAGCAAGAAAAAGAAAAAGGTTTTTTGATGATGAACCTTTTGAAGAAGATGGTGATATACAACCAAACCAAAAATTCAAAAAGCAGTTTTTTGATATTCTCTTTAAAATAGCTAAAGAATCAATAAATGAACGATTTGAAAGCTTTTCAAGTACAATAGAACCGTTCGAGTTTTTGTATAATATCAAAGAAATTGATAAAATAGGAGAAGAAGGCTTAATTAATAAATGCAGATTACTGGAAAAAGTATTGACTCATGGTGATTCAAAAGATGTGTATTCAGAGGATTTGTTTCTGGAACTTAATTTGTTATCACGGAAATTAGATGGGAAAAAATCACCGGAATCTGTGCTTAAATGGATATATGATAGTCAGCTTGAAGAACTGTTTCCTAATGTTTGTATTTCCTTACGAATATTATTAACACTACCGGTAACAGTGAGTACAGGGGAACGTAGTTTTTCCAAATTAAAATTAATAAAAAATTATTTACGATCAACAATGGGCCAGGAACGTTTAAATGGTTTATCAATAATTTCCATTGAAAACAAAATTGCTGAATCTGTGGATATTGATACTTTAAGATTAAATTTTGCAAAATCTAAAGTTAGACGTGTTCCGTTTAGTAACTAAAAATATGTTTAAAATCAAAAAATTTCTTAAGAAAGTTATTGTATTTGTAGTATGCATTGTTTTATGATTTAAAAAAAGTGACATTTTTTGCGAACGAGCTCGGAATTTAAATCTAAAAGGCGCCTAATTTATTCTCGCACACATATAATATTTTTCACGAGCCGGCTCTGTATATATATATATATATATATATATATATATATATATATATATATATATATATATATATATATATATATATATATATATATACGTATGTATAAATATATTATTTCTAGGCCTCTATACATATATATTAAGGCCAAGCTATATATTGTTGCACATCCTATTTCTGCGTAGAATGAAGTTTTCGACAGGCCTAATCCGATTGATGGGCAAAGTGTATTTTCTGCCAAAGTACCTCTGCAAACAAGTTGATATGGATTTGGATATTAAAGTCCGGGAGTGTGTTATTACCTTGGGTGATTCTACATTATTGACCAAGTTGAGCGACACAGATTTAATTGCTCAAGAGGCTAAGTATCACACTAAGTGTCTCAATGACCTGTACAAAAAAAAAACGTACTTTTGATAGACGCATGTGTGCTGAAACGCAGCAAGTAGAAGATGAAGTTGATTGTGAACATGGTATTGTTTTTGCTCAGTTGATCGTTTACATTGAAGAAACAAGGTCAGAGAATGGATCACACCCATCTTCAAACTAGCTGATCTAGCTAGACTATATGCTGATCTTTTGTCCCAACTAACTGAAAATAGGCTACATACACCAACTTAGCGTATGCATAGCACACGTTTGAAAGAAAAACTGCAAGCCCATTTTCCTAACATGCATGCACAACAGGAAGGTTGAGATGCTTTACTTATTTTTAATTGTGACATTGGTCCAGCATTTCTTTAAGCCTGTCAATATGACTGTGATCGTGATGCAGTGTGTTTGTCAAGGGCTGCGAGGATTATACACATCCAATATGGATGACGCTTCCTGAAGCTGAAAAATGCTGTCCTGAGTTAATTCAGTGCGGATGTAGGACAGGTTGTACAACACGCCGCTGTAAATGTGTTCGTAACAGCTTAACATGTACTGCTCTTTGCAGTACATTTTAAGCTGTTACGAACACATTTAGGAGAGTGTACCAGAGATTGAAATGTAATAATGTATAGATTAATATTAACTAATATGCTTGTTAAAAGTTGTTTAGGCTTCTTAGCTGCTTTAAACTTTTTTATTGAGTAACAAGTTTTTTAGAAATATTTAATAAAAAAATTAAAAACTTTTTTTTAAAAAAAAAAAGCAGGAGGGGAGGGAGTATTTCTTGGGCAAGAGGGCCGTGCTCAAGCCCCTTTCCCACTCATTGGCGCATATGCGATCAATATATACTTCGAATGATCTACAATCCCTTAAATTTTGGCCAAGATTAGTTAGACGGACTAAAATTTGATAAGGTTTTTATAAATCCAAGATAGCGGTAACTGCCATCATGGATTCAAGACAGTTCTGGTCATGCTATGGTTTGCCACCATATCTTAAAATGATCAGCATAATTTTCTGAGTTTTTTGTGAAAATTTCATGCTTTTATCCACTTTTGCACAATTTTAGTTATTTTTAATGCTAATCTGCTGCATTATAAGGCGGGAAACCAGTTTTTTTCTAAGAAAAAAAAAAAGCCGATAGCTTTAGTTAAATTCGATTGGTTGTTTTGTAAATAACTTATACATGCCGCGGTAAGCTTCGGTACCGAGAACTTTATAATTTAAGATTATGCAAACCGTATTTGGCGTCAATAATTTCTTTTGTATATATAAGCAATTTTTAAAAAACAGTTCTGTTGCGAATGACGCGTAAGATAATTTATATAATAAATTTACCGAAAACTACAGCCGAGAATATTGAGGAAATATAGCCGAGTAAAATATAACCGAGAAAAAATACAACCATTTTTATTACATTTGTCTTTGGCGCAACCGAACCATAATTTATTTATAAACTTTTATTACTTTTTAGTGAATACGATTGCAAAATGTTCACATAAAGTACGTGACAAACCTTTTCACTTTAGCGTTTGTTATAAAAAAAAGCAAAGTTTTCTTAATGTAAAACAGAAAAAATTGGGTTTTTTTTAATTTGTGAGTTGCATGGTAACTTGAAAGACTTTGTCACGATGTGGTTATATGTATCAAAGCTCAACCGATTTTCTGAAGTTTAATTTAGGCAAAAATGAGCCCCAGCCTTTGTGCGCGAACATGTTTTGCAGAAAATATTGGCTTTATTCTAACCCCAACTCTGTCCTGGAGGTTGCTTATAAAATATATATTTTAATTGCATCAAAAAGTGCATTGAAAAACCTTTCCAACGATACCAAATATGTTGCTTTTTTTTTGGTTTTTGAACGAAATATCAACTAAAGCATAAATGCAGTTTTCGCTGAAAAAAACCTGGTTTCCCGCCTTAGTACACTTGAGAAGTAAATTTTTTTTTCGTAAAAAAATGCGTTAACTCGAAGAATTTATCGCTGTTTGTATTTTTTTCGGCCATTGCTATAAAGCATAAAACGTATACATCACTAAAATTAACGGACTTTTTTTATCCGTAATATATAGTAGTAATATAATAGCAATTTTTATTTTAATTTTTATTTGGTAGGCCTACTTAATAAACTTTATTAGTTATTAAGTAGGCTGTGCTGTCTATTCTATTTTTTAAATAGTTTTACATTCTAGTATTTGGTGTTTAAAAAAACTGTGTAAAATTAAAATAGGAACATGGATTTAATTTTTTCGGATGAAGACATAGATTTCGAAGTTGCAGCTTGAGCTTTGCCACCGATTGCCTCGAGAGGTTGGTGTTTAAAACAATACTTAAAATTACTAAATTTTGATGTTATTTTAATGATTTTTTATCGAACAAAATCAGAAATCATACCAAATAGGCGCAGAAATTATATTTTTGTTTTGTTTTTCAATTTCATTTTAGTTTAATGGCCGCTTTTTTAACGAAGATGTTTCTGACAACGTTTTTCGAGAGCAGTATCAAGTCCCAAGAGCTTTATTAGATTTTTCAAGTCCCAAGAGCTTTATTAGAAACTAGGCTTAAAGATGATTTGCAACATTATACTAAGCGAAATAAAAGCATTTCAGTACGTTTCCAGAAAATGGTATTTCTTAATTTTATTGGCACAAATGTTTTTTTTCATGTTCTCATGGAATCTCTACCAATACAATTTATCGTATTATACACAGTGTAGAAGAAGCTATTTTCTATGTTAGTGTATTAAGTTAATAAAACTATTGAAAGTATATATATATATATACATATATATATATATATATATGTATATATATATACACACACACATACATGTAATTATACATATTTTTATTTAAATAGTTTGCTAATTAAAACATACTAAGCTTCCCAAGAAGAACCTTTATGTTTTCTCTGATCTTTATTGCTAGTAACATTTTAAGTTCTTTAGACAGCCTTTTATTTTGTTGTGTATTTGTGTATTATATGGCATATTTGTGGACCATTTATACTTTTCTTTAGTCAAACACAATGAAAAATTTGTTTAACCAAAATAACTATCGAAAACCTACATAAATAAGCATGGAATGTTAAATACGTGCATGCATTGTTAACGAAACACCAAAAAGGAACTGAATAATCGATTAAATGCAGATTTTAAGTAATTAGTTTATTATGGAGTTACCAAAATCCTGAGCCTAAAACAAATATTCCAAACTAAAAATAATTACTTATGGGGCCCCTTAGAGAACAACTAACTTCCTCTCTAAAAAACCGACTGATGTATGAAATAAGTTGGTAGCTAGGTCTATATTCTAAGCCCGAAAAAAGTGATTAGTAAACATACAATGCCATGAAGAATTGAAGGTGGAGTTGACTAAATGAATGGATAAAATGATTTAAATTAAGGCGGTCAAAGAAAGAAGAATAGTGGAAAAAGTATTTAAAAGTTTCATACCTCAGCAGATAAAGCAACTGTTCCATGATTTGGAAAGTACTGCGGCTGCAGATATTGAAAACATTCTCAAAGGTGCCGCTGTTGGAAGAAATATATGTCATATGTGGCATGATGCTGACGCTAACAACCAAGATTTATTCTATGGCAGACTTCTTAGATTGAAAAAAAGAACAGTCCCATATATATAGTTTCTTTTTGGGAATCAAACGAGAATGAGAATGGTGATGGTGTTGAGTTCAATTCTTCATGGCATTGTATGTTTACGAAATGCTAGTGTTTAGTAACTTTAATAAATCAGTATAACATGAGCACTTGGCACCTGCCATTCCCTTATGTCTTGTCTATGAACAGATCAATAATTTTTCATTATCATAAACAGTTCTATGCTTTTTCATTATTGATGTTTTAATGGTAAAATGTGATCGATTTTTATGATTCCCACTCCAGGCGCAAATCTAAAGGGTGGCCATTGTGGCAGTGGCCATATAGTTTAAATTTAACGGCAGCCACGTTAGTTTTGTGTTTTTTCGCCTAAGGAATATCCCTAAAAATTTAAATTTGTCTGCCGTAATTTACGAAATTTGGCTATAGAAATTCCTGCCAAGTCTACAACGGTTCTTTTTATACGTTACCGACGTTTTATTCAATCAATAAATGCTGTGAAAAAATGTTAATATATCAATCTTTTAGCGAAATTTAAATCGTGAAAAGAAAATTTGGCCACAGTTACAAATTCCTGGATCCGCGACTGCACTCTTACTCCAATAAATTTTAATCAACTTTTTAAATGAAAAGCTTTTATTAAAGTTCTGTGCAAAAACAGCATCGCAAAAAATAGGTAAAGTTTAAGATAGCGTAATAAGGTATAGAATTATGATTACGTAGAGCCTATAATTTTATAATTTTATAATGGAGATAGCTATATTATAATTACACAGAGATTATTATTACGCTTTTATACGCGATATTTATCATACAAATTTATAAAACTTTATTGTTTTTTTTTTTAATTCATTTATTAAAAATATTTTTTATTTTTAATCAATATGATAAGTAATTAAAACACTAAAATTTTTTAAATTATTTTTTATTACAGCGTTTTGTTGAAGAAAAATTTAACAGAAGCAAAATACAGCGCAAATAAATAATAAAGTTCCATTGCAAAACTACCGTTAGCCAAACATAAAATTTTAATATTTGTCTCAGTTTTTCTCAAATGAACTTTTCTTACTTAAATGGGCATAACCTTTTGTAGAATCATTCGTTTTTTATGAAATTTTCACCATTTTAATACTAGTTTAAAGCTTTTTTTTCCAATGATATATGATAATTAAATATATAAATAATTTAAAAGTTTTATGCACATACCTACAATCATTATTATAAATGTAAGAAAAAAACGAACCTCAAGAATCTGCTGTTCAAAACCCGGCGAATCAAGGCCGGTTTTTTCTTTGCCATATGTCGTCGCAACACAAATTGCAGCGAAAAGCAGCAATCCAACCCTGAGCATTCTTGTTTGATTGAAAAATAAGAAATATTTTAAAACATGTCTTAGAAAAGCAAAACTAATAAATATATTCTCCAACGCGTATTGTATGTTGATTCCACCATATATATATATATATATATATATATATATATATATATCGCGCTTGATTTCGATATAAAAAAAAGGTCACCTCCCTTAATAGAGGGTACCACTGTTAAAGATTTGAAAACCTCAAGGGGAAAAACAGCAGTCACTTTTATGGTTTCAAGTTAATTTTTTGTTATGCTACGCTTTCTTCCTTCAAATGTTTGCCATTGAAGTAGACCATTTTTTTCACACGATAAAACCTGATTCATCCTGGGTCATCCTTAAAACCTGATTCAAAACAAACTTGTTTGATTATCTAATTAATAGGGGGATAATTTAAAAATTTTAAAAACTTTTTTCCCCTGTGGTTTTCATGTTTACCTTTTAAATAAAAAATGAGTTTTTAATTCAACACGCGAATTTTAGAACCGATGCAATCACTTCGAAGCGATTGTTTGCAAATTTTACTTGAAGAAGCGAAATAATGGCTTGTGTACCATAAACAACTTTTTACAGCTCAACGCTGCATGCATTTAAAAAATCTTCCTAACTTTATGGTTTTTTTAAATTTATTTTACTTTTTTAAAATACTTAAAGTATATTGAATTCATTTAACAATTTCCTTTCAAAAATTGAGTAAATATGAGTAAATCCGTGCATGAAGAATCCGTTCATCCGAACAAATCCATCAATATTATTAATAAACTGTTTCTCTAAATTAAAATCCAATCTGTCGTTAAAACTACTGAACATTAATAAAATGCTAACACAAGTGATCCAACGAAAACAAAAAAACTAAATCTGACAAGAATTACACACTAAGTGTTAGGTAATGGATTTGGTAGAGCTACCCATGCTCAGAATGGTCACTGAGTATGGCCAGCGACTTAATGGCTTTATTTATTAGTTGTTTTAGCCGAATCTATCAACCGATGATAACTGCGGCACAAAACGGTCAGTTTCGAAATCCACCTGTAAATTTATCCACAAAAAACGCACGCGCATCATCGCGAACTAAGATGTGCTCAAGAAAAACTTATCAGAAAACAACGTTTTTAGATTAAAAACTTATCCTCAACTCGTAATTTAACCGTTCTCTTTATATGTTTAAAAAATATTTTTTTAAGAGAGCTGTCGAAAACGAAACAACAAAAATATTTCAACTTTACATTATTAAAATTAAAATAACTATCATTTTGCAAAAGTCTTAAAAGATCTAGAAATTGTCTATGAAATATTCTGCATTAAAGAATTTTGAACTGTAAAGTTATCAAAATTCTTAACAAAGAAACATTTGGTAATAAAGCAGTTAAAAACTCGGTGCTAATATCAATTCATGAAAGTTTTTTCAATGATTATCACTCCTTAAAAAAAAAAAAAAGGCTTCGCAAATAGTAACACTTAAAGATACACAGTTAGGTATTGTTGAAGATTAATCATAGACCTTTTAGAAAAATATTTTCGTGTTTCTTCAGCTAGTTTAAACAATTTGACACAAATTTAAACAAAAAGTAGTTTTAAGGAGTTAGACCATTTCAAATTTAATCTTTTGGTTTTCATGGTTGAAAATCACGAATCTATGATTAGCTGACATAAAAATCACTGTGGCAAATTATTATCATAAAAAAAACTGATTAAAAAATTTTTATAAAGTGATAATTATTAATTCTCGGCTTCATTTTTTAATTCAATGACTCTTTTTCTTTTTTACAACTGAATACAAATGTATATTGGTTTCTAAAATATTAAGTGTCAAAATTATTATGAAAACGCGAAGGATTCAGGTGGAAAGCAATTTAAAAAAAGGCCAATGCTATAAACAACTCGAAGTTTTTTTCGAGAAAAAAAATCTTTCGTAAAAACGCAATTTTTTAAGTAAATTATTTTTACGTAAAAAAATGCGTAAACTCGAAAAATTTATCGCCGTTTGTATTTTTTTCGGCCATTGCTATGAAGCATAAAACGTATACGTCACTAAAATTCACGCCCTTTTTTTATCCGTAATACGTTATTGATAACAGCAATTTTTTTAAAATTTTTATTAAGTAGGCCTATTTAATAAATTTTATTAGTTATTAAGTAGGCTGTGCTGTCTAAATATTCCACTAAATATTCTATAATATTATATTATTTTATAATTAGAATCATACCTAAAAAAGCTTACCTATATTATATATATATATATATATATATATATATATATATATATATATATATATATATATATATATATATACAGTGCCGGTTTTAGCACTACCAGCGCCCAGGGCGAGATTTCTACGGCGCCCCTAGCTCAATTGAACCCCATACAAAAAAAGGCTAAATTTCGCCCCTTTATATTCGGCGCCCTGGACCATCGCCCAACCAGGCCCTACCCTAACGCCGCAACTGTATATATATATATATATATATATATATATATATATATATATATATATATATATATATATATATATATATATATATATATATATATATATATATATATATATATATATAACAAAATTGATATATACTATACATTACATCGTGTTATCATTGTTAATTTTATATATTGTAATATATCTCTGCTGTTGCTACTTTTTTTGAATATAATGATTAAATTGCCATTATTTTTACCCTTGTGATATATCATTAGCACAATTAGTAGTTTACTTCACATTAGTCTATAACTACTTGTATATAAACTTGAATGTAAAATCTTTATTTAGAAATATATGATTGATTGATACTTATATTGTAATATTTGTAAATATATATATATATATATATACAGTTAGAGAAATAAGTATCCGAACAAAAGATTTTTTTATGGAAAATAAACTTTGTCAGGTTTTTTTCGAAAAAAAAAACTTTATAGAAATAAAAGAAATGATTATTCTGAAAGAAAATTTTATTACGAATTCAATATGCAAAAAAAAAATATCAATAATAATATTTAATTGATAAAAAATTAAGATACATTTAAACTATGCAATTTTTTAGCATTAAATAAGTATCCGAACAAAATTTTAAAGATTAAGGCTTAAAGATTAACGTTTCTCCGAGTAATTATTTTTTTGACTTTTTAATATCGAGTTGGACCGCCTTTAGCTTTTATGACTTCTCCAAGTCGACATGGCATCGATTCAACTAATTTCTTTGTCGTATCTGAGTCGATATCAGCCGAAGCTTCTTGGAGCATGATTTTTAAATCTTCTTTTCTTTTTAGACATCGTGTGCCACATTTTTTATCCTGAATTGCCCAGAGATGTTCAATTGGATTGAGATCTGGACTTTGCGCAGGCCATTCAAGTAACTCAATTTGCTTTTGGATGAAAAACTCTTTTGCTTTCTTTGACGTATGTTTAGGGTCATTGTCTTGTTGGAAGATAAAATGCTTTCCTAATCGCAGTTTTTTAGTTGAAGCCAGAAGATTTTTATTGAGAATTTTAACATAAACCTCAGAGTCCATAATTCCATCAATAAACTCCAGTTTTCCTGTTCCGTTCCAAGCCATCGATCCCCATACCATAACATTGCCTCCACTAAATTTTACTGTGCCTCGAATACAACTGAGTGTGAATGCTTCCCCTTTTTTTCTCCAAACTTTTTGAGCTCCATCGGACTTCACAAGATTAAATTTTGACTCGTCCGTCCACAAAACTTTCCTCCAGAATGATACCGGCATATTTACATATTTTTTAGCAAATGCAAGTCTTCGTTTTCGATGGATTTTTGAAAGGGATGGTTTCTTGCGTGGAACTCTTGCTTTGAATCCACTTTCTTTCAATCGATTTCGAATAGTACATGAGCTCACTTTTAACCCAAAATCTTTCTCAAGGAGGCTTGACACTTTTGGTGCTGATAAAAAACGGTTTTTTTGCACAATCTTTACAATTTGTCGATCTATTCTTGATGTTGTTTTACGCTTTGCTCCGCATCTGGGCTGATTTTGCACATATCCAAACATATTATACTTTTTAACCAGATCGCTGATGGTTCCTAATGCCATTCCAGTCGCTTTATTTATCGACCTAAACGTTTTACCTTGCTTGAACAAGTCAATAACCAAATTGCGTTGAGCTTGGGACCATTCCTTGGTTTTAACTCCCATACTTGATGATATCAATGGTAAATCAAATGAATTTAAAAAAATATTAGTCAGTTGTTAAAAATTACTCGTTGTAAAACAACAATATTTCTAAAACCATTGGTTTAAAAACTTTTTTTAATAATCAATTTCAAAACTTCGTTTACAAAACAACATGTTCGGATAATTATTTTTCGTTGAAGTTTTAACACTACTTTGGGAATCGTTAAATTTTAGCAACGCAAGTTAATTACCTTTGATTAATTTTTTGCAACATAAAATCGTAATTAAATTTGCTTTTAGAATAATTATAAAAGTATTTATCAAAAACATATGTTTTTCGAAAAAAACCTGACAAAGTTTATTTTTCACAATAAAATCTTTTGTTCGGATACTTATTTCTCTCACTGTACATATATATATATATATATATATATATATATATATATATATATATATATAGAAGATACAGCAAAGGATGACAACTTTGTTGGTACTTAAAGTTTCATACCGGCGTGCCGGCAATCATCAGCTAAAATACATAATGAAAACTTTTCATTATGTAAATTTCATTATGAAAAGTTTTCATTATGTATTTTGGCTGATGATTGCCGGCACGCCGGTATGAAACTTTAAGTACCAACAAAGTTGTCATCCTTTGCTGTATCTTCTATGTAATTGCTCTTGCCAGCAGGCTATTGAGCACTCTCGAGTGAAGAAGTCTTTTACTAATCATAAATATATATATATATATATATATATATATATATATATATATATATATATATATATATATATATATATATATACGTGCATGCATTGTTAACGAAACACAACAAGCAACTGAAAAAACTGAATAAATGCACATTTTAAGTAATTAGTTTATTATGGAGTTACCAAAATCCTTTTCAGTTTTATCTATAGAATATCCACATAAAAACACAAAGAATGTTCAGTGATTTTGAAGCTCTAACGTTGTTCCAAGAATCCCGCTAAAAATCACGAAGAAAATATCTAAAATAGAGATAAAAAACTTATCTGAAGTTTTTTTTCGAAAAAACGCATTTTTTATCTGAAAAAGTGATTCCCTTGTTCGGTTATAGCATTGGATTAAATAGCGAAGTTTTTATCTTAAAAACGGAATTTTTTGAATGTTTATAGCAATGGACTTTTTTTTTCTTCGCTTTTTACGGTAAAAACTTCGTGTTTTACGGAAAAAACTTTGTTTTTTATGTTAATAGCATTGGCCCCAGGCTTTTATACTATAAATAGTAGCATACAATACTCACATGCAATGACCTCACTGAACTGTGATATTAAAACAGTACCAGTGACGTTTGCAGCTACAAACATCAATGTCTTTCAATCTGCGTAAAAAAATTACTAAACATGTGAAACGGCTTCACCTAAGTAAAAAAGTGAAATCAGAGAAATTACATTCACCTCACAGATGTTGAAAAAAGCGTAGTTGATCAAATATATTCGGGGTTTCTTGTGGTGCCTAACACAATACTCACCCATGTTTAAAAAGAAAGAGAATGCTGGCAAGTTTCTTCTTCCAAATTTAAAAGCAATATTGAAAAGAAAATACCTTAAGATTTAAAATGGCTAAAAAAAAAAATTTTTTTTATAAAACAAAATAAATTCAAGACAGTTCTTTTAATTTATGTTATTATTTAAGTTGTTTTTTTCCTAAAACTTTAAAATCATTTAATTAGCTGTGTATTTATTATTTTATTGCGATTCAGATTTAGTAATTTTGTTTTATTTATTTTATTCAGATTTAGAAATGAGATTTTAAAGAAAATTTCTTTGTAAGTTATAATAAATAATGATCTATGGTTGTAATAAATAACAGTAAACTGTGCGTTTGATGCTATATGGTTCAATTATTACCAGTAAGTTACATTAAATCAACCGAAGTTACAATATTCAACATATTTTTTAGTTCACCGTTTGCGCATGCGCATTTCATCTAAAATATGAAATGTTACAGCCTGTCAATAACAAAAAACGCAGCTTTGCATCTGCAACTAATTTACAAATCTCTTTCAGTCTAAAATCAGGCTAAAGTGCAATATAAAACGTCACTTGGCAAAATAAACATTATTTTCCGAAAATCTTTGCTGACCGTTTATTTTTATTTGTTTCTGCTAAATTTAAAAGGCTTAACTTTCAAATAATCGTTTTACATTTATAACTTTGATTTTCAGACTTTAGTTACCAAAAGCAAAGTCATCAATATTTTTGGTGGACATACAAATGCAAATTTCCATTCAAAAATTACGTTTGCTCACTAAAGTCGTTATAAAAATTTGTGAGAATCGCTTTACACTCTTCGGATTTAAGTCGAATTGACACACCAGACTTTAGTCAAGCTATATTTAGTTCAGCTTCCTAATATAGTGTGGAAAGCTTTTAATATTGATCCAACCATTATTTAAGATTTGTTCCGCTTTGGTGTCATTAATCCAACAATCACTTTTTGCAAAAGTTGTTATCACAATTACATTTATTCCCATTCCCTTTGAATAGAAACTTGTCGGTTTAAAACTTTTTTAAGATACATCAATGAAATCGGATGCTTCTCAAACATTATTCAGATTAAATAATCGCAGAGCATTTCTTTAATATTTGCAAGCTTCTCTCTTATGACTGAATCACGCCCTCATAACTTTTTGGATTTTTATGTTTCCTTCACTTTTTCAAATTATTGTTCCAGTTTGAAAATCTATGATGAAAGTGTCTTCTTTTTTCGAGGCTGTTTGGTTGTGAATCTTCTATTTAGAAATGCAGACTGTATTTAACATAATTAAAGTTGGCGAGGCAGTATTTTTTTTATTACAACATAATCATGGAAACGACTAATTCTTTAAACACTATGTGTTAAAACGGTAAAAGATTAAACGTTGTAGCAGATAAACAGCTTGAGAAGTTGTAATACACCGACTGCTCTTTTACGTCAAACGATCAAAGGGGATAAATAAAAAAAACAATCAAACTAATTACTCAAACTCACAATTTGATATATGAAAAACTATTAAAATAAAAGATAACAAAAATATTTTTTCTTTATTCGTCATTTTCATCTTCTTCAGTGTTTTCTTCTGCGATCTTTCTTTTGACTGAACTTACACCTACAGGACTGTACCGAACAATCTTAAAGGATTTAATTTGAGATTTATTGTTTTCTTCTGATGGCTCACCACCATCTACGACTGGAACAGAAACAGGGCCTATGTAAGGTCCTAAAGGTGTCCCCTGAAAGTTTTCACGAGTCCACATATATACAGCAAGACCACCAGGAACACGCATACTTTTAATTTTTGTTTCTTCATTGTGCCAATAACATCCATGGATGATCAATTTTCCGTAAACCTAAAAACAATGATTTATCAATACATTCCACATCCGGACAACGTAAAAAAAACGTATATTAGTTGTTTAGGGAACGAAGAAAAAACTTCTCACCCCAACGTCAACAAAATCGCACATCTGGGAGAAAGATGCTCCACGACAGATCTTTACCATCTCAGAAGATTTCTTGTTACTTTTGCTAATTTTCATGGATTTCGTCGTAGCTCCTGGACAAACTTTATCAATGGTGTTTGAGCCGTAAAATGGACCGTAGGCAGTGCCTGAAAACAAAAATTTAATGACATAAAAGTGCAACACTATGAAGATATAATGGCTTATATATTGGCGAGTATTTTGAAAAATACAGTCGATGTGAATAAAATTAGATAATTTATAAATGGAACAAACCTTTGTAGTCTTCTTCTGTGTAAAGATAAACTTGAATATTTTCGGGAATGGATATAGATAAAATTTTTTCTGACCATGTTTGTGCTGGGTATAAAAAAAATATTTTGGTTTAATAAAACTGAACATTAATTTATCTTTATCTTATTATTAACTAAAAAAAATTTTTTATTAATAAAATTCCGTAGAAAACTTACGAAAATCGCATGTACCAAATTCGCCTTTTTGATATTGATTATTCTCACCCACAGATGTTGCACACCAATAGTCATCATGTTCGTCCTTCGTGCATTTATTGTAAACTTTCTCTTTGTAAACAAAAGGGAAATGGCATTTGATTCCATCTGTTGTCAATATGTCTCCCTCTAAAAAAAATGTTTACAAAACAGTGTACTAAATGAACCCTCTTAATATATTAAGGTCAACTTAAAGCAGAATTATATTTTAAGATCTTAAAAAAAAGAAAAAATTTTCAAAACAAAAGCACAATCAGTAATACTTCAACAAAAAATCAAAAATCAAACAAAACCGATGAGTTGAAGCAAACACAGTTATACAAAC
This sequence comes from Hydra viridissima, assembly GCF_058129835.1. NCBI lineage: Eukaryota > Metazoa > Cnidaria > Hydrozoa > Anthoathecata > Hydridae > Hydra > Hydra viridissima. The sequence continues at coordinate 465,489 of NW_028324319.1, forward strand.
TAAAGCTGCAAAATATTGTTGTAAAAGTAGAAACATTAAAAAAAAAATCTGACCTTGGCCACTGACCATTTTAAGATCAGGGTAGGCTTCTATTTCAAGCTCATCGCATCTTCCATCCTTTGTAAGATAAAAATTATGTTTAGCATAAATAATTGTCTGTATGTTTAAACATGGAATATTTCTTGATCTATTACTCTGCATTAGGGTTGTCTACAAAGCCATACTAAAAAGTTTAAGCTTGTAGATTGATTGCTCTACACGCCTTGTTTTTGTTAATTAGGTATAGGTATTTACCCTGCAAAATTTCAGGGTGATTAAGCAACATTTACAGGTCTACCCATTATCAACCTTACTTGTCTTGGGTCAATGTTTGCAATATCTGTCTATTTTTGACACATTATAGACTACTTTTTTTTACTTCTTGTATACTGAATTCAAAGAATCTTGTGGTTTTATTTATTTCAATGATATTACTGAACTAATATTGAATTAACATTGAATTGACATTGAACTGAAATTGAACTGTTGAGCTCTTTAAGTAATAAACTCTAAACAAAACTATAAAATGGCTTTAACCATTTTGAAACCTGCTCCAGAGCACTGGCCAACTTTCAGTTATCTACAGCAAGATTACCTTGTATATTTGTTTAGTTCAACTGCTCCAGCTTCATCATTTAATTGAAAAAATTGAAAAAAACCTGGAAAGTCTTGTGATCTCGCTGTTTGTATTTTGATGCAAGACAGGATAACACTGCAGCAGGTTGACTCATGTTTCAGAAAACTGTTAACAATGCATCAGATTTATCTGGCTCTGAAGGAATACAGAACATGACAACAACAGACAGGATGAAAAGGTGACCATCAAGAATTGTTTGATATTCCAACAAAAGAGGTCATGACAGAAATACAGAACAAAGAAGATTGGGAATTTCTTTGAATGTAAAGAGAGGATGTTTTTTCCTGCAGCATGAGAGGAGTAGATGTAAATACAGCAGTAAAAAAAGCAAAAAGAGGCAACAACAGAAAAATGGGAGAAAGATGGAAATAAGATATGAAGAACACACAAATAAAGGCAGTAAATAAACAGAAGGAGAACTTTCTTCATTGACATCTAGTTCAGAATCAGAAGGAGATGAGAAGTATCAGAAAACTCAAACTCAGCCAACTACAACAACTACATTGTTAACATCAACATCAACAAATTCAACAGCTTGTACTTCATTATCAAAAAAAAAAAAGGAAAAAATCTTCCATTCCCCTAAAGTTCTAGATGTTTTGGATCATATTTACCTCTTAAACTTTGAGGTATGTTTGTTGATGTTGGGAGTAGTTGGGAGTAGTAAGTAAAAACTGTTGGCTATTAGGTGATCTTAAAAATAAATTTTCTTCAACTAAATGTCCTCTAATCATAAAACATTAGGTTATATTTAACACTAAACTTTTTGATAGTGTTACTGGAGATAAATGTATCCTTTTTAGTTTTGATGATGATCCAAAAAGGGATAGAGAATAAAGAGAGGCTCAAGCAATTGCCTGAATTGAAGTAACTGAGAAATGGAATCTGCATTCATAGATCAAATTCTTTGTGTTGCCCCTTTCAATGCATTGAATTTTTCTCAAATCTGAAGACCAATCCAAACATGAATGTTGCCAGCAAGGCACATCTATCTATCTCTTTCTAACTCAGTTCACACTAACTGCTCATGAATCCGGGAATATCACAGATTTGGCTCTATCAGTCTTGTTTATGTCAAACAGTAGAATGAAGCATCACTTGGAATCCAAGCCCCTCTCAATTTATTGAATTTTCATCAAATCTGAAGACCAATCAAAACAAGAACCTTGCCAGTAAAGCACAAGAGGCATTTTTAAAGTTTCCTTATGAACATCTGGTTAGCATAGACCTTTTAGATGATAGAATATCATTTTGGTCATTATTATAACTAACGAACGCATTAGAGTAATGGAAGCAAAGTATATTTTTGGTTTATACAAAACTAATTCTTAATTAATTCCATGTGACATAAAAACTGCACAATTACCGATTTCTTCCAACTCTTTTTATTGCATTTGCACAATCAGATGTTAAAGTGCCAACACAATTGTTATTCAAAGCCAAAAACTAAAGCTCATTTAAATCAGCTTTTTAGCTTAAACTCATTTAAATCAGCTTTTTAGCTTAAACTCATTTAAATCAGCTTTTTAGCTTAAACTCATTTAAATCAGCTTTTTAGCTTAAACTCATTTAAATCAGCTTTTTAGCTTAAACTCATTTAAATCAGCTTTTAAGCTTAAACTCATTTAAATCAGCTTTAGGGTAACTTAACATTAGCTTTAGGGTAATTTAAAAAAGTTATCTATTTCAATGACTTTTTGATTTTATAAAAAAACAGTTCATCAATCTTCTATTGGTTTCATTATTTTTAGAATCATATTCCAAAAAATATTTTTCTAGTTTATGTATTGAAATAAAAACCTGTGTAACACAGTAAGATTTTGTTTTATTCTTTCTTAAGACAAAATTCACATCTGACATTAAATATATCTTGCAATCAGATGCATTTTGCTGACATTTTTATTGAAAAAAATTTCAGATGATAAATAAGAAAGATTGTTCAAACTTTGTATGAATTGTGAGAAATAAATGGTACTGTTTGGTTTTTTTGGCTTTTAATGAAAAATAATAAGTATGCATGTAAATTTCATATAGAAGTGTGTACTTTATTTGTTAGTATTTATCAAAACTGAAAAACCAAACATCAACATTTATCCAGAAGAATGTTCTCTTGAACTAATCTACTCATAATGCTAAAATACATGTAAATACAATTCAATATTAGTTACAAATACAATTCAATATTAGTTTTCTTCACTATATATGGTAGTCATTTCAACTAAACTATTTCTCTAAATTTATTTAAATTTATTTAAATTTAAATTTATTTAAATTTAAATTTATTTAAATTTATTTAAATTTATTTAAATTTATTTAAATTTATTTAAATTTATTTAAATTTATTTAAATTTATTTAGATTTATTTAAAATTATTTAAATTTATTTAGATTTATTTAAATTTATTTAAATTTATTTAAATTTATTTAAATCTATTTAAATTTATTTAAATTTATTTAAATTTATTTAAATTTATTTAAACTTATTTAAATTTATTTAAACTTATTTAAATTTATTTAAACTTATTTAAATTTATTTAAACTTATTTAAATTTATTAAAATTTATTTAAACTTATTTAAATTTATTTAAAGAAATCAAACACAGAAATTTGAAGTTACTTAATTACCTTTTTTTTTCTTTCCTTTTTAAAATATTTCTTAATTGACATTAAAGAAGTGTTTACATAAAATGTAAGCCTTCTTACAAATATTACCTGTTCACTGCTGAAAGATTTCTAAGGAAATGTAAAAACATTATGACTAGAGAAAAATCCCCCCAAACATTATTTAAACAAAAGATTCAAAGGGTTTGAATTAAGTCTACTAGGTTATTGATATTTTGCAAGTAAATGTTGTTTAATTGCAATTGAATCACGTTTGAACAAAAAATCATTCATTTATACACTGTTTTGAAAACTTTCAATTACTTTCAAATATTATAGATAAATACAAGATAAATGTTTAACAAGCATGAGATTATTGATATATGATAATTATTGATATTGTCTGGCACACACTTACTTTATTTTCATTTGAAAAAAAGCAAGAGGTTTTTATAATATGCAAGGCAAAACTGGTTAAATAGCAAGCTACTGTTTATTATTACCTGACTTAGTTTTTCTTTTTCACAAACTCGAACATGTTCTCTTTTTTCTGTAAGTTGTGAGATACTGATAGAGCTCCATGCACCTGGTGTAAGTCCAATCACAGTTGCTCCAGGAAACGGCCCATAAGAAGCACCTTTATAATGATAGCAATAGCAATAACAAACTGTCAATACCAAATTACTTTTAAAAGACTGAAAAAAGCATACCTTTGTAATTGTCATCACTAAATCCAGTAACTACCAATCCCTCTAAAATAATTATACCATAAAATTATTATATCATAATTTGTCTTATCTCTTTAAATAAGAACAAAAGTATGATAAAAGAAAGTTTCTGAAACTTTTCTTTAATCTGTTCTAAAATTTAAACTTCTTACACTGTAACAAATATGGAAAAAAATGCTTAAATACTGAATGAATAAATGCCTCATCAAACATCACTTACCTGAAACATAAAGTGATTTGATGGCACGATTCCATTCAAGAAGGTCATTCTTGTTATGCTTTTTTGGCTCAAGTTTGTAACAAAGTCCAAGTAGTTCTTTTTGAGAACATATAACAACTTGTTTGGTAGCAACTTCACCCGTTGATGATAGAGTTAAGCTAGCAAGATAGGCTTGAAGGATTGGGTACTTACCAGGTGCTCCAAAATATTGAGCTATGCAAAATCTTTGCTGTCTATAACAAAAAATAATTTTTTTAAAAGATTTAAGACAATGATTGCAAACTTTTACAAAATATTTAATGTAAAAAAGCTCAAGTTTAAATATCATCAGTGAATACATCTCCACCTACTTATTGTTAATTGGATCCAACAAAAAAAGAAGAATATCTTTGTCTGAAATTTTTTCTTTTTCTGTTAATGACAATAGATTAGTTGCAGTGCCACTTAGACCAACTGAACCAACAAGACTTGCCATGTCAGCAATCAGTAGTTGTCGAAGAATGGAGAGATCAGAATAGAGGTTGAGGAACTCCAAGCACCTGTCCGAATTCTCTCTTGCAGTGGATACTTTTTTCTCATCAGTTGGATTTTCCACTGAACAATCACAGTATTTATCAATGGAAAATTTCAGCTGCCCAAAGAAGTTCAGACCCTTAGAAATATCATTTGTACATTTTCATTTATTAATATACTATTAAAATTCATAGAGTTAAAGTAGAAAAAAATATAAAAATGATAACATCATTTGAAATAAAAAAAATATTTTTAAATTTTCACTTGAAACCAAATCAAAAAAATATGTTTCCCTCAATTGGACTTTGAATTGTCTATCCATACACTATGGTTTATTTTATAGTCTTATTTTTAAATTACTGCGGCTTAATTAACCCTATGCACAACAATTGTAACAATGAATGTTAACATACAGTCGCCTCGGGAGGCGACTGTATGTTAACATTGAAAAAATGATTAAGGAATATTGAATATTAAAGAATATTGAAAATTATTTGATAAAAACATACATTAAGTCTCAAAGAAAAGGTTAAAAACTTTGAAACTTTGTGAAGATTTTGTGAATAGCAGTATGCTTTTGTTTGATAAAATTGTAAAGTATGTTTCGATGGATGGATTTTTGAGATTTGCAGATATATTTCATGACGTGATAAACATGCCAGTGTCATATATCAGTTCACAGAACTAATTGGAACTGCTCAAGAAGTTTATTTCATAAAAGGAAGCAAACAAAATGCACAAAAGGGCCTTTCAAGACAGCAATGGCATGAATAAAATGCTGGTTTGCCTCCAATATAGTTTGCTAGTCAAAGATAGTGAAGTGCAAATGAATTAGTAAGCTTTTTTTTGTCTTCTACTTCAGCTCTGTATGTTTTTCCAACAGGAATTACCATGTTGACATATTGTCGCCATTCAAGTAATAACAGTTTTTTTTATATACTAATACTTAAGTTATTTAAGAGGAAAAAAGAGTTTGAAAATGGTGTAAGCAAGTGACAGAAAAACGGTACTAACCCCCTTACAACTTTTTTCCCTTATGAAACTATATATAATATTTCAAAATATAGCAAATATTCTCATCAGGGAAAAAAACTAACTTCTTATAATTTTAACAAATAAATTATTCTCTTTGGTTTTATGAAACATTTAGTTTTGTTCATAAAAGTCAAAAAAGAAGGGAGTTTCTCTATTAAAGTTCAAAAACAGGATTGTCAGCAGATCTAGATGCAGACCCATCAGATATGAAACAGCTTAAAAAACCTGCAAGTTCTTGCAGAGTTAAAAAAACTGCAACTGAAAATAAAATCACTGCAGAATTTGAACAAAAATTGAACTAAAAGATCAAGCAACTAAAGAATAGCACTTCCTAAAAAACACAAGAAAATCAAAGTAAAATTTAGCCAATCGGATTGGTCGAGTGAATATTCTTACTCAACCATTAATTGCTTTAATTAATGGTTGAGTAAATATTCACTCGACCAATCCAAATGGCTAAATTAAGCTTTATATGCTTTGCATGGATTCTCAAACAATACACAAATGCTGGAAACTAGATAGGTTCATTTTATAAAACTTCTTTTATTTGTAATTCTTTAAAGTTTGTAAAAACATAAAAAAAAGGATCCAGGAAAACATTGCTTTAACAAGCTTCAAAAAAAAAAAAAAAAGGGAAACTAATGATGCTGAAAAACTAATCAACTAAAATGGATACTAAAGAGCAACAACGGTTTAATTGTAAAATATAAATCTACAGAACTTTTTCATGGGGTAATTAGCATAAAATTCCCAAACACCTCTCTACATAGAGCAACTATGCATTGAGTATTTTCAATTGTTGCTTAATATAACAGAAGTGAGCAAAAAAGAACTACAAATTTTCTAACTATAACTTTCTTTTCTATCAGAGATTACTGAGTAACAACATTCAATCTTAATTTTCCTAAGTATATATAGGTAGTCATTTCAATTAAATTATTTCTCTAAATTTCTATACCAAAATAAAAAAAAAATGCGGCTAGAATAGAAACATACCCGAAAAGCCTGGTTATAAAGCTCAGTTGCTTGGTTTTCTGTTATAGAGTTTTCTTCTCGAAACTGATTGATTGAGTTTCGAATTGAGCTGACAGCTTTCTTCAGTCCCTCTGCTTCAGCTCTCAGTTCATCTGCACGAGCTCGAGTTAGTGCTTCATCAATAACTCGCTTTAACATTCCTTCCTGACTCTCTTCCGCCGCTTATGTTAAAAACAAGTTAAAAGAACAGTTCTTATATAAAATATTAACTTTAGTTGGTAATTTATATCCTATAGACTATTAAAACAATTTTCATACCCTGTGACCCACCAAACAGACCAAATACCATTGAAACAAGACTTAATACAGTTGAAAGTGCAGCACCAATTGGACCTGCCAAACTTGCCAGTGTTCCAACAATACTCAGACCACCAAGAAGCATATCTTGCCAACTCCCACTGCTGATGCCACTGACAAGCTGAGTTAAACCTTCTCCAACACCATTTACTGCACCTGTAAAAGCGTTTCAGAACTATTGCTTTAGATAACACTATTTGTTTACATTACATATAAGTACATATATGTATAATTATTTGTTGCATACATATAAATAAATACATATAAATATATGCAACAAAGAGAATAATAAAATAAGTAGGATTTTTACCAGCAATATCCTCATCACCAAGTTTTTTGAAAGTTTCTTTGGCTTTTTTAGCACTTTCTTTAAACTTTTCTTTCTTTTTCTCATACTTTGAGCCTCCATTAGGATTTAGTTGATTGGACTTCTACATTAAAAAAAGTGGAATTTTTGAAAAATAACACTATTGATCAATATTGTATTAAAATTAGAATTTTTAAAGGTAACAACAATAAATACAGTTGCATTAACAGTCATAAGAATAGCAATAATGATAATTAATGATAATAATAATGATAATAATAATGATAATGATAATAATAATAATAATAATAATAATAATAATAATAATAATAATAATAATAATAATACAAATAATAATAATAATAATAATAATAATAATAATAATAATAATAATAATAATAATAATAATAATAATAATAATAATAATAACAATAATAATAATAATAATAAAAATAATAAAAATAATAACAATAATAATAATAATAATAATAATAATAAAAGTAATAATAACAATAATAATAATAATAATAATAATAATAATAATAATAATAATAATAATAATAATAATAAAAATAACAATAATAATAATAGTAATAATAATAATAATAATAATAATAATAATAATAATAATAATAATAATAATAATAATAATAATAATAATAATAATAACACTAATAATAATAATAATAATAATAATAATAATAATAATAATAATAATAATAATAATAATAATAATAACACTAATAATAATAATAATAATAATAATAATAATAATAATAATAATAACACTAATAATAATAATAATAATAATAATAATAATAATAATAATAATAATAATAATAATAATAATAATAATAATAATAATAATAATAATAATAATAATAATAATAATAATAATAATAATAATAATAATAATAATAATAATAATAATAATAATAATAATAATAATAATAATAATAATAATAATAATAATAATAAAAATGATAATAATAATAATAATAATAATCTGTAATATTCCTTCAGAAACGTTTAACGTTTAACCTTTAACGTCGTTTCGTTATTTGTTACTTTGCTTTGAAAGAGCGCGTTTTTTAAATGCACGCGGCCATCAGAGAAAGATCTCTTAAGCGAGTTGAAACTTTTTTCCTTTTGGAATTTAATTTTTAGTTTAGATATATTACATAAAGAATCATATTAAGATAAATAATCATCGTTAAGATCATTTTATAATTGAAGTAAGTATATAAAATAGTTATATATACATTTTTATTATATAAAGTAGAAAGGATTTAAATTTTTATTAGATAAAGTAGAAAGGATTTAAATTTTTATTAGATAAAGTAGAAAGGATTTAAATTTTTATTAGATGAAGTAGAAAGGATTTAAATTTTTATTAGATAAAGTAGAAAGGATTTAAAGTAGAAAGGATTTAAATTTTTTAAATAGTTTATATTTTGTTTGTTTTAGTTTTTCTTTTTGCAGTTTTATTTTTATTATCTTATTTTTTAGAAGGAAAATAGGGGTATGGATGTTATTTAAAGTTATACTAATGCTATTTCCATAAAATAGTTATTACTACTTTGAAATTTCTGTGATACTGTTAACAATTTTTGTTCTTTTTTAGAAAATTTAGAAAAATAACTTAAAATTTTGTGCCAACACTGACATGGCATGTCACATGTTATTGTATGAAAAGGTTAAATTTTGTTATGAGGATTACAGTTCTTATGAGAAAAAAAAGAAGGTAAAGAGTATTGTTTGTAAATATATATTTTGTATCTTTTTAAATTTTCTCACATCATTTTTAAAACTTTTGTTTGCGCATGTTTATTGTTTGTATGTATGCTTTTTTGATATGTATGTGTATGTGGTAATAAGTGCTTTATAGTTGTTTTATCTATTTGTTTTTATAATAATGTAAAGTGTTTTTTTATTGTTTGTGTATGTGTTAGTACGTGCTATATAATTGTTTTAAAAATGTGTTTAAATATGTATGCAAGGTATTTGTTTAAGTATATATTTATACTTATACATATTTAAACACATTTATTGTGCTTATAGTTGGTACATATGTTTACATTATGTTGTTTCCGTGTTTTCAAAGTGCTGTGACTTGGTAAACATCTACCTGACACTCAATTAGTGTATTTTAGAGAAGGAGCAGAGCAAATGGCTTTAGATTGTGCTGCTCAGCGTGATACGCACCTAACGGCATGGTTTAAGTTAAATACTGAAAATGAAAGAGCACACTGCTATTCGTATGTAGACATTCCTTATCACTTTATATTTGATGTTAAAAATTGTAAATGGAAGGTTAGACAAAGGGGTGGTAATAAGGTGATAGTAAGAATGTATAACGTTAATCTAACTGGAGAATTGTTTTTTCTTAGACTGTTAATTTTGCAAGCAAAAGGAGCAACATCTTGGGAGGATGTGCGTACTGTTGGTATTGTCCTTGAAACATTTCATGAAGCATGTGTTTTGAAAGGTCTGTTGCAAGATGACACTGAATGGCAGAATACTCTTTCTGAGGTAGTTTTAACACATATGCCAAAGCAAATTAGACAGTTGTTTTCAATTATTTTGACCTTTTGTAAATCTGACAATCCTTTACATCTCTGGAATACATATAAATTTTTTATGATGGGAGATTTCATTCACCGCTCAGTCCCACTTCTAATAGCTGAACAAGCTACTCTTCATCAAATTGAAAAGATTATTAATCAAAGTGGTAAAATGCTGGCTGGTTACAAACTGCCTGTTATTGATGAGTTTATAGGCTTAAATCTAGAAAATTTTGATGAAAATGTTCAACAATCTATTGACAAAACCAATCAAATGAGACTGTTGCTTAATATTAATTAATTAAATGTATGTAATGGTATCCTTGCTGCTCTGAATGAGCAACCAAGTGTAGAAAATCAACATTCTAGATTGTTTTTCATGGACGGACCAGCTGGTAGTGGAAAAACCTTTACTTATAATTATTTGATTGCTGAAACCATAAGTAGGGGCTTTAAATCTGCTACAACTGCATGAAGTGGCATAGCAGCAACTCTTCTTACAAATGGATCAACATTGCATGGCTCATTCAAACTTCCTGTTCCAATATTGGATAATAGCACATGGAATGTAACTCCTAACTCATTTAGTGGGCATTTTTTAAGATAAGTTAGTTTGTTTTTTTGCTTGATGAAACATCCATAATACCTAAACATGCCTTAAATGCTATTGATAGGTTGTTAAAAGATATTTGCAACAACAACTTTCTGTTCAGAGGAAAAATTATTCTTTTTGGTGGTGACTTTAGGAAATTCTGCCTTTTGTGAAAAGAGGACAACTAGCTGAAATAGTAGAATAATAGTGCTTGAATGTCTGCCGGGTGAGGTCAAAATTTGTTTAAGTGCTGATCAAATTGATACTGATGACCTTAATCAAAGAAATAACTTTCCTGTTGAGTTTTTGAACAGCTTAACTCTTTCAGGTATGCCACCTTATTGTTTAAAATTGAAAATTGGTTGTGTAATTATGCTACTTAGAAATTTAGATCTCAAAGCTGGGTTATGCAATTGTACTCGAATGAAAATTTGTGCTCTTCAAAATAATTATATTGATGCAGAGGTTTTGACAGGTGTTTCTGGTTGTAAACGGGTTTTTGTTCCTCGAATTCTGTTGGATCCTTCAGATTCTAATCTACCTTTTGTTCTTAAATGTCTTCAGTTTCCTGTCAGATTGGCTTATTCAATGAAAATTAACAAAATTCAAGGTCAAACATTTGATAGAGTTGGGGTATATCTCAAAAAACCGTGTTTCTCTCATGGTCAACTATATGTTGCATGTTCAAGAACTAGAGCATTTAGTAGTTTGTTTTTCAAAATTGATAAACATCTCATTCAAGGTGTGGTAGGTTAAATGTGTTACACAAATAATTTTTATATTTTCTAATGTTCTTAATTTATAGTCTTAAGATTTTCATTTCGAAAATTTACTGTTTGTAGGTTTTGAGCACATTTTGTATGTATAACTTTATTTGTTATTTTAATTTTTTTTTTCATAGTTTTTGATAAATATATCTGTCATTTATTATTGTTATAAAATGTGTGTATATGTGTTATATAAAACCATATTTGTTTATAGTTGTATATATGTTTAAATTATGTTGTTTCCATGTTTTCAAAGTGGTGTGACTTGGCATTATGTTGAGCAAGATTGATAACCTTGCCAGCCAAGTGATGTACTTATAGCAGAGGTGTGACTTGGCAGCATTTAGTGCCAGGCTGAGTTACTGCTTTAGAGCTAGGTTGTGTTGTCTAGCCTTTTTTAATTTTTTCTGGAAACACAATGTTGTTAATGTTTAGCGTAATGTGTGTGGGAGAGTATGCAACCTTTGATCTTTAAATCTAGGGTGTTTTAATGTCCTAAATTTGAAGTAATTAAATAACTAATATTGAACATAAAAACAAATATACTTTTATGTAGTTATATGTTTAGTAAAAAGATAAATATATAGTTAACTTTAAATTGGTTTTCTAATTTTGCCTTTCATATTTTAATTTGGTTTGTTATTTTCGCTGGATTTTAGGATCAAGGATGTAAATATTCTATTGTTGTGTGTTATTGTTGTGATGTTTTGTGTTGATATTCAGTTTTAACAATAGACATCTTCACGTTGGTGACTATTGTTAAAAATGAATAATAGGTAGTTTCATTATTGGAACTTACTGCTTTTTTTTTATTCACTAGAAGTCAAGACTGAAAATGCAATTTATATCTTAATTTGATTTTTTTTTTAATATATAGTATTGTTAATCCTTTTGTACTTCCAAGTAGATTTTATAGTTACATTTTCGATGAATATTTATATTAACTGCCATGTCAAAATAGGTTACTATAAATAAGTAAATCGATTTTCAGTTTTTATGTGGTGTTTTTGTTGTTGTTGTTGTAATTATTGTATCATAATTTTTTTTTTTTTTTCTTTAGGATTTACGATTGACACATTTATACAATTTGTAAAAAGAAACCTGATTACCTTTTATTGTAAATTTTGGTCAGTTAAAATTATATAAATATATGCAATTAGTTCAATTTTTAAAAATTTTCTCTTTTTTTTGCCTCATAATTTGTTGTACGTAACTTAGGGAAACTTTTTTAACGGGGGGATGATGATTTTAGGTTAGCGCATCTGTCAAATATGGAGTTACTTAAATTTTATAAGGTGTTTAACTAATTAATTAGCTAAGTTTACATTTGCAACACTTTTGAGGAAAGAAGAAATTATTATATATGTTAAATTCTTATATTAAAAAGAGAAAATTATTATACATGTAAATCATCGTTTGACATCTTCATCAAAAACTTGATTACTCCTAATAAAAATAGCTCTATTCTCCTGACCACCATTAAGGCAATAACGGGGAAGGGAGGTCCTTTATTTGTGTCAAAATATTTAAGAGAATTAAAATTCGAGTAACAAAAGCAATTTTTAGTAAATGGTAGCAAATTACCGTTTACTAAAAACTATTGAAACAAAGAGGCCATTTATAAGAAATGGTCAGATTAGTACCATATATAGTAATGATCAAATGGTCAGTTATTCTTAATAAGATTATTTAGTTGTGTGCATTTAACGTTTTAAAGACAATTTCCTTTTTTAAAGAAACATGTATCAAGGGGATACCAAGAAATTAATAACTCATGTATAATTCACCTTCACTATATGTTAATCTTATTAGTTAAAGTTCATGTTATAAAAAATATAACAAGAATTTAGCTTTACTTTTTCGTCAATTTAAAGCATGATGAAGTGTTATTATTTTGTGTTAGTAACTAAAAGCGTATTGTTTTGAACTTAGTTATGTCGAGGAAAATGGTTCTGCCATACATTGATATGACCTATGTCAGTTGTAAATTACTCAAATAATATTAAATAATTGGTAAATTGTTTTACCTCCGCATCCTTTTTATTTTAATTTTGCGGATGGTTTAATTTTTTCAATTTGAAGGCGTTTTTCTAAAAGGGTATAGTTCAGGTTTCGCAACTTTTAAATTGTAGAAAACAGCCCCTATAAATTAAGTAACAGACCGACCATAACCGGTATTACGGGTTGCTTTTTGCTAGTAATCTTAACAAGAATAATAATAATGATAATAATAATAAAAATAATATCAATAATGATAATAATAATGATGATAATAATAATAATAATAATAATAATAATAATAATAATAATAATAATAATAATAATAATAATAATAATAATAATAATAATAATAATAATAATAATAATAATAATAATAGTAGTAATAATAATAATGATAATAATAATAATAATAATAATAATAATAATAATAATAATAATAATAATAATAATAATAATAATAATAATAATAATAATAATAATAAAAATAATAGTAATAACAACAATAATAATAAAAATGATAATAGTAACAGCAACAACAATAAATTTTTAGTCTCATTTTGGTCAATACGTTGAGAGTACACCTGTCCAGAAATACATATTTCAGAAGAGCCCTTTTTATTTATTAATTGCCTTTCTTGGTAGAGACTGCAGCAGTCATTGTTTTCTAGCTCAATAAACACTGTTAAAAGGACAGTAAAGGTAAATAAATATAAACTATTTATCATATTTTTTACTCTAATATTGTTTTGTTGATAAAATTATGATTTTGAATAATATTCAAAATATTATACATTTGTATCATCGTCAAACAAGTCAAAATCACCATTGGAAAATTTTCTAAACCAACGTTGGCACTTATTGACCTTCAACACGTCTCCGTGATGATGATCTTTATAGAGTTCTAATTTCTGTTATTCTGCACCTTTCTGATTGGCTGATTCTGATCACGTGGTTGTTCTTCTTATAGACATATGACTTTATTCCCTTGTTGTTCAGCTGTGCAAGCACAGCTTCACAACTGCGGTAATGACGGTAATCACATCACAAACATTTTTGTTGCGACTGTTGCACTAAAACCTGATCGAAAACAAAACAGCATTCTTCAGTTGGTTGATCGTCCGTTATTTTACACCAGAGTAATAAAAATCGTTTAAAATCTCTTCAGTCACTAAATTCAATGTCACAGATATTATATTGCGCAATAAAACACGTCAATATGTGTTCACGTTCTGAGCCTGAAATAAATATTCCAAACTAAAAATAATTACTTATGGGAACCCTTCACAGAACAACTAATTTCCGCTCTAAAAAACTGACTGATATAAATAAATTGATAGCTATGTCAATCTTTTCAGCCCGAAAAAAGCGATTAGTAAACATACAAAGCCATGAAGAAATGAAGGTGGAGTTGACTAAACGAATGGATAAAATGATTCAAATTAAGGCGGACAAAGAAAGAAGAAAAGTGGAAAAAGTATTAATGAGTTTCATGCCTTAGCAGATAAAGCAACTGTTTCATGATCTTGAAAGTACTGCGGTTGGAGATATTGAAGACATTCTCAACGGTGCTGCTGTTGGAAGAAATATGTCATGTGGAATGATGCTGACGCTAACAACCTAGATATGTTCTAAGGCAGACTTCTTGGATTGAAAAAAAGAACAGTACCATAAACATTGTTTCTTTTTGGAAATCAAACGAGAATGAAAATGGTGATGGTGTTGAGTACAATATGACCAAATATCAAATGCATATATCATATGCGGTGATATGGTGATATCATAAGCAAGTTTGTGAGGGAATTGGTAAGGTATATGTATATGTAAGGTATATGTATGTTATTGTAAATAAAAGATGGTTAATATACTTGTATTAACAGATATTATAACAGATAAAAGGTTATTTAAATTGTTAGAAATATTTTTGCAATTGTAATTATTGTATTTATTAAGCTCCCCACAGATTTTTTCAAATTTTTTGTAAAGTTATGAAATGATTTATATTTCTCACACTCATTATTTGTATATATCAGATCTTATTTCAGGTAGTGGGGTGGTTATTGAAATTCATATACAACATGGATGCATGGATTCCGATGTATTAACTAGACGAAATATTAGTGTTTAGCAATTTTAGTAAATCAGTATAACATGAGCACTTGGCACCTGCCATCCCCTAATGTCTAGTTTATGAACAGATCAATACTTTTTCATTATCATAAACAGATCTATGCTTTTTCATTATTGATGTTTAAATGGTAAAATGGGTTACGCATCAGGAGTTCAGTTATTTTAATTTATTTTTACCCTTAGGCATACCAGATACATTTTATTTTGTTTATTGCTGCAAAGTTTTATCAGAGCATGTTGAAAGTTAGACTGTAGCTTCTGTGGATATCGATGCCGTAATAAGAGAAGATTAAACTTGTTGGAAGAATCTACATTTTCTATCTATGGATGTCAATGCTGTATGGTAAATAGAAAAAATGCGTCTTGTTCGGATCAAGCAGTCATAATAATCAAGAAAAAGGCCAAAATTCTGTTAAAAACATTACTAAGCTAATGGGAGAAAAAAAAGTCTTTAGTTTAAAATTTTATATTTTTAGTTTTTTGTGTTTTTTTAGCTATTTACATTTATTGAAGTGTTCAATTTCTTGGGTTGAGGGGGGGGGGGGGGGGAGTTGTAATCAATTTATTTTGATTCCCACTCTCACTCCAATAAATTTTAATCAATTTTTTAAAGGGAAAGCTTTTTTCAAAAATCTATGCAAAAACAGCATCGTTAAAATTAGGTAAAGTTTAAAAAACTGTGAATCTCTTTAAGTGCGTTTTTGACTTTCTAGAAAGCCAGGTTTATAACACACACACACACACTATACACAGTATAAAATATTATAAAGTAATGGAAAGCGCCTTTTATTATATACGTGGTATTCATTATATATTGATATATTACATATTATAAGCGTTATAAGCACGGCTATCTAAAACACAGGCCTATTAATCGTGCAAACTAAAATCGTGTAAAAATAACTGGAGGCCGATTAACTCACAAATATTTGCCGAAGGTTAAATATAGTTGCTTAAAATTGGAAGAAGAAAAAATATTTATTGAGACTTATTATGCCTTTATAGTGTTGTGTTGCGAATTGCTCTACTAATTATTTAACAGATAAAAAAAAGTGTGCTGTTTACAGATTTCCAAAAGATCCAGAAGATCGTAGAAAGTGGCTATCTGCTATTCCAAGAAGCAACATTCCTGATAGCAAATACACTGTTGCATGTTCTGATCATTGGCCTATAAATTTCAAAAAAATAAATGTTTATGATAAAGAAAGACCCTCTTCTCCACCTTCTATTTTTAATTGTGTTAAGTCCAGCCTTGTACCAACTGCACCTCCAAAGTCAAGAATTACAACTTCATCAACTTCTGGTGCAAGAAGTGTACAAGCTGATCAACTTGAAACTTTTAAAGCGATGGACTCTTTGAATTTCAATGATGCGATTATTCATTACCAAAAAAAAATCCCAAAAGATTTATTAAAGTGTATAGTTGTCTACAAATGTGATGAAAAAATTTGTTTTCAATCAACTGAATTTTACTGTGGTTTACCAAAGTAAGATAAGCTTTCTTTAAATTATTATAAATTTATAAAAAAAAATTTAATCAATTGTTACTGATTTTCTTATTTGATTTTTTATAGGTTCATACTAAATCTTTCTTCTAAATTAAAATATGAGACGTATCATTGTGGATGCTTATGCTATGTAACAAGTTTGTCAAAAAATCATGTAACTATTTTAGACAAATGGTCGAATTTGGCTGAAGCTATAAGATATTTGACTAATATTGAGTTATCGATAAAAAAACAAGTTATTGCAGAAAGTTTATCTTCTATGAAAGTCTTAAGTATTGGAGATACACTGTATTCTTCAAACACTATTGTTCGAGCTTTTGAATATTTTTCTGTTTCAAGAGCACTTTATAAGCGAATTCGAAATGATTATCAGCTTCCCAGTGTTTCTACTCTACAAAAATTGACATCAAAAGCTTCAAAATTAAACAATGATGAATTTATTTTGCATGTTTTTTGCGAACTTACTAACCGACAACGACAGTGCATTTTAATATTTGATGAAGTATATGTTAAAGCTTCATTAACTTATCACGGTGGAGAACTTTTTGGGAAATCTGTTAATCAACCAGACAAATTAGCAAAAACAATATTAGCTGTTATGATTAAATGTCTTTTTGGTGGACCCACTTTTATAGTATGCATGATTCCAGTATGTTGTCTTGATTCAGATTTTCAGTATGAAGTAGTTGATTCTATACTTGGATCAATTTCAAATGCAAATGGAAGTTGTGTTGCGATTATATGTGACAATAATAAAGTCAATGTAAAGTTTTTCTCTCTCTTTGAAACTTTAGAAGAGAAACCATGGCTGACTAAAAATAACATTTTTTTACTTTACGATTATGTTCATATATGGAAAAACATAAGAAATAATTGGATTACTGAAAAAACACAAGAAATTCAATTTAAGAATGATGATGATAATTTAATTGAAAGGTGGAGTGATCTTAAGAACCTTTACAACTTAGAAAGTAAGACACTTGTGACTCTTTCACGTTTAAATACAGCTTCTATCTTTGCAAAACCTGTTGAGCGACATAATGTTTCTTTGTGTTTGAGAGTTTTTTGTGATGAAACTCTTTCTGCCTTATTAACACATCCTAAAATAGACCAAACCAATGTTAAAGGAACTGTTGTATTTCTAAAAATGTTTATAGACGCATGGAAAATTATTAATGTTCACAAACTGGGTGATGATAAAAGGTTAAGAGACCCATTGCGCTCTGTCATAAATTTGACTGATGATTTTCATCTGCAACAGATACTTTCATTATCACAAATCTGTGAAGATATGGATTGCCATAATGGAAAAAATAGAATTAAAACATTGACTGTTGAAACATCTAAAGCGATAGTCCATACCTTAAAAGGACTAGTTGAGTTAGCAAAATATTTGTTAAGTACATCACACGAATTTGTAAAACTTGGTGACTTTACATCTGACCCTATTGAAAAGGCATTTAGTAAGTTACGTCAAGGTGCTGGTGGTGCTTACTTTATTTCGGTTCAACAAGTTTTAGAAAAAACTAAAATTGAGCACTCAAAACTACTTTTACAATATGATTCAGACTTTCGTGAGCTTCATGTTGGTCATACTTGCATGAACTGTCAGAGGCAACTAATACAAAAGGAAAGTGAAATATTTGATTCTTTGAAAATATTAGAGTCTAGTTTAACTGACTCTGAAATGGCTTTAGTATACATTGCTGGTTACCTTCAATTTAAGGTTGGTTATGAAGATCTTGACACTTATACATATTCATATTGTAATGAGTATGGTGCTTATCTCTTAGACTTAGATAGAGGTGGTTTAACAAAGCCAACTGACATTTTAAGTCAATTTACTTTCTTTTGTTATATACTTTTTATTGCACTGGATATGACTTTGCCAGTTTGTTTGCATTCCTTATCATACTACTTTCAATCAATCAACAATTTTTTTTTGGTTATTTTAAGAATAATAAGTGTATGAAAAGTTGTGAAATTTTGTCAAATATTTTTTAAAATAATTATTCGAAGCTAAACACTCCACGCTCTTACAAGGAGCCAGCTCAAAAAATTTTAAAACTGAGTGATTAAATTAAAACTTGTGTTGTTTTTGTTGTTTGACTTATATAAAACTCTTTTGAATAAATTATGTTTCATTGAAATTTGGTAATATTTTTTCTTCAATAATTATAAAATAAGTATGCCTTTAGTTGACAAATTAGATAACAATTGTAATTTGTTAAAATAATTTTATAAATCAAAATAAAGCCTAAATTAAATTTTTACTAATCGGCCTCCAGCTATTTTTACGGTTTGCACGATTAATAGGCCTGTGTTTTAGATAGCCGTTGTTATAAGGTATAAAATTATAATTACGTAGAGACTAATTTTATAATTACATGGAGATAAATATTATAATGACACAGAGATTAATATTACGCTTGTATACGCGATATTTATCAAATAAATTTATAAAACTTAATTATTCTTTATAAATTCATTATTAAAAATATTTTATTTTTTTAATCAATATGATAATAATTAAAACACTAATATTTTTTAAATCATTTTTTATTAAAGCGTTATGTTGAATAAAAATTTAAACAGCAGCAAAATATTGCGCATAAAAACTAAGTTCCATTACAAAACTACCGTTAGCCGAACATGAAATTTTAATATTAATCACAGTTTTCTTAAGAAATTCTTTAAATGAAATTTTGTTACTTAAATGGGCATAACCTTTTGCAGAATCATTCATTTTATATGAAATTTTCACCATTTTAATACTAATTTAAAGCTTTTTCCAATGACTTATGATAATCAAATCAAATATGCAAATAATTTAAAAGTTTTATGCACTTACTTACAGAATGAATTATTATAAATGTAAGAAAAAACGAACCTCAAGAATCTGCTCTTCAAAACCCGGCGAATCAAGGCCGGTTTTTTCTTTGCCATATGTCGTCGCAACACAAATTGCAGCGAAAAGCAGCAATCCAACCCTGAGCATTCTTGTTTGATTGAAAAATAAGAAATATTTTAAAACATGTCTTAGAAAAGCAAAACTAATAAATATATTCTCCAACGCGTATTGTATGTTGATTCCACCATATATATATATATATATATATATATATATATATATATATATATATATATATATATATATATATATATATATATATATATATATATATATCGCGCTTCATTTCGATATAAAGAAGGTCACCTCCCTTAATGGAGGGAACAGGTACCACTATTAAAGATTTGTAAACTTTAAGAGGAAAAACGGCGGTCACTTTTATGGTTTCATATTAATTTTTTGTTATGCTACGCTTACTTCCTTCAAATGTTTGCCATTGAAGTAGACCATTTTTTTCACATTATAAAACCTAATTCAACCTTGGTCATCCTTAAAAACTGATTCAAAACATACTTTTTTGATTATCTTGTTAATGGAGGGATAAATTGAAAATTTTGAAAGCTTTTTTCCCCTGTGGTCTTCATGTTTACCTTTTAAATAAATAATGAGCTTTAAATTCGACACGCGAATTTTAGAACCGATGCAATCACTTCGAAGCGATTGTTTGCAAATTTTACTTGAAGAAGCGAAATAATGGCTTGTGTACCATAAACAACTTTTTACAGCTCAACGCTGCATGCATTTAAAAAATCTTCCTAACTTTATGGTTTTTTTAAATTTATTTTACTTTTTTAAAATACTTAAAGTATATTGAATTCATTTAACAATTTCCTTCCAAAAATTGAGTAAATATGAGTAAATCCGTGCATGAAGAATCCGTTCATCCGAACAAATCCATCAATATTATTAATAAACTGTTTCTCTAAATTAAAATCCAATCTGTCGTTAAAACTATTGAACATTAATAAAATGCTAACACAAGTGATCCAACGAAAGCAAAAAAACTAAATCTGACAAGAATTACACACTAAGTGTTAAGTAATGGATTTGGTAGAGCTACCCATGCTCAGAATGGTCACTGAGTATGGCCAGCGACTTAATGGCTTTATTTATTAGTTGTTTTAGCCGAATCTATCAACCGATGATAACTGCGGCACAAAACGGTCAGTTTCGAAATCCACCTGTAAATTTATCCACAAAAAACGCACGCGCATCATCGCGAACTAAGATGTGCTAAAGAAAAACTTATCAGAAAACAACGTTTTTAGATTAAAAACTTATCCTCAACTCGTAATTTAACCGTTCTCTTTATATGTTTAAAAAATATTTTTTTAAGAGAGCTGTCGAAAACGAAACAACAAAAATATTTCAACTTTACATTATTAAAATTAAAATAACTATCATTTTGCAAAAGTCTTAAAAGATCTAGAAATTGTCTATGAAATATTCTGCATTAAAGAATTTCGAACTGTAAAGTTATCAAAATTCTTAACAAAGAAACATTTGGTAATAAAGCAGTTAAAAACTCGGTGCTAATATCAATTCATGAAAGTTTTTTCAATGATTATCACTCCTTAAAAAAAAAAAAAAAGGCTTCGCAAATAGTAACACTTAAAGATACACAGTTAGGTATTGTTGAAGATTAATCATAGACCTTTTAGAAAAATATTTTCGTGTTTCTTCAGCTAGTTTAAACAATTTGACACAAATTTAAACAAAAAGCATGTTTAGCTGACATAAAAATCACTGTGGCAAATTATTATCATCAAAAAAACTACTCTAAAATTTATTATTTATTATAATTATTTATTCCCTGTTTCTTTTTCAATTCAATTACTCTTTTTCAGCTGTAACAGTGTTTAAGAACTATTGCTTTAGATAACACTATTTGTTTACATTACATATAAATACATATATGTATAATTATTTGTTGCGTACATATAAATAAATACATATAAATATATGCAACAAAGAGAATAATAAAATAAGTAGGATTTTTACCAACAATGTCCTCATCACCAAGTTTTTTGAAAGTTTCTTTGGGTTTTTTAGCACTTTCTTTAAACTTTTCTTTCTTTTTCTCATACTTTGAGCCTCCATTAGGATTTAGTTGATTGGGCTTCCGCACTAAAAAAAGTGGAATTTTTTAAAAAGAACACTGATGATCGATATAGTATTAAAATTAAAAATTTTAAAGGTAACAACAATAAATACGGTAGCATTAATAGTAAAAACAAAAGTAGTTTACGAGAGAGTTTTTTATGAGAAAAGAATTTTAAGAGATTTTAAAGAGAATTTTATGAGAAAGAGTTTTGAAGATTTAAAGAGAATTTTATAAAAGGAATTTATGGAAGATTTAGAGAGATCCTTATGAGAAAAGTTGGTAAGAAAAGATACTTGAGTTACTTTAAATATGTGTTATTATATGTATAAATTTATTATTATTTGTATGAGTTAATATTAAGAGAATATATGAGAAATAATTGGGAATATTTATTAAGGAAAATAAGTAAGAGAAGAAAAACCAGTAGTAAGTATTTTTTATTATATTAATTAAAGTAATAAGTATAGCAATAAAGATAACTGATAATAATAATAGTATTAATAATAATAATAATAAAAATAATAATAATAATAATAATAATAATAATAATAATAATAATAATAATAATAATAATAATAATAATAATAATAATAATAATAATAATAATAATAATAATAATAATAATAATAATAATAATAATAATAATAATAATAATAATAATAATAATAATAATAATAATAATAATAATAATAATAATAATAATAATAATAATAATAATAATAATAATAATAATAATAATAATAATAATAATAATAATAATAATAAGAAGAAGAAGAAGAAGAAGAAGAAGAAGAAGAAGAAGAAAAAGAAGAAGGGCGCTACTGTATTTTCTCTTTCCCTCTCCCCTCTCTTTTTTTTTTTTTTTTATGATTTGATGAGAATATTTTGCTGACTGAGAATTTTATGCTGATTTAAAAAAATATAAAAGCATAGATTTGAAAATCAAGGATAGTGCTCTAATTCGAAGTCAAAGTTTTAAAAATTCCCACTTTAAATCCCTAATATTCATTTTGAGAATAAAAAGTAAAGGATATTTAAGCTTACATATTTAAGCAACACTTTAAAAATATATATATATATAATTAAAAATATATATATATATATACATACATATATATATATATATATATATATACATATAATATATATATATATATATATATATATATATATATATATATATATATATATATATATATATATATATATATATATATATATATATATATATATATATATATATTATATGTATATATGTATATATATATGTATGTATATATATATATATATATATATATATATATATATATATATATATATATATACATATATATATATATATATATATACATATAATATACAATATTATATGTCAATCTTGCGTGTCTCGTCAGTATCTTTTATAATTGATTAACTAAACTGCTATTTTCATAGCCATATCTCTTAAAAACATTACATAAACAAAATCTTTAACTATAATAAATAATTATAATAAATTACTAATCAAAAATATCAATATCAATATCAATATCAATCAATATCAATATATATATTTCGTGTTAAGGATGTTACAAAAAACACAGGTCATTGCAAATAGTAATTCACTAATAAAACGCAATGACCTAAATAATATAAAGAAAAGATAAGAGAAAAACATAAGAAATAAACTAGTCACATAGTAAAAATAGAACTTTACAAAAATTTATAAGTAACACTTATAAAACAGACTTTTAAAAGAATTAAAATATAGGTCAAATAGTTATTATAATGTATTCACATATACATACATATATACGCATATACACAAATAAGAAATTATAAAATATACATAAACATAAAGAAAAAAGTTATAGAGGTTAAGAATAAAGTTAAGCGTAACTTTTTAGATAAAAATGATGGAGTGACTTTAAGAACAGATTCTTGTATCTAACGATAAAATCTGTTTTTAGGGTGTACGGAAGGGTGTTTCAAGAAAGGATACACTGATATGTAATGGAATTTATTTCATGTTTAGTTGTCTGTTTTTGTGGGATGGTTAAGTTGTTAAAAGTGACTGATCTTAGGTTATGCCGACACGTTGTCCTACTGTCAATTTAGAAACTGGATTAAATCATAGAAACGAAGAACTTTGGATGTAAGATACAGGATGTCAGTAGGGAAGACTCTCGGACAGAAATTAATTATTCGTATTGCTCTATTTTGAAGCGAAACGATTTTAGACAGACGGACGGTTTTAGATTGTCCCCAAACTTGGCATGCATATTGTAAATGTGAACCAAAAATTGAGTGATATATAGATAGTAATGTTTCAAAATTAACGTAGTGTCGAATTTTTGCTAACATGCCGTTGGCACGGTTTAATTTGAGAGTAAGGTTATTTATATGTGTTTTAAATGAAAGTTTCTCATCTATCACAACACCAAGATAAGTTATGTAACTAGACAAAGGCAGCTTTTGGCCACTTATTCTAAAGTTCAAGTATTTTGGAAGATTCTTGTTAGTTTTTTTAGAAAAGTTAGTATACTGCGTCTTAAATATTACTATTTCTGTTTTTTTAGTATTCAATTAGATTTTGTTTGCTCGGAGCCATTGAACAAGACTGGCCATATCCTCATTAATATATTTACTTAGTTTTTTGAGGGAGTTTGTCGTTAATTGAAGATTTGTATCATCAGCAAAATGATACGTGTTTGAATGTTTGATAGAAAGATTAAGATCATTGATGTAAATAATAAAGAGAAGAGGACCTAATATGGATCCCTGAGGAATACCAATGCAAAAACTTTTGATGTCTGAGAAGGTGCCATTTAAAGTAAAAAACTGTTGACGATTGGAAAGGTATGATTTAAACCATTGCAACGGGATGCCGCGTACACCATAATAGTTAAACTTTGATAGGAGAATGCCATGGTCTACGGTGTCAAAAGCTTTTTGTAAATCAATGAAAACCCCACATGCAAAGTTTCCATTATCAAGAGCAACTCTTATACTTTCTGTAATTTCGATAAGAGCGTGAGCTGTAGAATGCTTTTTACGAAAACCAAATTGGTGCTTATATAAACATTGATTCTGGTTTAGGAAGTCGTATAATTTATTATGCATAACTTTTTCAAAAATTTTGCTTAAATTAGAAAGAAGAGAGATTGGACGATAGTTGGTGCAGTCAACTGTTGATCCTTTTTTGTGGACTGGAATAACTTGGGCCAGTTTGAAGACATCAGGAAATATTCCTTTGCAAAATGAATTATTTAAGATGATACTTAGTGGTTTGCATAGATTTTTTGACACCAGTTTAAAAAGTTTTGTTGGAAGGCTGTTCGGTCCAACACTCTTACCTTCAATGATAGTGGAATTTATATAGTCGAGGGTTTCCTCTTCAGTTATTGGTTGCACATAAAAAGAGTTGCTATTAGGATTGGTCAGATACTTTTGAAAGTTGAATTTAGACTTCGGAATTCCATTGGATAATTTTGAAGCAATCGTAGTAAAGAAATTGTTAAAATGATTAGAGATAGCTTTAGGATTAGTTTCGCATTTGTTGTTGATCAGTATGCTTGTTGGGGAGTAACTTTTATTTGGCTTTACATTTATCAACTCTTTTATACCTTTCCACGTGTTTTTTATATTATTGATATTTTGACTGAAAAAGTGTAATATTCCTTTTTGCTGAACTTTATAAGATTGCTTATACTATTACGATATTGTTTAAATTTTACAAAAAGTAAATTTTTCTTTCTACAGTCTTTTGATTTTAAATATTTTTTATGAATTTTATTTTTAATTGTAATTGACCTGAGAATGCCTTTCGTTATCCAAGGTTTATTATCACTAGTTACTTGATCTTTTGTCAATTTTTTGTAAGGGGCATGTTTGTTCAAAATACAATCAAAAATTTCGATTAATTTTTTAAGGGAATAATTGACATCATTTTCTTCTTTTATAAAGTCATCCCATTCAACATTTGAAATATCTTGGATAAATTCAGCTTTTTTAAAGTTTTTAAAGCACCTCCTAAAAATAGGTTCAGGTGAAGTTTGCGTTTTGGAATGCGGCATTATTATAAACTGAGCAAGATGATTAGACATTGAAGCTGTAAGATTGCCTGAGATTATATCAGAAGAATAAAAATTTAAAAAAATATTATCAATTACCGTTTCAGAATGAGTGGTTATGCGTGTAGGCTGTATAATAAAAGGAAAAAGAGAATTTGAAACCATTGATTCTAAAAAATGTGAAACTTCATTGGATGTATTGTATTTGAGCAAGTCAAAGTTGAAATCTCCCATTAACATAAACTTCTTTTTGTCTAAGCTAATTTTGTCAAGAAGAGAATTTAGGTAATGATTAACAAATTCAGATGGACACATTGTTGGATGACGATATAAACAACCAACTATTAAGTTGCTTTTTTTAGCATTTATTACTTCAATAAATATAGATTCAAGTTGTTTACTTTTAACCAGGATTAAGTCAGTTCTAACTTTAAAGTTTAAACTAGACTTAATATACATCAAAGCACCACCCTTTTTAGCTTTAGTTGGCGTGTGAACGGTTACATATTCGTCTAAATTAACATTAGTTATAGACACATCTTTATCATGCAGGTTAGATTCCGTTATTCCAATAATATCAGGCATATTATTAAAAGATGCTAATAGTATTTTAAAATCGTCAATATGATATGGTAGAGAAGATATATTTATATGGAGATAACTTAAGGAATTTCGGGATAACTCATTGTACCTAGGAACATCTACGTATTTGCAGTTGATTGAAGTATAAGATGAGTCATTGAGGTTCCCAAAAAGGTTATTAGTATAAAGTATATTATCTAAAAAGGAAGTTATTAATCTAAGTTTATATAAGAAAATATAACTTTAACAAGTATATAATCTTTAGATAAAAAAACTTTTTATACTTCTTTTTCATTGGCAGCAGTTGTATTTCTTCTTGATTTTAACAGTTTTTTGTGTGTATTCTTGTTTTGGCTTATCTGATTTTTAATATGAAAGTGGTATTGATATTTATTTTTCCTTCCTCTTCTAATTTTTAAACTTAAAGTCAACTTCATCTTTTGATTTTCAATAGAAATATTTTTTCCGGTATCTGAGATTTTCACGGAAACTTTTTTAACCAAAAATTCTTTTTGAAATACTTTATATATTTTTTACTTTTTCTTTTCTTTTCACAATCTTTTCTTTTATAATCTTTTTTGGCCAAACAATGTTCTACTTTTCAATTAAAACTTAATCAGTTTTTATTAAGCTTTTTTATTTTTCTTCGCCGTTAAAAAAACACGTCCGCCATTTGCAAATACATTGCAAAGATAAGAAAAAAATTATAGTTAAAGTACATGTTGGAAATAACTTTTGGTTGAAATTTTTAGCCAATAAAACTTTTAGTCTTTCACTTAACTTTTTTCATGGTTGCATTTTAGAGAAAAAAAAATTTTTAAGAGAAAAAATGCTAACATTAACAATATCTATTCATTACAATTTTTTTTAAATTTTATTGGTTATTATAATTATTTATTATAGTTAAAGATTTTGTTTATGGAATGTTTTTAAGAGATATGGCTATGAAAATAGCAGTTTAGTTAATCAATTATAAAAGATACTGACGAGACACGCAAGATTGACATATAATATTGTATATTATATGTATATATATATATATATATATATATATATATATATATATATATATATATATATATATATATATATATATATATATATGTCATGTGCCAATAAGACTTCCAAAACCGAAGCAGGGGGATCTTTCACTTCTAAACCATGAACCAAAACCAAATTTAGGTTGTGTCCACAGCATAGAATCCAAATTTGATCTTTAAAAGCAGCTTTAACATTTGAGCCATTGTCAGTTACATAATAATTATCACTTCGCCATGCTCCCATTTCTTCTAGAATGTCATTCCTCATTCTTCAAGAATTTCTTTGGTAACGGATTTAATATTCTCAGCTAAATGTAATAATAAAATATTTATAAAACGTTAATTAAAATAAAAAATACAAGATTGACATTACCAATAGCATTGAAATAAGATTTTAATTGATGAAAGCTTTTTAAAAAGTTATTACAATAAACTACTTTTTAAATTGACAAGAGGAGAGAATCGAAAAGCCAAATAAGTATTTATGAAATCATGTGGTTTTAAAAAAGACATACTTGTAACCATGTGGTTTTAAAAAAGAAATATTAATCAAATCATGTGGTTTAATATTATTAAAGACATATTTTTAGAACCATTTCGTTTAAATAAATAAATATTTTGGAAACCATCAAGTATTTAAATCAATAAAAATTATAATAATCTCTCCTGTGTGTTTTTCTTCCATTGATCTTGTTGCAATGATGTATGAGCACAATTTCCATTGGTCGTTGATATAGAGTACCGTTATTGTGATGTATGGCATTGTTGTCTGTACGTGTGTCCACAAATCAGTCGTTACAGCAAAACGTTTCTGCTTCTCAAACACTTTTCTAAGCTCAGCTCGTTTCTTTTCTGCTTTAGTATAAACATGACGAGAAACAGTTTGAGCAGAAGGAAGAATATCATCAACAGAAACATTTCCATGTTTAGCTCCAATTGAAATTAATTTCTCTGCAAATTTTCTAAAACCAACACCTACAATTGAAAATGGTTGAATGTCAGTAGCACACATATTCGAAATTACATTAACCAGCTCAGTTTTTTCTGTAGTCGATATTTTCTTAACAGTTTCAGAGGTTGACACAGCAAACCTGATTATTTTCGGCGACTCTGTTTTCCCCACACACGATTTTATGTGAGCTTTCAAACCACTTGTACCATCTGGAGATTTCCATTTTAGTAGAGCTTTACACTTCAAACAAAGAACGTGCTCACTAAAAATATTGTCAACATTCACCTTTAAGAAAAACGGCCAAACATCACTGATTCCCTATTAAATAGGCCTACTTGAAAAAAATTAAAAAAATTTTATTTTTAATTTTTAGCAAGTAGGCCTATTTGATAAATTTTATTAGTTATTAAGTAGGCTGTGCTGTCTAAATATTCCACTAAATATTCTATAATATTATATTATTTTATAGTTGGAATCATACCTAAAAAAGCTTACCTATATTTTATATATATATATATATATATATATATATACATATATATATATATATATATATATATATATATATATATATATATATACATATATATATATATATATATATATATATATATATATATATATATATATATATATATATATATATATATATATATATATATATATATCTATATACATATGAAATATAATATCATTATACATATTTTTATTTAAATAGTTTTGCTGATTAAAATATACTAAGCTTCCCAAGAAGAACCTCTTTATTTTCTCTGATCTTTATTGCTAGTAAAATTTTAAGTTCTTTAGACAGCATTTTATTTTGTTGTGTATTTGTGTATTATATGGCATATTTGTGGACTATTAATACTTTTCTTTAGTCAAACATTATGAAAAGTTTGTTTAACCAAAATTACTATCGAAAACCTACATAAATAAAATATGAATAAAAATCAAACACTCAGCTGAAACATTTACACCTTTTAATTCAATAAAATAAAAAACAAAAACACAGACTTTTTAAATATATAATCTTTACAATATATTATTTACTTCGCAAACGTCAACACTGAAATTGTCTACAAAATATTCTGGATCAAAGATTTTTGAACTATAAAATTGCCAAGTCTTGGTAAAAAAGTAGTTAGAAACTCGGTCGTCATAAAAATTTAAGAAAATCAAATGATTATCACTCGTTAATAAAAATGGTTAAAATGAGATGCTCCTCCGTCTTAAGAGTCACGGATTTCTCAAGGATAAATCGTGTTAAAGCGAAATGTATTATAATATATTAAAATATGATATATTGGGTAGTTTTACAGCAAATTTATTGCATCCATCTTTAAAACTCTTCAAAAAATAACAAGTAGAAAATGTTCTCAGCGTTTTTTTATCTTTAACTTGTGAGCATTTTGAAGAAGTTGATCATTTGAAATAGGAGATATGCTAATATGGTTGCTAATCACGAGCCTATAGAAAACATAACAAACATTTTATTTATCATTTTTTACTAACTTATATTTATAATTTTATCATAGTGTTAAAAATTTTTATCCAAACATTAAAATGAATGATGATTTTTTTTAAACTCAATTTCTATTTTAGATCCAAAAGTCTAATTTTATGATATTCAATGCTTATACAACTATAAATAGATTTCCATTAGGATATAGTTGTTAAGACACAATGTGTATAGCTATTTTATAGAATCCTAATAAGATTAGGTATTGAACTTATAAGTAATCCCCCCTCCTCCCCCCTCACCATTCCAGCTGGTAAAAGACCATCTAAGAATACTCTAGTTTGTACCTATCATAGATATATATACTTTAGACTTATTTTAGACATCGAAAAAATGTCTAATTTCAGAGATTTTATTTATGTTCAATTGTAGACGAGAATTAAATGCATAAATTAGATTAACTCATAGATGTCTTATTCTAGGTTGAGTATAAATGTATTTAATATGTTTTTTACAGATCAGTTAACTGAAAAAAATGTTTAAACTCGTAACAGAATTGATTTTACAGAACGATCGTTATAAATGACCGCCATTATGTAAAGAAACATTTATCTAAAATGGCGGAAACTTGTTTCTAAAATGGAATAAAAACATATACGTTGCTAAATTTATGTTAATGTTTGAACGGTTTTAGTCATAATGATACACACCCATTGGCAGAAGAAAAGAATTACTCTGGCAAGCTCCAGAAAAACCCTTTGGTAGGAACAATTTTGACATTTTCCTGATCTCAAAACTATAAAAACTGAAATCATCTATTGCCGTCCGCAGAAGAAAAGTGTGTTTAAAATTTTGCTTATTCTTAAAAAATTGAAAATGAGAGCATTCAATATTTATTGGCATTTTTACATTATTATAAATATTCTTTATTCTGGATTGGCATAAAAAACACAAAAGGTAACTGTTTAACAAAAATTTGCAAAAGATTATATAACAAATCAAGTTTTTAAACACTATTTTTTTCTAAAACAAAAGATATTCAATAGTTGCTATAAAATAATCTGCAAAATCAGAAGAAACTACAACGGAAAATTGCATCTTTGATAGTTTCATCAATGATCACTAAGCTATGGTTGAGTACAACAGCTTTTACTCAACAAATTATCCAAGAGTGAAAAAAGCAGTTTTTCTCATTGAAGTATTAGAAAATGTGCACTATTTTCTACTATTCATACTTTTCTCTTTCTTACAAGCTTTTGCTGTTGTAGTCAACCAAACAGGTTTCTAACCACTTCCCATATTCAGGATGATCAATTGGCCTTTTGTATCTACTCCAGTGTAATTTGAAGTTGTGGTGCATAGCCTCTACTGCCTGCTCACTGTATTTTCCTAGTGGTTCCCTTTGTTTTTCAATGAACTCTTTCACGTGGAAAAATACTGCATGAACCTTTGGAGTGATTCTTCCTCTTGTCAGAGACAAGTATGCAGTGTGAAATTTATCAATTCTTTCTACACAGTCAGGTTCCAATTTGTTTCCAAAGCATGCAGAAACCACAGAATCAAATTTTTGCAGTGTGTCAATTGTATCAAAGATGTCAAATGCGCTATCTTGTTCTGCCATTCTCTGAAGAAGATCCACATTCTTCAGCATTTTCTTGCATTCATTGCCAGCAAACTGCCCACCATGAAAAGGCTGTGGTTTGATATGTAGATCATTTAGCCAAGCTGAGACTTTTGGCCAAGACTCCCTTAGAATGTTGTAAAGATGGTTTACAACACCCAGAAGTAGGTGAAGTTCCATTGGTGGAATGACGTCCAAGACAAGTGTGCTGTCTGGTACATTTAGAAGTGGCAAGTTGACAACATTTTTGAATAGCTTAGCTTTCTTCAAATCCTGACCATTTGCATTGAAATCCTCAAAGCATCGTCTTAAAGAGCCAAATGTTCGAGGGGTGCCACATTGGGCTAAATTCTTGTGAGAGGCATCACACCATGTGCAAGGGTGAGAGCTGGCATGTGACTGAAGGCCGCAAACAATGTTGGCTAACTTCAAATCTGTTGAGAAAAGGAGGTCAACTTTCTCGATTACAAGAAGATTGAGGATCTTTTGAATATTACTGTAATTTTCATGCACACCCTCAGCAATTGCAACTAGCAGCTGCTTCTTGACTCCACTGTCCCTGGCAGTTGGTGTGGCTAAAGTTTTCTTGTTTGGTGGTGACCCTGCCTCCATGCTCTGCTCTGCCTCTTGAATGCCCAAACTTACTTTCAAGAAACCACCACCACCATCAAGGCCAAGCTTTACAATGTGTGATGAATAGATTTGTCTTCTCAACAGAACATCATTGAGGAGATCTGCAAGATCTTTGCAATGCACAACAATTTGTTGGCGTTTCTGCAACTTATCATTACTGACCTGAATTTTTTGTTTGGATAAAATGATCTTTGAGTTGTTTTCCTGCATCACAAAATTTTTCATGAAAATTAGGCTCCAAAATCTGACCCTTGGACACGTGATGGATGGTTGATGCAAACTTCTTCATGTTTGTGTTTGACAGGCCTGTGTTAACTTGCACTTGCACAAGATCCTGAGTGCTCAAGATAGGACTATCACCAAAGAGTCTTTTTGTTTTTAATGAACCTGAAAGTTATCATTACATCACATTATTGTCTTGATTGTATTACATTCATAATAATGCCATTAAATTTTTTTAACTCTAGCAAAAAGCAACTGTCTCACTCAGTTGATTTATGTTTCACTAATTGAATGATACTTAAATCACCTTTAGTTAGTGGTAGGGGGCGACCACCACCTGCATAAGACAGTCTGATTGTCCCATGTGGAGAGGATTTTTTGGCTGCAACAATAGTGGATGCAATTTGCTCAGAGACTTTAGAATCCGTGATGGCTAGTTGTCTCATATTTTCTCGAAATGTAAATGTGTTACAGTTGTGTGAGATGCCTCTTCCAATAATGGAGAGGCAGTCTGAGCATCTTCTTTGAGTTTGGCCTGTTTTCAATTTTTCTTAATCTTCAAGCGGGTGCTTTTGAAAAACTTTCATTCGACCAATCTGGCAGATTAGGCAATCACAGTTGTTGCCTCTTGTTGAAGGTCGAACTTTGACAGATGTGAAGTCAAAAAGAGGTGGTAAATTGACTTCTGCTCCATTCTTCTTCTTTCCTATGGTTATTCGGCAAGTATCACATATTCCAAGAGGCACTCTGTTGTCAGCAAAATCAAGACTTGATGAAAGTATGCTCAACACATCATCCATCATAGATTTTGTGAGAACTCTGAAAACAATACATAAGGCTCATCAGATAATGTATATCAAAAGAACTTTATGTTAAATATTCAAATGAAGAAATAAATGTTTTATAAATAAATCAAATTATTAAAGAAAAAGGAAAAAATAACACAATACCTTGAGCTCTTTCTCATGCAGAGAAAACAGACGGTTTTTCTGCAGTCATCGTGTGATTTGGCTTGATTTGGCTTGATTTGGCATTCTTTTGCTTCAATTTAGGTTTAGAAACTGAAAAAACTATTCTTTTAAAAAATTATTCCATAACAATACTGAAATGTAGATTTTTTAGTGCGCAATTTAAAATTTGAGTAACAGCATAAATTTAAAAATGATAATTGCTGTTTCTTGGATTTGATAAAAGTTATATAGTTTCAAAATTAAAAATTATTTTTTAATTTTGGTTAAATTACAGCATGGAAGTTACAAACAATATTCAATTAATGATCGCAAAATTTTATACTGAATACCTAAAGTTAGCGTAACAAAAGAGCAATGTAGATCATTAATAATTGCTCATTCTCAGATTTAGTAAAAATGAAATTATTTGCAGTTTTATATTCTAATTAGTTTCTCTAACCAGATTATATGTTTTTAATTGTTTTTAATATGAAAATCTAAGGTTACTGCGGCTGTAAAAATGCCAAAAACTTTTAATGCTGTCATTTGCTGTTTTTTATAAAGCATAAATTTAAAAATGAAATTTCTTTCACGGGCGGTGATGGATGATTTCAGTTTTTATAGTTTTGAGATCAGGAAAGTGTCAAAATTGCTCCCACCAAAGGGTTTTTCTGGAGCTTGCCAGAGTAATTCTTTTCTTCTGCCAATGGGTGTGGATAATAAATTTGGGTTTTAAGTAATAAAATTACATGCTATTGTAAACTACATGCTATTTTAATGACGAAATATTTTATTGGTTTTAGTGCTTAGCATTTTTTTAAAATAATTTTATGATCTGAAAGATAAAAATGTTGTTCTCAAATTGATATTTTTATTTATAGGATTAAAATGTAACTTTACTATTAACGTGCATTTTTGTAATAATATATGGTGTTTTTTTAATAACGTTAGAAACTCTTGTAGTGGTTGACTGTGTACATAACGTTTTTATTGAGAAAAATAATAAACGACGGGCAGTGAGAGTAAGAAGTTTTTAGAAATTTGACAGGTGTGAAGATAAAAATATTTTCGTTTTATTTACTTTTTTACCTTGAAATAAGAAGATTTTAATCTAGATACAAATATGTCTTTTACAAAAAATTCATACCAACAATGACGTCGTAGGTATGTTCAAAGGAATACATGAAATTACTGGAATCCTCATCTGTATCTTTAGACAGTATAAATGATGTTGGAATCTTAGAAGGAGGTAATAGTATATCTTAAAAGAATGAAAAAACATTAGATTTTGAGGAATATTCTGAACATATTGAGTCTTTGTTTTCTGACAATTGATACTCTCATGACCACGAGCTTAATGAGTATGAACGTAACTCAACTTTGAAGGAAAGTTTTTCAGCATGTTTCCCAGAATTTAGGATACCTTGCGCATGTGTGAATAAGTTACTTTGGAATTTCAGGGAAAACGGCCTAAATGATGCTAGAACCCTTCTGAAAACAGCACAAAATATTGAAACACGCAACCTATGCGGAGGAAAATATATTTATTTTAGACTTAAAATTGAAATAGTTAAATCAATGAAAAGGAATTTGAGTTTAATGCTGAAACTAAATCAATAATATGTAATATATATGACTAACCAATATTAAAGCCTTCTAATTTTTAATTGTGTCTTAGCGAGTTGTGTTTGATAGCGAAGAACCGTATGTCTAGCGTGACAAAGGTGCATTCAGGATCTTTGGATACCTTGAACATCAAAAGAAACTCTCTCCTTTGTGTGAATTGGATATTACAAATGTTTCAATGTTCATCCTAGACTTTATGCATGCAATCTGCCTTGGTATTACAAAAAAAAACTACATTTTTTCTAACTTCAGGTCCATTCAATTGTAAACTTTCATATCGCTTAAGAGAAGAGCTATCTATTACAATAGGCTTATATTATGAAACATCGCCATCTGAAAATGCACGTCAACCTCGTCCATTTAAGGAACTAAAACAATGAAAAGTAAAAGAATTCCACATGGTTTTCCTATACAATAATCCAATCGTAATAACAAGTGTTGTTTCCTCAGAAATGTATGTGCATTTTTTATGTCTTCATATTGCCATATCTATTTTATTGCAAACAGATAATGAAATTAGTAGCACATACATTGACTTTGCTTAAATTGTGATGTGTTTTTTGTAAAAAAGTTGTCTAACTTTTATACACTCACATTTTTGGTGCACAATGTTCATAGTCTAACTCATTTGCATGAAGATGCAATGAATATGTAGTGTTCTTTAAATAGCATATCAGCTTTCCCGTTCGAAAACTATTTGAAGAATATACCGTCTTGACAAACCATAACAACCTAATCTTCACCATTCCTAGAGACAAAATAAGCCCAGATATCAAATTCCCGACCTCATTTACCTACATAAACATACAAAATATCCCTTTTTTTATAAAACTGCCAAGACATCCAATGAACACTCCCGAAATAACCACCTGTGCGGTAATGACCACTCCTAAAGACCATCTATGCATAGATTTGAATTCCTCAACCTCAATTATCAATTCTTAGACATAAAATGTTCCATCTAATTGAAAAACCATCGGGACATAACATGGCTACCCTTGATCACCCCTAAATTTAGGGGTGATCAAGGGTAGCCATGTTATGTCCCTGTGCGCTGCGTGCATGAAGTCTTTTTGCTAATTTTATGACCACCATATTTTTTTTTTAAACTTTACCAAAATTAAAATCTTGCTTTCTAACTATTTCCAAAAATATATTTCAATTATGTAGTTAAAATATATTGGATTCTTTTAACAATATCCTTCCAAAAAATGTTGAAATTCGTGCATTAAAAATTCTTTATTCGCACAATTCCCTCCTCTTTATTTATAAACTATGCCGCTATATGTTTATCTGCCGCTGAAAATGTT
The DNA here is from genome assembly GCF_058129835.1 of Hydra viridissima. Classification (NCBI taxonomy): domain Eukaryota; kingdom Metazoa; phylum Cnidaria; class Hydrozoa; order Anthoathecata; family Hydridae; genus Hydra; species Hydra viridissima. The sequence goes on from NW_028324319.1 coordinate 501,921, forward strand.
TAACAATGATTAAGTTATGGCACAAAATAATCCAAGCAAAGCTATAAATCTATATTTGACAATCGTTATACACCAAGAGTTTAGGTAGTGGGTTAGGTATAATTATCCATGCTCAAAATGGTCGCTGAGTATGGCCAGCGACTTAAGGGCATTATTTATTAATTTAATGACTTCAATGGCTTTATGTGTTAATTGTTTTACCCCGAATCTATCATCCGACAATAACTACAGCATAAAGCAATCAGTTTCCTAATTTACCCGTAAATTTATCCACAAAAACGCATGCGTATCATCGAGAAATAAGTCATGCTGAAGAAAATCGTGACAGAGAACAGCGTTTTAAATTAGCAACATATCAGAAACTGATTATTTAATGTTTCTCCTATAAGCATCTTTAAAAAATATTTATTTGAGACAACTGTCGAAAGTAGTCGGAAACGAAAAAAAAAAAGTATTTCAAATATACATTTACGTTCAATACAAATATTTATTTTTGTAAACGTAACTTCAATCTAGAAATTGTCTACAAAATAATCTACATTTTAGGTTTTCGAACTATAAAGTTATCAAAATCCATAACAAACAAACGTTGCTAAAAAAGCAGTAAAAAAACTCTGTTCTAATAACAAAATGATAAAAGATCTTTCAATCATTATCACTCTCTAATAAAAATGGCTTCGTTTATGTTAGATATGTATTCACGCTTGTCGTCTTTGTGTTCTAAGATAAATCGTAGATATTTAGAAAAGAAGATTTTTATGTTCTTTTGTTAATTTAAACAGTTTATCAAGACGCAAATTAAAAAAAAAAAAAACTTTCAGCGCATTACTTACTTAACTTCTCAGCATTTTTAGGAAGCTGATCAACTTAAAAAGGAGATGCAAAATATAAGAACAAATAAAAATGAGGATGGTGAATTACTTGGTCTTTTTTATTTTTGATTCTTCATAAGACTTACAAATCTCTGTAAGCTTCTTTAGGTGGAAAGATTTTCTGCGTCAATGTTACACCAACAGCATGGTTGTTTGTTTGAATGCTGATTGAATTCTACGCAAGAGGTTAACAGCTTCCAAATCAAGTGACATGATGAACTTCAAATTACTTGTGTTGATCAAATCCTGCAACCATGCAATGTTCTTGTAGCATTTTGGAAGTTGTTTTTCTGCAGTTGCAATTACTAATTGGCGCTTGATTCCTGTGTCCCCATGTTGTCGAAGTTAATAGAACTTTGAGGTTTTCTATTTGGAGCTGAACGTTTCGTTAATTCCCTTAGATGTGCTAATAATAACAAAACTCATTTTAAAAAAAACTCTCCATCAATTCTAAGGTTAAAAAGCTGATTTCTGAGTATTCCTTCGCAAGCAGAACGTGATTGGATATTTCTTCCCAATTCTTGCAACGAACAACGTCAGTATTCTCAATCGTTGTTGTTTGTTACTAGAAAATACTTACTTATGACAATGTGAAGAATTCAGAAATTTTTTCTTCAGCAACAAGTTTCTGACCATAGTAAAATTCAATCATCCTGTTGCTTGTTGACTTGTTTAAAATAAATCCATGTCTCTTTTCGTTCAGCTTCAATTTTGAAATCTTGCCAATCCAACAAAGTTCATAGAAAATATGTTTCTTTATCTGCGAGACTGAACGATGCAGGCAATTAAACATTTTGATCAACTTGACAAATATTTTGAGCAACTTTTTGACAGTTACCAAAAATTCTTTTTCGGTATTGAAATCCAAGTCCTTTTTTACATCTTTGTGCACGCTTTCAATCTTAAATGTTACAAGTTTCTGTTATTGCAAACACAAAAAAGATTCAGTATTTCCGCAATTTTTATGCGTTTTATAGACCGTGTTTTCTGATGATATTGTAAAAATAACGTATTTCTACTAAATATGCAGTCTTTAGAACATCATTTTTGATGTTTTTGAACAAGAATCTTTAGAAGCTTCTAAATGTTAGGAAGATTTCCAAACCATTCTCAAGCCGTTAAAGATCAAAGATTACTTCGCTGGCTCTTATTGTTGTCACTAAAATGCTGAATCAGCAAAAAATCAACTTCCGATATCATCCTATGGCTGGGATGTCGTCATCATAAATAGCTTTTTAATTTAAAGGATGTGCTCATTACTTTATCTTTGCTTGATAAAAAGTTGTTAGACTTCAACACAATAACGATAGCGAAAATGTATCTTCTACCTTTAAAAGGGCCACGGTCTTAGCTTCTTTTTGATGTATTAGAACTCACCAACAATGAAGAATGGCTCCAGGTCTTAAAAAACTGGGACATTATCTTGTGCTTACACACAAATTTTATACATCAGAGAATTGTGCTAAAGGGATTGATATCAACAATAGAATAATATGTGCATTAGAACATGGTCATATTGAAAAAACTCCCAACCATACGAAAATAACAACAAAAATAAAAAACATTGTAAAAAGAATGGCTGACAATAAGTTCTTAGAAGATTATTGTTATGCATAAGATTTCGCTATGCGATTGGAGTTAACATATTGATGATTTCGAGTTTTAACATACATACCAATTAAACCATCAATCATCTTACAAAAATTCAAAATACAAACACAAGACATTTTTATTGTTATGCTAATTTATTGTTATGCTAATTTATCTTTTGAATTTTTAATGAGTTTACGCGGAAAATATCATTTTGTTCACGAAACATCATCCTGTTGAAACCACCACTCCGTTTGAAATAATTTTGTTTAACTTTCCGTTTCTAAGTGTTGCACTATTAAAATGATCTACTTTACATAAATTGTGGGATTGATGGTAGCAATTTCCTTGATGCATGCGAATGTTACGATCTTCACACTGATACAGTCTACACAAAAGATACGGTCCAAACTCAAATTCCAGGATGTTCCTTCTCCGGTGATATCATGAAGAGATGGCATTTCTTTGGTATCATATGGTGGCTATCTTTTTGCGATGAGTGGAATAGACGTCCCATCTTATTTAAATTGAAATAAATATGAAAATGACACTTAGATACCTTCTCAAGCAATAGTTAAATCGTGTGCACCTGCCCGGGAGCTGTTCTTAACAACAAAAATATTGTCCTCGATCGCTTTAGAAATTCACGAGGACAATAATGCTCGTTTAAAGCTATAGCGTTATAAACTTTAAGCGATTTTGAATTTTGTAAGAATGGATTTTTAAATTATTATTATCATTATTGTTGGAGAATATTTACAGTTTATTTACATTCTTTATTTCAAAACAATTAAAGAATTATGAAGCAAAATTCGGGATAAATACTTCTAAAACTTAATGCTGCAATAAAATAATAAATTATGATAAATTTTTTACAATTTTTTAAAATACTATAGTAATAAATTTTTTGTTTACTCTTTAGTTTGCTTTTACATATTTCTTTTTATTTAAATTTTATATATTATTAGATCATTGTTTGAAATCCCGGGATCCCGGTATATTAAAAACAAAATTCCAATGCTTTACAAACGTCGATAGTTCTAAAGATGTAATGCATGATGTAATAATAACATTTTTAGAGATTGTCACACTCTTATTCCCATAAAAGCAAACGTCAATACCACTGAAATGGTTTCGAAGATCGTAAGTAATTGTTTAATTATTGAAGATCAATTTTTTTAAAGAAGAACAACTCCTGAAGTAGCCAGTTAGATATGTTATTGTCTGATATCTTTCCCCCTGATCCGGTGATTATTTATAACGACCTTATTCATTTTGAATGACTGTGAAACTGACAAGGGTGGATTCTGAGCAGGCATTTTCTTGCACTGGACTAATCAGTACAAATATTCGAAATTGTGTTGAAGATAAAACTTTCGAAGCCTTGTGCTTTTTGAAATCGTATTTTCAACCACAGCAAAAATAATCTATTAAACTTTTTCAAAAGTGAATGTTCTATGTTATCCAGCAAAATATTGCTTTCATTTAATAGGTGCGACCGACAAAGAGAAAAAGTACCAAAAGTGCGGGATGGATTTAAGATTGCCATTATGTTCTCTGTAGTAACTAACATTAATGTAAAAAAATCACATTGATATTCCGACTAATTCCAGAGATATCAAATTTATAAATAATACTATATGAACATGCATTTGTGGTACCTTTTACATACTATGATTTTTTGCTAATAAATAATAATCAGTGATAAGTAAAAAATCTGAAAAGTTCTACTAAACATAATTCAAAGTTTATACAAAGCAAAAGTATCAAGAATGATAATAGTTAAAATTTGACCTCAACTTGTATTTTACTGATTATCACGTTATCTAGTGACTGCACTTATGGTACCTTTTCTCCCAGCCGGTTACAAATATATTTTTATTGTTCAAAAAATTTAAACAATAACAGTTAAAGTCAAAACTTTATTGATCAATCATTCCTCAATGTTTTGATTTCTTTTTTTTTTTTTTAACATACTAAAATATTCTAATTTTTCAAACGCATTATTTCTTTTGATTTTCCAAATCAAAAGAGACTTTTTCGGAAACCTTTTGAATCAGATTAAAATTGACTTCTCGGCAACTTTATTAAGATTTTTCGCACCCGAATCAATTTTAACCTGCATTTTTTAAGCCTGTGTCAATGTTCGTTATAAAATTGAAATTTAATGTCGGTTATATTTTTCCTGCTAAATGACTAAATCAATGGTAGCCTTGTTGTTTCTTTCCTGTGCCATCTTCATGTTTTTTTCTCCTTGTTTGTTTATTTAGGGAATATGTTATGGTTTTATTAATGTTTATTTTTATTTCTTTTTTTGTAACTTTAAAGCTTATATATTTTTTATCAATATTAACTCATATTTATTATTTTAGTTAAAAAGAGGTTTATTGTTTCTCTTTCTGGGCATAAAGTTTGATCTTTATACTTTACGGTTTTTTAAAGCAGTTACTGAGTGATGTAGAGAAGGGTAGCCACGTGATATTTTGAGAAATGTTTCCTTTTTATATTCTTTTAATAAAAATTTTTTCTTTTTTTTTTTAGTCACTAAAAATTGAAAAGTCAAAAATGCATATACAGTTTTTTTTCTATGTTTATCACAAGCTTTACCCAGTTTTAATTTTGCCCCTCATTTAACATCATCACTTAGACTTGATTTCAACATGACATTTCCAACCAAACTTTTATCAACCAACCATACATTAAACACCTTAAGCATTATGACGTCATTGAAAAACGCGAAAGCTTTTTTTTTTTCTGTAGCTTTTTTTGGGTGAAGGTTGTGAAAATTGTTGAAAAGTAAAAATTTAAATTCTTTTTATTTTAATCATCATTATTCTACGTTACTTTTCATCTTTATTATTACTTTACTGTCTATTTTAGGGGACCATAAAAGGCTGTAGATGGATGTTATTGAAGGTTTTGCTGAAGAGGGCCTTAAAGCAATAAAAACAATTCAAAAATCATTTTTATTTATTATTAACAAAAAAAAAAAAACGTTGATGTTAGCTAAAAATATATAATTACCTAACTTAATTTACGAAAACGTTTCAATACGAAATTTACAATTCAATTTTTCGGCCATCCTCCAAATAGTCAGTTTTGTTCAGAATATATCGTTCTACACGTTTTAAGCTTTTATTATGTATTTTGACCCTATTATTTGATTTAGACCTATTATTTCATTAAGACTTTAACTCATTGACAGTCATCTTTACATAAAGTAAAACATTCTGACACCAATTTATAAACAATTCCCATCGGAGTTTAATCTCAAAAGAATTTATTTACTTGATGGGTTTTTAGGTGAATATTCAACTAAAACACGATCATACCGTTTCAGTTCGGTTCATCACAGATCTCGTGTGGTAATTTTTCATTCAGCAAAAACCAAATCAAATTTTTAATTGATTTGGTTTTTTGTTTTGTTTTGTTTTTTATGGTTCAGTTTTTTTTATTTAGCGTTTTATTTAGCGTTTTTTTATTTAGGTTAAAGTATCAATTCAAAAGTCTTTGATCCACTGATTTATATAAGTTCAAGAAAAACATTGGGAGCAAACACAGATTTCATCGATCAACCAGCTGTTCAAATAAAGATTGCAGAAAAGTATATTTTCTGTAACGAAAATGGAGATAAGAGAGCGCAAAATTAACCGGTACATCATCTATTTTTTGTTCTACTTTTTGCCTGATTCCTCAACAACTTAAGTTTCATTGTCAGAAAAACCGGGAAAAAGGAAGGGGATGGGGGAACTTTAGCAGAAGTAAATAAATAAAGGAGAATGAAACGAGTTTTCATAAGTAAAAGCAAACTTTGTAACTGAATATCAGTAGTTATATAAGAGAAATTTAATACCAGGAATTTATTATTAGAAAACAGTTTCAGCGAAAGCTTTTTAACTATATGAAAAAGAGGCTGCAAAATCTGTTCAGTAATGAAAGATCATGTTCCGTTACTCTACTCATATTCGTAGGTACTAGCAATCTCAAGACCTCATCAACTCGTTTCTGATTGGAGATTTCTGATTTGGAACATTGACTATTGCTCGTTTTCCACGCGAGTTTTTTAATTTTTGAAAAAAGTTAAAGATATCAGCATGGACGTCCATGGTTGAAACATTTTCGAGAGAAAACACGTTTTTAATTTTGGCAAGTTTTTTAACCCCTTAATAGCTTTGCCCGAGTGTCACTCGGGCAACGCGTTATTATTGCCGAAATTGTGACGTCGGATTGTGCATTGAAGGTTTTAAGACTTATCATCCGCAAAAAAATTATTAGATATATACATACCTGCAAACACTTTTTTAATCTGTTTTTTAGTTTTTATAGTTAAAAATAAAATATTAAAAAAATGTGCTTTTTTTTACCATCTACCCTAAAAATAAATAAGCTGTGAAGTGGTTACAAAAAAAAAAAAAAAAAAAAAGTAGCCACAAAGTAAGGAAACTTGCAAACATTCGTTTCGTAGTGATTACAACGGTTCTATGACTCGCGTATCGAATTAAAAGCTCATTTTTTATTTAAAAGGTAAGTATGAAGATATAAACATACCTTAGGCAGAGCCTTCGATTGGGAGGGGAGAGGAAAACAGGGGGGTAAATTTACCCGCCAAACCAAAATGGGCGCTAGACGTCTCATGGAATTTTTTTTTACAATTAATATAAAGCATTTTAATGACCGACAATGTAAAACCTTCTTGGTTTTTGTATTAGAGGTTTAAAATTTGGATTTCGGAATAAAAAATGCACTAATTTTAAAAATATCACAAAATAACATTCAATTACATTTATAGATGGGATTAGAGAGCATTTTATGAGCGAAAAAATATGCTGACCACATTTTTCTTCTGCTAAACCTCAGAAAGAGAAGTCAATAATATTTTACTGGTGCCTCTTTTTTTACTCTCTCATTTTAATTTGTTTGATGTCTTATAATAAGGTAAGCAACTATTTTTACGAAAGAAATACGATGTAGTGGTAGTTGAATTACAAGGAACTGGGCGTGTTTCGGAAGCCCATCAACTTCTAGCCAGGCTAGCTCATCCTCGATTGTACGGAAGATGATGCGCTGTGGTAATTATGGTGGTAGCTAATCTAGTTTTACTTTGAGGCAGTTGACTCTGATAGCACTTTCAAATTCGTTTGGTAGTGCGTTCCATGGGAGAGCGACGCGGTTGTTCAAGAAGTTGAAGCGAAGGAGGCAGTTGTTGACAATTTCACGATGAATGCCCTACTATGTCAAGTAGTATTTTGACTTTTGAAGCAAGAGAGTTAATCAAAGGCAGATCTTTTAGGCAGATAAGCAGCGCTGCCACTTTTCAAATCAAGAATGTAGGTTGTTTGACACTTTCACAATTGTCTATTTTTTTAAAGAACAACTAACAGAATTGTATTTCGAAAAAAAGTATATATATATATTGAATTTTGAATTTTTTGAGGCATATACCTCAAAAAACTCAAAATTTTTAAAATTTAAATTTTCAATTTTTCTGGTCAATTTGATATTGCTGATTATGAAAATAAGATCAAAGTTAGATTAAACAGCATCTAAATTATTCTAATTATTCTAATTTAGCATTTGAAATGTTTATAATTTTCTAGTTCCTTAGCAACGGTCTTAGCAACGAGGATGGTACTTGAATTTATTTTATTTCCTATCTATGTTTGTGTTCATTCAGAATGGAAATTAACTTTATAGCCTACAGAGCTTCTTTTTTGAATTAAAGACATTTCTAAGCAACACAACCACTGTATTTCCATAAATTTACTGGATGCATGTAATGCAAATGAGGATAAATTCTCATTATTGAATGAAACCAAATTTTTTTTACTTATAATGGGCTCAACTAGCAGAAAACTGAAATCAAAAGCAGTGCTATGTTTCAATGAAGGTGGTTATGGTTTGTTAAGTGTTTATCATAGCTTTGGTTTGCAACCTGATCAATTTGTATATACGGCTTACATATATATGATATAGGACGCATAAAAAGTTCTAAAAAAATCAAGTGATATTGTTAAAAAAAGAAGAAAAAAGCTCAGAGCAATAAAAAAGAGTTTTGAAGATAAAAATATTGCTACAGAAGGTGAAATGTTTGCTTCTGGAATTGTTGAGACTTTATAGTAACTGTTTACATTAGTTTTTATTCTTTTAACGAGTTTTTCTCAGATTCGCATTTTTTTGAACTTTGATCCTAAATAACTTAAAATCTGTTTTGTCAAATTTATTGAAATTTTCAGGATTCGTTCTTTACATTAAAGTCAATGTTCTGAACTAAAAAAATACTATTATTTTACTTTTTTTTACTTATTTTTATATGCATTTTTGTACTTCTTTTTAGGGAAAATTACCCGAGTTATTGTAATTGAGCTAATTAAAGTTACACTTTTAATTTATTAACATTTTATAAGTTCAGAACATGCATTTCACCATTTTTGATTAGTTTGATTTAAAAATCTTTTTGCAATAAAATGATATATTGGAACAAAAAATTTGCATAATTAGGGTATTTGCATAATAAAATTTAAGAATAATTGTTTTTTGTAATTTTAATTTTGTCAAAATAAATCAAAAAGACATAACTAAGAACCATTATTTTATTATATAATTTTTTGATGTACGTACCACCTTAAGGAGAAGGAGATAATAGAGAAAGGAGATAATAGAAAATGCACTTTTTTAAGATACATCAGTAAAACCTCTTAAGAAATAGAAACTGCATTTAATATAGGATCTTTTTCTTTAATTTTATTAGAGGAGGCCGTGTTTTTTTTATTATAACGTAACCATGGAAACGACATGTAATTCTTTTATGGCCTACGTGTTAAAACTGTAAAAGATTAAACGTTGTGGCAGTTAAATATACAGTAGGGTATACCAAAAAAAATTTTTAGGTTCGAAATATATCCTGGTTATACGCATAAAGTTAAGCAGTTTTACAAAACTTAAAGGTTTTAGGACCCTTCGAAGTGTTATTTATTTATTTTGAATTTATAAATAAGCAAGTATGATTTTTTAAAAACATGATTTAACACATGATACAAATATGATTTTTTATCACAAAGAATATAAAAAGTAAATTAGTTAAATCGATATAATAAAAAAGTTTATGTTTTTTTAGATATGTAAATAAATAGTAATATGGAAATAAATAGTAATATGGAAATAAATAGTAATATGGAAATAAATAGTAATATGGAAATAAATAGTAATATGGAAATAAATAGTAATATGGAAATAAACAATTAGCAATGCAGAAGAACAAGCATTAAAAAAAGAAAATTTGAAGATGTGGAAAAAAAATTTAACAACTTAGTAGAATTTCCAAGGAGACCGTTGTATTTTTTGAACAGACCGAATTTAAAGCTTCCCAAATACCAGTTGCGAACAAATGGTGACATTTTAAAAAGATATTGCCATACTATTTCCTAAAAGCAGTTAAAGTGTAACTCAACAAAATCAAATGTTAGTTGCTCCATGCAAAATGGAGGGTATCAGCTAAAATGTCAACTGTAAGACCTGTATTAAATATTGTCTTGTCAAAGGAGCAGTAAACATCTGGTACGGAGCGGGTTTTCAAAAAGACTTTTTTACGAAAAGTTGGGCCGTTAGAGATAAGATTAACAAGCTCAGCAAAAAATGGAGAAAGCAAATAGATCTTAAAAAGTTAGATTTTCTCAATACGTTTACAATAAATAACTTTTTTTTATTTAATTTAACCGTCAACGTCTTTTGTAAATGTGTAAATTATGACTTTTTTATTCGTATTATATTGAACTTCTCTTTAAAAGAAAATCTTTCGATTCTCGAGACCGACTATAAAAAAAATTCATATGAACTTTTTGACCTAGGCTGCAAAAATATTGTGATGAAAATCAAAGCTGACCGAAACAGATCACCTAGTGCCATTAAAGAGTATTTTGAATTCTTAACCGACCAAAAGTCTCCAAAAAAAACCGACTAAAAGTCTCCAAGAAAAATCTTTATAACTGAGGATTTTGACATTATTTACCGAAAGAGAATCGAACGTAGGAGTAATAAAAAAACTTGAAATACTCATAGAGGAAAAAAATTTATTTGAAAATCATATTGTCTGAGACACGGATAAACATAGGATTTGTCATGGGGCCAAGGAGCCCGTGCACGAGCTACTTGGCCCCATGACAAATCCGTGCCTCTATCATCTATAATCTGTCAGTCAGATTCAGGATTTGATCATATGCGATAATCATGGAAACATTATCTTGTTCCTAAGTAATTAATGTTTGATACACAGTATTATACTGAAAGAAAACGTGCATTGGAAGCGCACACAGAAGAAATGTCAAAAACTGTTAAGCTCACGGAGATGTTTGGCAAGCAATGTTCAGTAACAGTTACAGAAAAAATGCCTCTTGATGATTCTTCTGCTCAAAGTGTTGTGCCCGAGGCAACATCTCATTCTCAAGATGTTCAAATGTAGAAAATGATGTTGGCAACAAAACAAGTATTAAGTTTGGGAATGACGATAGAGGGCCAAAGTTTGTTACTTTCAACGCAGTTACTTTCAACGCAGAAAAATGCTTTTTGTGGTGATGAGTTCAATGACTGGAAGAATGGTTTAGCCGTTATCTGTACGCATGAAAAGTCTTTCGCCAACATAGCTGCCGTTTAGAGCACCAGAAACCTTTAAGTGGCTACAGCTCGTATTGATGAAAACATTGTCAAACAATTCAATGTGGAATGCCAATACTTCAGATTGGTGCTCGAACGTGTCGTTAAAGTAATCAAGTTTTTGGGCCAGCAAATAATGGACACTTATGTTCACCGAATGTAGGCAAGCAATAATAAAGGCACGGAATTCATATGCTGAATGGATCCCATGCTTTGCACACTCATTGAACTTAGCAGGAAATGAAGCAGCAAACTGGAAATCACAAGAACCATCGTTCTTTGACATTATTGAAAAATTTCACTCGTTAATGAGTGCTTCAATGCATCGCTGGTTTGTGCTTAAGAACAACCAGGGCTCAACACCCGTTTTGAAGAGTCTTAGTGAAACCAGATGGTCAGCTAAAGCAGAGGCAGCAAAGGCTTTGTAGCTGGTTTACCGTGAAATAAAAAATGCTTTGGAGAATATTAGAGACGATGTCTGTGAAAGAGCAGACACAAGACGCAAAGCAGACAGTTTAGTTAAGAAGCTGAACCAGCTTGATTTTTAAATTTTGGCTAAACTCTGGTCGACCATTATGGATCGCTTCAAGGATACATCTACAAGCCACAGATTTGGACCTTAATACAGCTGTCAGTTTGATGCAACCACTAACTAACTACATGAGCAGTTTAAGAAACGAGTTTGTGTTGTTTGAATGTAAAGGTCAGGAGTTTATTGGCAATAATGCAAACAACGAGATAAGTGCACATAAACTTGTTAGAAGTACTCAAACCACTTTTCATGAAGACAACAAAGAGGAAGTTAGCTTATTACCAATTCAAGATTTTAGAATAAGCGTTTTCCTACGTTTTTCCTATCATAGACAGCATCTTGGCTGCTATGCAGAAGCGTCTTATTGCGTATTCAGGTGTTCTAGATAAGTTCTCTTTCCTACACAATTTAGTTGATCTCCCTGATTCCTGTCTGCGTGAAGCCTCATCAACATATTACTATTTTTTTTTGTCAGATTGGTAACTTTTGCACAAGGGACCCATAATATGTCATTAGCCTAGGGGCCCCAGATTTCTCAGCCCGCCACTGATTGTCTCAGATTCTGATACAGAGTCAATTTATTTTGTGCCAAGTTCATCTAGTGATTTATTTTTCGATTTATCTAGTGAAGAAGATAAAAAATTCCCTGTACCATTAACTAGAAAAAAAAAAAGAATATAATGAGCTGCACCTGTCAATATTAGGGGATGGATTGATGAAAACGACAAGTGGAGTGGCTACAAGATTTCATCTTGGTGTAAGAGGTCACACAGCATTTCTTTCTTTAATTCATGCATGCATGGCATAATTTGGAAGATATTGTTTCGTCAAAATTTGGAACCCACAGAGAAAGATTTTATACTATCAAAAGCTGAGGGGAAGAAATTAGAAAAAATAATAAAAATGTTTTAAATGGTAAAAAACTCTTGCTTCACTTCGATAGTAAATTGTGTAATGAATGGGATCTTAAAAATAATACTACTGTTATAATGATACTCTTGAGAATAATAATAGTAGTGATATTCTGCTAGGAGTGTTCCGGGTAAATTCATCTATAGGCAAAGACCAAGCAAAACAATTAAAAAGGTACTAGAAGATTTTGAAATTGAAAATGACAGTTTTGCTGTTTGTACTTACACAACTGCTTCAAAGACTGGTGCACATAATGGAGGAATTGAACTTATAAGTATGTATTTTGTCGGGAAGCACATTACATGTCTTTTATGTCGTCGACACATATATGAGAGACACGTCAGATATTTAGTGCAAGTGCTCACAGGAAAGACTAAGGCACCAAAAAACAGCAACAATTTTTAGGTATGCAATGAAGATATCAAATCATTCGAAATTTAATTTCAACATTTTTAAAAACAATTTTTACACTCATCAGATTGCACAAGAAGCTAAGGAATACAGATTGCACAAGAAGCTAAGGAAACGTCATTACCCAGAAAACATTTTTATAGATAAGAACCGACTATATAAGATTATGTGAACTAGGTTCTTTCTATTTGGATAACGAAGTACCAACTTCTACCTTTATCAACCCTCTGCTTATCATGAATCTAGATTTATGGCAAATGGTATATATTTATTTATGCTTCAACTAATTCATAAGAAACTAAAATGTCAGTGTCAGGAATATAAGATATCAACAAAATTTCACCTTTTGCAGCATTATTTCACATTCTTTAGTCATCAATCATAACACAGGCACCATCTAATGATCTCAAAGCTATTAAGATAGCCGAAAACATAGAGGAAGAAGACGAAATATTAGGCAAAAGTCATAAAAATCCTCTTTTTAGGCATACATGGTACTTGGCTGAAAATGTTGTTATTGCATCACTAGCAGATCCATGTGTAAGTAGTAAAGAGAAATTTCCAATGATACCGAAACTTATTGAATATTCCTATCCCAAAGATATTTTTTATTTTTAAATAAAAAAGCCAGAGATTAGAAATGATTTAATCATTAACAAGAGCAATCATTTGCAAGACTTTGTTGATAAAAACAGCTGGTAAATTTTTTTCATACTCGATTTTAATATATAAAAATATATTGTTTTAGATTTTTGATGGAAAATTTGTAGATCTTCATCCCAGCATCAAGTTTTTTAAAGATTTTGTTTCCAATATTCACTACACAAATGACTGCTTTGAAAGAAATATTTCTCTAGTGCAAGATTTCTTGGCCGAAAGTCATTTTGAAAGTCAGAGACAAAAGTCATGGTGGTTGTAAAAGATAATAGAAAAAGGATGAATAGAAAAATAAAAATAGAGCGATATGAACAACTTAACTCCTTAGCAAAAAATATTTCAGATAAAATGTAAAATTTTTTCAACTTTGATCAAACAAAAGATACTTTGAACCGAAATAAACTTTTCGTTTTTCGGATTGTTTTAATATTTAAATATTAGACATTTTGAAGAAAAATGGAAATCTACACTTAACACCTCCTCCTAGGTTTAGAGACCTAAAATTTTGCATTTTTTTATTTAAGGTAAACAACCAAGATATGTTTCGAAAGTTTTGGTTCTGTGAAAACGTTGTATTTTTGGGACACCCTAATACACAGTTAACTTGAGAAGTTGCAATACGCCTCTTTTACGTATACTAAACGACAAACGGACAAATAAAAAAACGCAATCAAAATATTTACTCAAACTCACACTTCAATAGATAAAAAATTTAAAGAAAAAAGAAAACGAAATGTTTTTTTTTTATTCCTCATTTTCATCCTCTTCAGTATTTTCTTCTGCGATTTTCCTTTTGACATAAACGTCACTTAGAGGATTGTGCCGAACAATCTTTAAGGATTTAATTTGAGATTTATTGCTTTCTTGAGATGGTTCGCCACCATCTACGACTGGAAGAGTAACAGGTCCTATGTAAGGCCCTAAAGGTAACCCCTCAAAGTTTTCACGAGTCCACATATATACAGCAAGACCACCAGGAACACGCATACTTTTAATTTTATTTTCCTCATTGTACCAAAAGCATCCATGGATAATCAATTTTTCGTAATCCTAAAAATAATGATTTATTGGAATACATTCACATCCGGACAACGTGATTTAAAAAACAATGAAAAAACTTCTCACCCCAATGTCAATAAAATCACACAACCGGGAGAAAGATGCTCCACGACAGATCTTTACCATCTCAGAAGATTTCTTGTTACTTTTGCTAATTTTCATGGATTTCGTCGTACGATTTCCACAAACTTTATCGATGGTGTTTGAGCCATAAAATGGACCGTATTCAGTGCCTGAAAACAAAAATTTAACAACAAAAGTGCAACACCATGAAAATATAATGGCTTATGTAATGGCGTGTATATTGAAAAATACATTCGATGTGAATAAAATTTATAAATGGAACAAACCTTGGTAGTCTTCTTCTGTGTAAAGATAAACTTGAATATTTTCGGGAATGGATATAGATAAAATTTTTTCTGACCATGTTTGTGCTGGGTATAAAAAAAAATATTTTGCTTTAATAAAATTGAACATTAATTTATTTTTAATTCGATAATTATTTAAAAAAAAAAGTTTTAAATAAGATTCTGTAGAAAACTTACGAAACACGCAATTTTCATATTGATTTGACATATAGTGATTATTCTCATCCACAGATGTTGCACACCAATAGTTATCATGTTTAATATTCGTGCATTTATTGTAAACTTTGTCTTCGTAAATAAAAGGGAAAATACATTTCTTTCCTTTTTCTGTCATTATGTCTCCCTCTAAAAAAAATGTTTATAAAACTGTGTACTAAATGAACACTCTAAACATGTTAAGGTCAACTTTCAGCAGATTTACATTTTAAGATTTTAAAAGAAAGAAAAAAAAAAGAAAAAAATTTCGAAACAAAAGCAAATTCAGTAAAAACTTTAATAAAAAATCAAAATTAACACAAAACCGATAAATCGAAACAAACACAGTTATACAAACTAAAGCTGCAAAATATTATTGTAAAAATAGAAATATTAAAAAAAAATCTGACCGTAGCCAGTAACCATTTTAAGAGTAGCGTAGTCTTCTATTTCAAGCTCATCGCATCTTCCATCCTTTGTAAGGTAAAAATTATGTTTAACATAAATTATTGTCTGTATGTTTAAACATGAAATATTTCTTAAAGAATTACTCTGCACTAGTGTGGTTCACTTCACAATACTAAAAAGTTTAAGTTTGTAGAATGATTGCTCTACACACCTTGCTTTTGTTCATTAAATATAGGTATTTGGCTTGGAAAATTTCATTCTGATTGAGCAACATTTACAGGTCAACCCATTATTAACCTTACTTGTCTTTTGTCAACGCTTGCAAGATCTGCCCAATTTTGACACATTATAAACTAATTTATTTACTTCCTTATATACTAAATTCTAACGATCATGTGTTTTTTTTTCTTAAGGATGTTACTGAATTAATATTGAACTGGCATTAAACTGAAATTGAACTGTTGAGCTCTTGAAGTAATAAACTTTAAACTTTAAAATGGTTTTACCCAGTTTGAATCCAGAGCACTGGCCATCCCATGGCACTTTCTTCATTGACCTCAGTTCAGAATCAGAAGAAGATTAGGAGTATCAGAAAATTCAAACTCAGCCAACTACAACAACTACATTGTTAACATTAACATCAACAGATTCAACAGCTTGTACTTCATCGTCAAAGAAAAAAGGAAGAAATCAAAGCAAAATATGAATTGTATACCTGTTATTGTTACTAGGAATAAAAAGTAAACACTGTTGGCTATTCCGAAAAAGTGATAAAGAAATAGGAGGGGGTTCAAGAAATTGCTTATATTGAAGTAACTGACAAATGGAATCTGCATTCATAAATCAAATCCTTTGTCTTCAACATAACAGCTACCAATACAGGGCTTCATTACAGCGCAGGTCATAAAATAGAAGAAGCTTTGGGAACTAAAGTGGTCTGGATTGCATGCTGTCATATGTCATGAAAATTTTTCTTTCAAATACTTTCACACCTTTGTTTGGTCCAACCGAAGGTCAATAAACCACTATTACTGCACTATTACCATATACAGCACTATTCTAGCAATTTTAGAAAAAATGGCAATTAAACCAAAATGCTTATTTTGCAACAACTGATGAACTGTCTCAGGATCCAAATTTGAACAACATGCAACAGAAAATGTTTGCTTATTTACCAATTGCTCTTGATACAAAGCAGCCAAGAACTTTTATCAACAATTTTTACTTTTAACCTTCCGGTTTCTTGGTGGGTACAAAGACAGAGAAAAATTCCAAGCTCACAACCAACACACCATGCAAGATGGAAGGCAAAAGCTATTTCAAACTGAGTTTTTATCAATCAATTTCTAACTCAGTTCAAGTTAACTGCTCATGAATCCAGGAATATTACAGATTTGGCTCTATCAGTCTTGTAAATGTCAAGCAGTGGAATGAAGCATTACTTGGAATCCAAAACTCTCTAAATGCATTGAATTTTTGTCAAGTTTGAAGACAAATACAAACTTGAATGTTGCTAGCAAGGCACATAAGTCACTTTTAAAGTTTCTTTATGAACCTCTGGTTGACATTGCCCTTTTAGATGATAGTGTATCATTTTGATCATTATCTGAACAAATGGAAGCATTAGTTTAATGGAAGCAAATTACATTTTTGGTTTATGCAAAAATACTCCTTAAAAAATTCAACCCTTTTTTTGCACAATTAGATGTTATAATACCAAAAAAATTGTTATTCCAAGTCAACCTAAATTCATTTAAATCAGTTTTTTAGCTTAAACTCATTTAAATCAGCTTAAGGGTAACTTAGCATTAGCTTTAGGGTAACTTAAACAATTATAGATATTTATATAAGCTTTTGGTTTAATTAGAAAAAAGTTCATCAATTTTCCTTTGCTTTCATTACTGCAAAAATCATATTCTGAAAAGCTAGTTTAGGAGCTATGGAAGCTAGTTTAGTTTTTAGTATTTCTAGGACCGACCGAATTCCGTATTTTCGTCTTCCTAATATTCATATATGCAATAAGATTTTTTTTTTGAAAATCTTCAAATTCAAACACTGTGATGACAACATTTGGGTGCAGGTATTTGTTCCGCAGCTTTATGCCATATTCTCTTTGCGCCTTTTCAATTTTTACTTTGCAACAATCGAATTATAAAGGTTTTTGAATAAAGAAAATTCGATATATATATATATATATATATATATATATATATATATATATATATATATATATATATGTATGTATGTATGTATGTATGTATGTATGTATGTATGTATGTATGTATGTATGTATGTATGTATGTGTGTGTGTGTGTATGTATGTATGTATATATATATCCTGATTTCATAGCTGCTCGAAAGGCTGGCTCTAATCGAGTCAGACAATCTCGGAACCAGGTAATTATAATTTAATTATAAAGTCAATCAATGTTTCATTTCTAAATGTTAGTGGATTTCTATAAGTTTTATCTCCTGCAGTATTTTGTATCCAGATCCATAAGATTTTGAATTCTTTATCCTTTCTTTTTTATGACAAAATAGTAAAACGTAAGTTTTTTTGAAAAAAAGGAACTGAATTTTACTTTTATTGCATTTTTTCTTTTTTTTCCTGTTAGACATTAGATATTGGCCCCCTCAAGAAACAGAGCAGCATTGAGTCTGTCTTAAGAGAAAAATTCGACTAGAAAAAGGCCTGTACTATGCCTTCATCATCAAAGACATTGTGCCAGCTAATCTTACAGACTCTGCTGCCATGAGGAACTTCCTAAAGTTCTTGAATCCAAACTTCAAGGTTCCCCCCAGAAGAAAGCTTCCCATGGACATTGTCCAGCTGACTGTGATTACAAAAACCTCAAGAGGGTAAAGGCTTCCTGGGCATAAAGTAGATTTTTGTCCAGCAGACAGACGATTATCTAGTCTGGCCATGATGGATTTGCTCAATGAGTTTACCCTCTCTAGCAAGATCCTGAGATTGAAATGAGGAAGACGAGACAGTTGTCAAGTTCATTGGGGTGGAGGATGCCTTGGAGCACTTGGTTGATGAGGAGACCTGCCTTAAGCTGCCCACTTACCACCGCTGTGGTGCCCACACAGTTAACTTAATGGCGACAGTAGATATTAGGAAAATAACTTTCTACTCATTAGTTTTATCAGTGTTTCCGAACTGAACTAGTGTTTTTCTGAACTGAATTAGGTTTGGCTAAGTCTAAGGTGAGATAGATTACGCTAAGCGAATCCTATTTAGGATAAGTTAGGCAAGGCTAGGCTAATGTAGGTTAGGAAAAAAAAAGTTACTGCCCACCTTAAAGAAAAAACCTACTGGTTACACCCATGGGAATTATACTGCCTATGTACCTACATACCAACCTAACAATTAACAGGTCCCAGTAATCAGTATAGCAAGTAATGCTTCATAGTTTAAACTTATTATGAAGAAATTACTAAATATGATTAAATATTTCAAGGTGTCAAGTTGGAACTTTGGTGCAAAGGCTCCGTTCACGAAGACTGCTGGCAAGGTACAGGGATTGTGGAATTTTCAGAATAGGAACGGCGAACCAGATCAAGGAGGTCATTGGCAGGATATTACCAACTCCAGGAGTGACCAGCTGGAACTCATACTATGTTTCCTGTGCTTTGCTCCTTCAGGTGCTAGAGGATCCAGATCAGAAAAAGAAGTTAAACGTCATCACGCGCAAGCAAAACCTGTTGCCCTTCTATGAGACTGACAAGGCTCTGCTGGCTCAGTACAACAAGATTATGAACCCAGTAGTGAAATCCCTTGACAGTCTACAGTCTGAATAAAGTGCTTACATGAAACTTTCGTGTCCATTATCAAACTTATGAAGGACAAGGTACTCTTGAAGAATGACAACAGCATCGTAGAGGGGCAGCATCTTATCAACTACCTAGTGGAGAACCTTACAACCCTAGGGTGGTTTTCAAGGGAAGGTTTGAGCATGTGTTCATTGATAAGAACCTTCTCATAGCCACAGCTCTCCACCCCTGCTTCCAGCTTGGAGTTGCTGGGTATATGAACATACTCATGAAAGCCTCCTGGAAGAGGACATGGAGAAAACCTTTTATAGGTGGAACAGGGTTAGGGGCAATAGCAGGACCCACGTCTCATTTGACCTGTTCCTGCAGCTCAACAGAAGTATCTGGTTGGATATATTTATGAAATATAAAACCTATTCGCCCTCTTCTGTGACCGTGGAGAGACGCTTTAGTAAGAGATCAGACATTTTTAGACCAAAAAGAACCTCCTTGACGGCTGATAACTTTGAGAAGCTAGTGTTTCTTATAGGAAATCTCAATCTGCTGGATGAAAAGTGGATGGCCCTGATGAGGAGGATGGACGAGTGATATCATAGCTTTTGTATTTTTATGTTAAATAATTAAGTCAACTGATGCCTCACTTTTTTTGCACTGCATTCATTAAACTTTGCATCTAAGGTATTGCTCTCGTAAATCTAAAGTCATTCTTTCAATTGCAAAAAGTTTATTTTTTTTAAAATGGGAAAAAAAAAATCAAAAGAATCATTAAAATTTTTAAGCTATTGGACTTTCGGAATAACGATAATCAGACCGACAAATTAGGAAAACTATTGGACTATCGATATCATATTACGAACTCAAGCTATCGGACTATCGGATATCGGACTCAAAAAAAAAAAAAAAAGGTTTCCCACCTCTGGATTGTGTTTTATTCTGTCTCAAGACGAAATTGAAATCTGGCATATTAAATATTTCTTGCAATCAGATGCATTTTGCTGACATTTTAAAAAAAAAAAGTTTCAGATGTTAAATAAGAAAGTTTTTCGAACTTTGTATGAATTGGCAGAAATAAATGATAATGCTTGGGTTTTGGTTTTTAAAGAAAAATAATAAGTATGCATGTAAACTTGATATAGATGCTTGAACTTAATTTGTTATTATTTATCAAAAACTGAAAAACCAAATGTCAACAATTATCCAGAAGGATGTTCTCATAAATTAATCTACTCATGATGCAAAAAGTCTCGCAATATTTAAAGGTATGGAACACAGAAATTTGAAGTTACTTAAATTCTAATTTGTATATTTTTAAGTTTGCACTTTTTTTCTTATTTCCCATTTAAAAACCTTTATTAATTGACATTAAAGTTTACATAAAGTGTGAGCTTTCTTGAATAGTAACTGATAGCTGCTGAAAAGTGCCTCAGATAATGTAACAAAATAATGACCAAAGGAAAATCCCCACAAAAAAAATTCAAAAAAAATGATCAAATGGTTTGAGATACATTGAGTAAATGATTAACTTTTTGCATTTAAATGTTATTTAATTGCAGTTAAATCAAGTATGAATAAAGAATCACCTGTTTCGATGTATTTACTTCAAAACTGAACATGACATCTTAAAGTAAAGATAGCATTTGTGAAAAAGTTTGCATAAAAAATAATTTTGACAGCAAAAGTGAGCTTTCCAGGAAACAACTTTAAAGTCTTTCACAAAACTTTAGTTAATTTCAAATACTAATATACGATGAATACAAGTTAAACGTTTAATAAGCATGAGATTAATTATAATGTCTGGCAGACAATTATGAAAATAAATTTCATTTGAAAGAAACTAATTAGGTAGTCTTTACATGGGAGGCAAAACTGGTCAAATAACAAGCTACTGTTTATTATTACCTGACTTAACTTTTCATTCTCACAAACTCGAACATGTTCTCTTTTTTCTTTATGGTGAGAGATGTTAATAGATTTCCAATCACCTGATATAAGTCCAACCACAGTTGCTCCAGGAAACGGCCCGTGAGAAATACCTTTATTATGATAGTTATAACAATAACAAACTGTCAACACCAAAATAGTTTTAACAGACTAAAAAAAGCATACCAGTGAAATTGTCTTTGCTAAATCCAGTAACTACCAGTCCTTCTAAAATAATTATACCATAAAACTATAATACCATAAATTGTCTAATCTCTTTAATAAGAATAAAAGTATGATAAAAGAAGGTTTCTGAAACTCTTCTTCAACTTTATAAAGTAATAAAAAAAGAAATAAAAACATAAATTTAACTTGACATGGAGGACAAGTTTAATTGCTTCAATATAGAAAAATAAACTGATACTGATATTTCTATTATAAAATATGATGATATAGCTATTTATTTAGAACTATTCATTTCAAAGTTAAAGTTAATTGTACAGATAAGTTTTTTATATAATTTGGAAGTACTGAATGAATAAATGCCTCATCAAGCATTATTTACCTGAAACATAAAGCGATTTGATGGCACGATCCCATTCAAGAAGGTCTTCTTTGTTATGCTTTCTTGGTTCAAGTTTGTAACAGAGTCCGAGCAATTCTTTTTCAGAACAAATAACAACTTGTTTGGTAGTATCTTCACCTGTTGATGATAAAGTTAAGCTAGCAAGATAGGCTTGGAGGGTTGGGTACTTACCAGGTGCTCCAAAATATTGTGCGATGCAAAATCTTTGCTGTCTATGACATAAAATAATTTTTTCAAAAGATGGGAGAAGACAATCATTGCAAACTTTTAGAAAACATTTAATTTTTTTAAAAAAGCTCAAATTTAAATATAATCAAAATACAAAATCATGCAAATACAATTTAAATACAAACACATCTCCACCTACTTACTCAGAAGATAATGATTGTAAAGTTTCAAAAAATATTTAATTTTTGCAAAAAAGTTTAAATATAATCAGTGAATACAAAGCATCTCCACCTACTTATTGTTAATTGGATTTAACAAAAATAGAAGAATATCTTTATCTGAAATTTTTTCTTTTTCTGTTAGTGACAATAGATTTCTCGCAGTACCATTTAGTCCGACTGAACCAACAAGACTTGCCATGTCAGCAATCAGTAGTTGTCGAAGAATAGAGAGATCAGAATAGAGATTGAGGAACTCCAAACATCTGTCAGAATTCTTTCTTGCAGTGGATAGTTTTACATTATCTTTTAGATCTTCCACTGAACAATCACAGTATTTATCAATATAAAACTTCAACTGCCCAAAGAAGTTCAGACCCTAAGAAATACCATTTGCATATTTTTATTTATTATACTATACAAAGTTTATAAAGTTAAAGTAGAAAAAAAATTAAAAATGATAGCATCGTTTGAAAGAAGAAAGATATTTTTAAATTTTCATTTAAAATCAAATCACAAAAATACGTTTTCTCCATTTGGAAGTTACATTGTCTTTTCATAAATTTAAATGATAAATTTAAATTGCACTTGTTCTAGAATGCAAAGCCAACAAATAAAAAATCATTTTCCTAATTTTTATGAGGGCGGGAAAATCAAGCCTCTTCAAATGGTTTTTATATATTTGAATAAGTAAATCAATATCTTTTTAATCAGCAATTGAATGAATTGTTTGGTATTCTTAAAGAATTAATCATCTAATA